>NC_057356.1:55939349-56245266 GCF_016509475.1 Prionailurus bengalensis
ATGTTTTACATGCATATCTCATTTGAGGTTGACAACATCTCTGAAATATATACTATTATTCTCAGTATAAAGATGAAGACGTGGTCGCCCTTGGAGTTTGACCTGTCCCATGCTGCATGGCTGCCAGGGGTAAAGGCAAAAGAAATCTTTTTTTTTTTTTTTTTTTTTTTTTGGAATGTCTTTCTACTTGGGCCAAATACCTCAAAATTAAAAAAAAAAAAAAGACTAATTTTTATCAAAAGCATACATATAACATAAACAGTGCTGGATTACATATGGAGAATGATCTACTCATTCTGGTTTGCCTAGGACATTCCAGGTTTTAGGACTCAAAATCCTGCCTACTCTGAAAACCCTCAGTTCCAGTAAAATTGGAATGGTTGGTCATTTTACATATACAGCTCGTCCCAAGAGACTGTAATAGATACCCATCTTGGGAACAGAGAGAGATACAGGAAACAAAATACAAGTGGAGGAAAGTGATCAAGAGAGTTTATTTAGACAAGGGTGTAGATGATTTCCTAGCCATACCAAAGAAAACCAATTTTAGCAACCACAATAACAAGACAAAGCAATTAGCATTGACTTTTCAAAAATGTTTCTGTAACCAAATGTATCTATTCGTTTAAGATCGATGTCAATATCATGCGGTATCCAAAAGACACAGAAAGGTGACACTACCAGATCTTGAAAAGTAAAGGCCTATCTTAAGTGTTTCATGAGAAGAGATAACAAACTACGCAGCCAGATATCCTAGGGCCAGACATCTTGAACTTCCCCTCTAAACTTTGCTCTCCTCCAAGGCTACTTCATCAAAGATTCTTCTCCCTAGTCTGGCTTACACCCTGGTGCCTGCTTCTCCTGCCACATTCTGTTCCCTGTTCTCTTCCTTCGTTCTCACTGGTTCCTTTAAGTCACTCCTGTTCTTGGGTATTTTCCCTCCATGACCTTCTGACAATTAACATAAGCCCCCTTTGGCTTCTGCCCTCTTTCCACATTGGAGAGCCTCCTCATGCCCCTCCCACTCCCCTGCCAACAATCCACCTACCATCTGACAGACCCAGAGAAGAGAAATAGAGATGCCTTTTCAAAGACCAGAAGGAGAATGAGGAAGGTCTGCAACCGTTCTTGTTTGAATATTTTTGGGGTATGAGTGTGTGTACTCATAAATCATTTTGATAGGATTCCTGCTAGCTTTTGCCTTTCCTCCTAATGCCCACAGAAGTTCCAACACAGTGAAAAATCATGGTGCATGTACATCTATATGCTTTGATTTTTAACCTAAGCATTAGCCCATGTCTTTCTGTTGTCATCAAAAGTATCATTGTTCCCAGTTATTCTACCAAATATGATGTTATAATTAGTGTATTTAACATATGGCCCTTTCCATAATTAGGGCTATTTTCACCCCCTAGACATTCAAAATGAGTGCCCATTTCATCCAATTTTTAAATTGGTTGGAATTTAATAAGATTATACATAACATGGTGCTGTTTTGAATGTCTTCCATATCTGCTGTTAGAGCCTCTATTTGTTAGTGGGTTTTTTAATGTATAGTTTTCTAATTTTTCTTGGGGAGTGTCTATTGTAATTACTTTCAAACAACTGCAGCTTGGATTTATTAATTTTTCCTTAGGAAAAAAATAACTACTCACCACTCACCCTCCCAAAAAAAACCCCTCATTTTTGTATAGTGTCTTAGTCCATTCAGGCTGCCATAACAATATACCATTCACTAGATGGCTAATAAACAACAGGAATTTATTTCTTACAGTCTGAAAGCTGGAAGTCCAAAATCAAGACGTTAAAAAATTCAGTGTCTGGTGAGGGCCTGCTTCCTGCTTCACAGACGGCCATCTTTTTGCTGTGTTCTCACATGGTATAAGGGACAAAGAAGCTCTCTGGAGGTCTCTCTGGAAGGCACTAATCGCATTAATGAGGGCAGCACCCTCATGACCTAATCAACTTCCAAAGGCTCCAATTCCTAATGCCATCACATTGCAGATTGTGTTTCAATATGTGGGTTTTGGGAGAACACAAATATAATGTATTGCAAGTAGTATATATTAAAAAAATAAATTACATGCAAAAGACCAAAAAATCATCTGGAAAACCATTATCCTGAGAATATGACTTATGCTAGTCTTTTAAGGATACCAGCAAGGAAAAAATAATGGGGACCATTTGCTTTCCATTAATCTGATTCTTTGTATGCCTGGATGCCTTACCGATCAACTGAGATCTGAGTTTGAACAGCTTACTCACCCCTGCAAGGAGCCTGCTACCAGCATTTGCCATCCACAGAACTGTGCTGATATGTCTATTTCTGGAGAATGGAGCAGAGATTAACTGCTTGTTCATGATAAATCAAGGGTATTTGATTTGCCTGTTACATGCCCAGTTTTCTTTGGAAGCCAGCCCTGGAAGCTGTTTTTCTGATCAAATCCTAACTCTCATGTTAGTGCTTATGACAGAGAAAAATAACATTTACTCATGATAAAGACTAAATTCTAGCAATTATAAATCTTATCAATTGCCTTGTGAAGGTTAGGTGGAAAAAAAAGAAGAAAAAAAATTCCCATTGTGTTCACTCGACCTTGGAGTTGGACTAACGCAAAAGCTGTTCTAAAATTTCCATGATTTGGGGAGCCTGACTTCAGCTCACTCAGGCAATGATCTCACGGTTCACGAGTTCGAGCCCCACATCAGGCTCTGTGCTGACAGCTCGGAGCCTGGAGCCTGCTTCAGATTCTGTGTTTCCTTCTCTCTCTTCCCCTCCCCCACTTGCTCTCTGTCTCTCTGAAAACTAAATAAAAACATTAAAAAAATTTTTTTAAATAAAATTTCCATGATTGGCATAGATGAAAATATAAGGGGAGATAAAGTTGGGAACCCAAGAAGATACCTGGTTGATAGATGTTGGACTGTAAGGAATAGCCAATAGCGATTCAATAAAGAAAACCATTCCAATTCACTAGCTAATATGAATTATTTGAAGGACCTAACATTTCCTGTTCTCTCTATTTTTCTTAGAAGCCAGTAAGCTCAACAGAAATGATCTTAGCAATATTTGCCATGTTGGTTTTGAGGACTAATCACACAGATACAACATTTATGATTTTTTTTCTTCAGTAAAGGTACTCAGTACCTAATATAGCTTTCATAAAATCTTTTGGTTAATGGCTTGAAAAGAGATATTTTTCCCCAGACCATTAAGATAAATGCAAAATATATAACTATATCTGCAGTGAGCCAACATGTAATCATTTTCCGTAAGTTAGAACATATACTTTCACAAAAGCAGTTAGTTCTTCAGTTTCAAAAAACATTTCTTGAGCGTCAGTTACATGCTAACGTTCAGTCAGAGATACAGAAGCGAGTCGTGTGGCTGAATGTGAACCAGACGGCCTGCCTCCAACCCTGTCCTCTCATCCTAGTTCACATGTGTTTTGACACCATCCATTAGCCTTGAGGATGAGTGTTTTTGATAGAGGGAAGAAGACACACAGGAATGGGACATGTGCTCTCTGGGTGAGTGATTGTTCTTTCCTATTTATTTCTGAATGCGCCTATCAGCCTTGCACATAGCTTGACATTTCCCTAAGACAATCAACTTTGGGAATAAAAATAAGGAAAGTTTCTTCCTCCTCTCCCAACGTCTTATAGTTTTTTTTTTTTAATAAATTCTTTTTAAAGTTTATCTATTTATTTTTGAGACAGAGACAGAGTGTGAGCAGAGGAGGGGCAGAGAGTGAGGGAGACACAGAATCCGAAGCAGGCTCCAGGCTCTGAGCTGTCAGCACAGAGCCTGACTCAGGGCTCAAACTCAAGGACTGCAAAATCATGACCTGAGCCAAACTCAGACACTTAAACGACTGAGCCACCCAGGTGCCCCTCTTATAGTTTTTTTTTTTAAGAACATCTAGTAACAGGTTAAGGAGTGAACAAGCTGGTAGGACGGACACCCATCTATATGGGAGTAAACTATCACCAGAGGAAACTGGTAACGTAATGCCAGTTAATCAGATTTTCACTCATGGTTCCCTAACATGGTCTTGTTCAGATATGGTACCAGACCACCGAGATCAGAGACCAACCACAAACAAAGTGAAAGCTTTCTTTTTGGACGCAACCCTTTGCCATTGAATATTTTTGAGATGTCTGTACAAGTTACAAGGAGCAGCTGTAACCACACCATTACCCGTGAGTCCAGCCAGCTGCCACTTGCCTGGACTTAGCAGCCACAGCCAGACGAGATTTGGAAAGGCAAAATGCATAGGTTGTGGTTTGTCTGATTGCTGAAATTATAAATCCTTTATCAGAGCTTTCAAGAAGCTGTCTCGTCCATAAAATGGCATACAATAAATTCACTGTTTTGAACATGAGAGGTAAGTTATTTCCAGCAGCAGCAGCAGCAAATCTTTTGGCCCCGGTGACCGGTAAATAAGTATTAAACACAAGTTTATTAGTAGTTCTTTGAAGGGACTGTCCATTATTAATCCTCATCTGATTGTATTTGAGGAAACATATCTTTGTCTCATTTCCAGTCACTCAATTTTTTTTGTTCACGTCTGTGTGTGTGTGTGTGTGTGTGTGTGTGTGTGCGCACGCGTATAGTCCTCACCAGTCTTCACCAAAGTTTGCAAGACAGTCCTGGAAAAGAAGACTCAATGGGGAGAGTCTTTGGCGCTCTCTTCTCCTGCTGTTTGCGATATAAAATATAGGATAATTGAAATCAGTTTTTCCACAGTTCTTATGAGGAAGGTTTTCTCTCATGGAAAAGCCACAGAGTGAACAGCTGCGTTCCAGAATATTGTCAAGCAGGAAGCATGACTGCTTCTTCTGCTGAAGGGTCCCAACCCATTTACTAATAAGGAAATTCAACTTTTAACACAACATTTGCCATTTTGCTTTGTTTTGTTTTGTTTTGTTTTTTCTGCATGCGTAGCCATTGTAGGTGAAATTATATGTGGATATTAAAACTTAAATGCTATATGACATCAAAAATATTTGTCATGCCCCCAAATACTCACTCCATTCTCCTCAAAGTTAGGGAAAAAAAATCCAGGAAACTTACTTGTTTGTATTATGTGTACCTGGGGAAGTTTTTCACACAGAGGGAGCCACAGAACAAAACTTGAGCTGCCTTCCTTTCTGCTTCCAGGAATGCCAATCAGAGAACATTCTTTTTCAGACAGCCAAGTTTGGAAGTCAGTTGGTTTCTGGCAGTAACAAGGGGGAGGGGATGGCAGGAGGGAAAGCACAGCGAGTCCTCGGGCTGCCTTAAGCTTCCAAGTGTTTCCGTAATAGCCATCAATGAAAGCATCTCCTTTTACCCACGCAGAGACAGGTAAAAAGACAGCTGAGTAAATGGGCATTAGATGTATCAGCGGAAGCTCGGTCAGAGGAAGGAGGGGGTGGAGGGAGGGCATTTGAAAGCCTGCCATTGGTGAGCTTACCAAAGGCATCTGCCAGTGGGACTTCAATGGAATGTGAAACCAAATCATTTTCAAGTTAAAGATAGACACAGTATACACCAGGATCTAGAAGCTGGATTTTAAACTCCTATCTCTCCCTAGAATTTCAGAGAGTTCTGTTATGATCTCTGTAGTAATTAACAATTTGGTCGGGGCTTGTTTTTGAAGTCAATGTGCTCAGAATTCAGGTATGTTCTGGATGTCCTGGAATTAAAAGGATTTAGGAGCTCATGATGTGCATACTCTAGGGTAAGTGAAAAAGATTGGCTTTTAAGGTGCATCGCTTCTCTGGGAAGGTTAACGTGGAATTTTTCTTTTTATTTGTGTAAATGAAAAAGTGGTCATGAAGACTTTCCGGGACTGTAACTCTCTTACCTTTCTTGAGCTATTTGGCCTTTTTTAAGTTATGCAGCAGAAATAACTAGAGCATTTCAGCTTGGTTTTGAAATGTACCTTGCATGTCTATAATTTCAGTTTTGCTTTATGACCCTTACTTACATTTTTCTCTGTTAACTCCTTAAACACCCTGGAGTTATTGAATTACAATGTCAGTGGTTGTGTGTCACAACACCCACTGAATGTTACCGTGTTTATGATACCACTGGATGTAACTGTTTTTACTGTGAGATGGGGTTACTTCCCTCGCCTGGCGCAACGGTGCTTCCTAGTTTAAGAAGTGAAAAAGGAAAACTAAATAAAAGGAGGGAAAAAGAGGTGGTCTAAAGGTGGGATGAAGTGAATAGGAGCCTTAGAAGATAATCTATTTTAAAAGAAAATTCGAAAAAAAAGGCAGTTTTCCATTGAGGAGAACAATTTTTTAATAGAAGTTATTTTTTGATGTTGCCTCATTAATTCCAAGCAGCTTCTCTTCCTCCAAAAAAGCTGATATTTGCTAAGTGAATGGAGGCGTACTGATTATATGGAACTTGAGGGTGGAGGAGGGAGAGTTGTCTAATTTGCTATTACCACGCTGTGTTTTAAGGATTTCGGAACTTTCTTCTTTAAAAGAGAGAATGACAAACCTCAGTTCTCTTCATGTTTTGACCATGTATAGGTTTTGTTTCTTATTTTGTCGAATGACCTCTCGGCTCTGCTCTTGGAGACAGCTTTCCCAAACTTGCACAGCATTCCTTCTGAATAAATACTGTCCATAATAGTCACAGAGGACATGGTGTGAATTGGAAATTCTACTTTATATGGGGAAAATAAATCTGCTGACGTTCTTATTGCAGTGTGGGACTGAACAGTTGTTAGATGTAACTGGCTGAGTTTTGCTATGTCAAATAGACCCGATTCTAATGAACTAAGTTGGCTAAACTAAGTACAAACAATGAATGACTTCACGTGGGTCTTTCAGTTTTGGTAAGAATAACTAATATGCTGCGTAACTCTTCTAAAATGAAAAGTGAGCAATTTGTTGATAGAGTCACTTGATTTTACAACTATCGAACAATTCTAGCAAGACCAAAACAAAATGTGAAGTTAGCAGGGCTCAGTTTTGATGCCCCCACCCCCCTTTCTCTGCCCACTCTCCGTCTCTGCTTCCAGTCCTCCTTCTCTTTCTGGACCCCTGATGAATATCACTGCAATACCGTCCTTTTCATGGTGTTAAGACCTATCTTCCAAGAAAGTTGCCGTGAATTTTCATTTCGCGTCTCCACAAGTGGATGGTACCTTTGTAAATTCTCCCTGGTGACATTGACTCCTATGCACCTTGGTTTATCCAGCTTGGTCCTGACCTGTTGACAGTAGGAGTGAGCCTGGCAGAAATCAGTAGTGTTTCCAAGAAATCTGTGAGTGCAAGTATGTGTGTGCTTACCATATACACATGCACACACACAAACGCTTCCGGGTAGACTTACATTTTACTCAACTAAATATTTCTGATTGAATTATACATGTAGCTAAAATTGTATCAGGCTTTTCAGTATGGGGCTTGGTTTTTGTTTTCAGTGTGTCAAAAGAAAGCCAAAAAAAGAACACAAAAAAATTTTAATTCTAAAATGTAAGAATTTTAAACCACGAGACCAAATAGTGTTGACAGGGAAGGGGGAGGACAAATATTTCTCTGCTGCTATCAGTGTCACTCAAGTTCCCTGCTGAAATTTGTCAAGCTTGCACTTTATCTCCTTGAATATGCTATGTGTAGCTTTATAATCTATGTCTGCTAATTCTAGTATCTCAAGTGTTACTGGATTCATTTCTATTATTATTGTTCCTGCCAGTTCTCACTCATGGTGTCTTATTTTCTTGGTTGCTTGGATATCTTTGACTATCTGTTGGAACTGTATTTTAAAAATCACTTGTAAGAATAAATTGAGACCTAGTGGTGATGAGGTTTCTCCCCCAGAAAGGACTTTGCTTCTGCCAGGCACCCGGGGGCAATATCAGACCAGAATTATCTTTGTCAAAGTGCAGCAGCTAAGATTTCCTGAATCACCCCTGTGTGAGAAGCAAGGCTGCAAATCTGGGTGAAGAATCGTGTATTTGGGGTTCACTCCTACCATAAAGGAAGCTACGGCCTTTTGAGATCCCAAGTTGAAGTTGTGTTCGTTTATTAATGCCCTCACCTGAGGACCACAGGCTTTGCCCTTCTCACAAAACCTGTGATGTTGCTCAAAGCACGGCTGCTTTCACAGATCTTTTCTCCCCCATACTCCTATGCCCAAGGGCAAAAGCTGTCAAAGATAAGCTTCCTCTCTTGAGCTCCGGCCTTCCAAATTTCTGTGTGTGAAAACCTCGCCATCATATTAAGCTCTTTGCTGTTTTTATATTTTAAATATCTTCAGTTACCTCAGTGGGAGTGTCAGTCGAAATTATTTCACTACTGTTACCAGAAAGGGAAGTTCACTGTACTGCTTTTATGGTCATTTTATGTATTTATAAATATATACACATGCTAGAGAAGGTATCAAGTGGTCTGCTAACATCACTGATGATTTCGGGTAGTTTTTCTGATTTTTAGTTTTCGCTGTGGGCTTTTGGAGAAATTTGCAAACGCACGGAGGATTCGTGTTTCCCAGCCTTACTGGAGCTGTCAACGATACTTAGCAGTCCTTTTATGTGTCCCTGGCTGGCCCCTTTCCTTAGTCATCTCTTCAGTCTCTCTAATCCACCCCACCACCATCGCTGTCAGCTGTTGACCTTGACTCCTCCTGCCTTCTCTTGGCCTTTATCCAGTATCACCACGTTTAAGACATTGTCTTAAATAAATTCCTTCCTTCCCGTTCCCTTTGCAGCCCCTCCACTTCAGTTCTTCAGCATCTCACTTGGGCATTACGATGGTCTCCCAGTTGTTCTCCTGCTCCTAGGGTCTGCACCCCAACATCTCTCCCATCCTGGGACCAACACACTTGTCTTCTCAAAATCATAGTCATGAGTGGATTGCTCCTTTGCTTAAAAATCCCTAGTGACTCACCATTTCCCCCAAAATAAAGCCCTTAGTATGTCTTAAAGGCCTGTCACAAAGCCTCAACCTGTTTGTCCAACACCATGTCTACTACCTCACTGGCTTTCTCACTAACACTTGAATCGCGCATAATTTCTGCCTCCAGAATATTCCATAGGACGTCATACCTCTGTGCTAGTCTACCTACATTTCCCCCCAGAATACCCACTGTTCATCTCCTTTGTGGTTAAATCCGACTTCTTCAAGGTTGACCTCGTAAGTCACCTACACTGTACATCCTTTACGTGTACGGCTCACCCACTATTCTTGTCTTGTGCATTTTTGAATTCTCAGTAACGGGCACATAGAAACCAAGTTACATTTAAGGAATGAACAAACAACTATTATGAGGAAGTTTTTTCACAACAATTCCTTTTTTGCTTTATTGTTTTTCATTCTAAACATCATTATTTTGACCTTGGACTCTTTGTCTAGAATAGTGATCATTAATTCTCCTCTATGTCAAGGAGAGTCAGTTAAAAATGAGTGTGTGTTTTTGGTTATTTTTTGGGGGGAGAGGGGAGGCCATCCATTTCCATTTTCGCCAAGTGAGATTCTACAATATCATTGTGATAACAAGAGAAATCATAGAAGTTTAAGTAGGATAAATTACCCGTATATTGTCAGAGATATTCACAATAAAAAGGAAAGTCATAGAATTGAAAAACTGACATGTTTCAACAGATCTAGCCCATAATCGTGGGTAACACCAATGGAAAAAAGTAACGGGGCACAACTAGATCAAAATAATCTCACTGCATATAGCCTGAATCTGAACCATTGGAAAACACTGGATTGTTTTTCAGATCACAATGTGATGCTAGAAGGAAAGCAGTCGGTTGCTTATGTGATAGGACATTGTGATCTTAAATCTTAAAGGTGGCTGAAAATTTTCATTAGAAAACTTTAGCGATGTAAATGTTAGTCTCATTTTGCTATGCTGAATTAAAAAAAAACAGCGCTGCCTTTAATTATTAAAAATTGAATATTGTTGGTGGGAACCAGAGAAAGAGGAAATGTAGCTTATTAATTCTCAGGATGTTTAACTAATGTCATATTCCTCAGATCATTTATAAATTTATCATACATTATGATATGCTGACACCTCATTTTTAGAAAAATAAGAAACATGGTTTGTATTTTTTCTCATATGGGGCTTTCCTGCCTCCACAAAGAAAAAAGCCCTAATATGGATGGGGTCAAATTTATTTTAAATAAAAGTAAATAAATATTTTAAGTAGAAATCTTTGAATCCAATCAAATGTTTAAAGTCAGTGTCTAGGGGCACCTGGGTGGCTCAGTCGGTTAAGCGTCCGACTTTGGCTCAGGCCATGATCTGGCAGTTCATGGGTTCGAGCCCCGCATCGGGCTCTGTACTGACAGCTCAGAGCCTGGAGCCTGCTTCGGATTCTGTCTCCCTCTCTCTCTGCCCCTCCCCCGCTCACACTCTGTCTCTCTCTCTCAAAAATGAGTAAGCTTAGGGGCGCCTGGGTGGCGCAGTCGGTTAAGCATCCAACTTCAGCCAGGTCACGATCTCGCGGTCCGTGAGTTCGAGCCCCGCGTCAGGCTCTGGGCTGATGGCTCGGAGCCTGGAGCCTGTTTCCGATTCTGTGTCTCCCTCTCTCTCTGCCCCTCCCCCATTCATGCTCTGTCTCTCTCTGTCCCAAAAATAAATAAAAACGTTGAAAAAAAAATTAAAAAAAAATGAGTAAGCTTAAATAGAATTTTTTTAAGTCAGTGTCTAGATGAGAACCCAGATTTCTCTAACACAAAATATGAAAATATAGTATTATAGGCCTTTTCTTTTTTACTTCATCTGTAAAAAAAAAAATAAGACTAATTCTTAAAAATTGGCTGATTTTAAATCATAGCTTTCAAGTAGCTGAGCTAATTTGTCTTATTAATTCAGTAAATCTCGATCAAGCTCCTACCTTGTGTCTAGAGTAAGAAATTATTTATTCAGTCCGCTTCACTGGACACTGACACTGGAGCATGTCATGTTAAAACAATGGATGTAATTAACAAATTGCTTTATTCTATTCTTTAATTTCTATTCTTAATTTATGTATGCTAATCTCCATACTTGTTAAAAAAAATCACTTTGCCTTTCTTTAGCAATTAGTATTTTCCTGTCAAAAAGCTAATTTTTTTTTTAATATGAAATTTATTGTCAAATTGGTTTCCATACAACACCTAGGGCTCATCCTAACAGGTGCCCTCCTCAATGCCCATCACCCACTTTCCCCTCCCTCCCACCCCCATCAACCCTCAGTTTATTCTGTCTTTAAGAGTCTCTTACCTTTTTCTCCCCCTTCCCCTCCCCCATGGTCTTCCGTCAAATTTCTCAGGATCCACATAAGAGTGAAAACATATGGTATCTGTCTTTTCTCTGTATGACTTATTTCACTTTACATAACACTCTCCAGTTCCATCCACGTTGCTACAAAAGGCCATATTTCATTCTTTCTCATTGCCAAGTAGTATTCCATTGTATATATAAACCAGAATTTCTTTATTCATCAGTTGATGGACATTTAGGCTCTTTCCATAATTTGGCTATTGTTGAAAGTGCTGCTATAAACATTGGGGTAGAAGTGCCCCTGTGCATCAGCACTCCTGTATCCCTTGGGTAAATTCTTAGAAGTTCAAAAAGCTAAGTTTTAGGGGTCTTGGGAATACTTTAATTTTTTTCATCTCTATTTAGCAGATTTTTTTTACAGAATAGTTTAAAGAGACTTAAACAGATTATTTTTTAAAAAGTTGAACATGTATTTTTATCACATAGGAAACTGTGTTGTATCTTAATATAAAATATAAACACATTTATTTGCATAAATAGAGTTGAACTTTGCATTCTTGCAAAATAAATATGGCATAAAGATGACTCAGAGATGCCCTGAGTCATGAAAACTTTCTAAAGCTCTGTGTATTTTAAAGAGGACAATAGTTATTTTTACTAACTTTATTTCTCAGTCTCACTTTACTTTTTGTACTCCATTCCTAGGTGATGTAGTAGCACACAGATTTATGAGTGCTGAAGGGATGAATTCACTGAATTAATCATAGTTCAAGACTATAGATGTCTTTACTAATTGTATTAAGAGATGTAGATTAATTGAACGAAATCTATCTTCTAATGCATGTGAACTTCCTAGTTTTAGACTGTTCATTGCCACACATTTGTAGCAACATATTTACTCATTGAAAGATGTTGTTTTTAACACTTCAGAGAAGTGTAACACTTCTGTTCTAAACCTCATCCAATGTTTTATACTATTTTGTAGGTAAGAGACATATGTTATTTTCTTTTATACATGATCAAACCAAGATACAGACATAGGAAGTGCTCCAGATAGATATTACTATGTTTGATTTCCAGAGGTAACAACCCGCAAATCTCCATGGCTTATAAAAGCCAAGGTTTCCTTCCCACTCATGCGAATTATGTATGGAGGGTTGGCCTGACCTCAGGCCCTTCCCTACGTTGTTGCTTTCACCTGGAAGTGACCTGTGTTCCCTGTGCTCACGTTTCCTTGGCCAAAGCATGCCATGCGATCACACCTAACTTCAGCTGGGTGAGGAATACAATCCTATCACATGCCTGAAAAGAGAAAGAGCTGGAATGTTTCTGAGGACCTCTAATAAATTCCATGCTAATGAATGATAGGTGGGCCCAAGAAGAACAAAGCCCCCAGAAGAACAGGGATCTGGACTTTGGTCTTATGCAGTATTCCCTCCTTATCCACGGCTTACTTTCCATGATTTTAATTACCGGTGGTCAACCGGGATCCAGAGCAGTTGGTTCTCCTTCTGACGAATGGTCAGAAGGTCAGCAGTAGCCTGTCTCTGTGTTTCTTACCTCCCTTCATCTCCTCATGCGGGCGTTTTATCCTCTCACATCATCACAAAAAGAAGCATGAGTCCAGTGCAATAAATTACTTTGAGAGACAAAAAGAGACCACATTTATATAACTCTTATTACAGAAGATTATTATAATTGTTCTATTTTATTATTATTGTTAATCTCTTGCTGTGCCTAATTTCTAAACGAAACTTTATCATAGGTATGTACCTAAAGGAAAAATCCTAGTAGATAGAGGGTTCGGTACTGTCTGCAGTTCCAGCCTTCCAGTAAGGGTCTTAGACCGTATTTCCGTGGATAAGGGGCACTACTGGATAACTCTGAGTATGTACCTGGGCAATATGTAGGCAATTATCTGTAATCAGATGCTGTTGGGGTTTTTTTTTTTCTCTTTTTTCATCCTTTGATGCTGGTCCCCGCTAAGGCTTTTGGATCTCTAAATCTTTGCTGTCTCCCAGGTGCCTGCGACCTTTCCCATTACTGCTTTTCCAACCCATTGGAATCCTAACATTTTACCTGTCTTTACGCTTTTTGTCTCAGGGAGTCCTGTCCATAAACAGCCTTGGGAGGAGAAAAGAGCCTCTGATAGGGCAATTCCTCTAGATTGTAGAGAGCAAAAGTGAAACATTACTTTCATACTTTCCCATCTGTAAGAGCTGAGCATCTGTAGCACAAAAATGGAGAAAAAGGCAATGGAGTATAATCCATTACAGTCCTAGCCCCCAGCATTTCCAAAAGGCAAAATAAAAGTACTACGCTTAGGGAAAATGCCTCCAGAGGAATGATGATGTATGTTACATGTTAGAAATGTATCATTTTGAGTAGGATTTATACCACTCCGATACTCTACTTTTTGTTTTGCGTTTAGTTTTAAGCACTAACAAGGCAAAACTGAAGAATTCGAAGATTAATGAGATGGTTGAACATTGGAAAATTATTAAGCAAGTGTTCTAAGGCCTTCCAGATAATAATTTAAATCAGCAAATCCAATTTATGTTCTTAGAAAGAACAATTCCAGGAAATGCTATATACAAAAAGAAAAAAAAAGATGAATATCCTGAGTCAAATGAATTTGGAAAATGCTGGATACCATATCCCTCTCTCAGGGACCTTAGCATTAAGGTTCTTTTATAAAATTTTCTTAATGTTTATTTGTTTTTGAGAGAGAATGTGAGAGAGGGTGGGGGAGGGGTAGAGAGAGAGGGAGACAGAGGATCCGAAGCAGGCTCTTTGCTGACAGCAGAGAGCCCGACGTGAGTGTCGCACTCACAAACCTGAGATCATGATCATAAGTCAGATGCTTAACCGACTGAGCCACCCAGATGCCTCAGCATTAAGGGTTCTTAAAGTTTGATTTTATTCAACCCAGTGTTTCTCAAACTAACTTGTGATACCAATATATATGTATATATATAATATTTTAACATACTTTTTAATACACATTTTAACACCCTTGGTAAATTCTCATTTAAGTCACCCGTTGTTCACTGTATTAATAATTAAAAGTGATAATGTGGCAGCTCATGTAATATTTTGGGAATATAAAGCTAAGAATTTTAAAGGACTTCAAAAATTATCTTTGCTGTTGGCTACTTTCTATTCTCTTAATAAATGGCATTGGTTTTAAGCACCAACAGAAATTAATCGGGCATCCAGCAATATTTGTTTGGCTTCACTCGGGCATATAATTTGTGATGCAGCCGCAAATAAGAAGATTGACTACATTCATCAGAATCGAGAACTCCACAGGGATATGTACTATTTTACCCATTTCATTCAAACATCTAAAACTGTTATTCCACTTTAGAATATGATTACACATTATTCACTTATACGATTTAGTTATCCTTTCTTTACGAAGGCCTCACGAACTCTTCAACATCTGTTTCTTGATTTTTTTTGTTCACCTCCTTTAAGTTCAAAAACTTTAAAGCTTAAAAAGGAAAAATAAGTTGTGGGTTTCAAAAGATTCTCTACTAAAGTTACCATCTATCGGAATTTTTCAGGGCAAGAAGAAGAGTAATAGACTAACATGAAAAAATGTCCACTTTTTTTTTTTTTTAGAGTGTGTGTTATATTCAGTTAAGTGCTGTGACCATGTAAAATCAACCAATTGCTCCATGAACTTTTATACCATCAGCAACTGTACTCACAGAAAATTCTAGATATTAGGTTCACCAATAAGTATCAGGATGCTCGGGTGTGACAGGGTGTGACAGGGAGCGTGTATCCTTTCGTCGGCTCATCCACTCTTGCAGTATTATTTTGCTTTTCTTTTTTAAAAATTTTTTTTTTCAACGTTTATTTATTTTTGGGACAGAGAGAGACAGAGCATGAACGGGGGAGGGGCAGAGAGAGAGGGAGACACAGAATCAGAAGCAGGCTCCAGGCTCTGAGCCATCAGCCCAGAGCCTGACGCGGGGCTCGAACTCATGGACCGCGAGATCGTGACCTGGCTGAAGTCGGACGCTTAACCGACTGCGCCACCCAGGCGCCCCTTATTTTGCTTTTCATTTACCAACATTTCGGTGCTCCTCCTTCCATTTTAAAAGTAAGAGATGACTTCTTTGTCAGTACATTTTTTTAAAAAAGAAAATTATTTGGGAAATATACCTTTTTTCTGTATCCTAGAGAAATCATTTGTTCCATCAAAAGTGTAGGTAGCATAAATTCTTAGCACATATTTCTCCCCTGGTTTATTTTTGTTTATTTTCCCCCTGGGGTTCTAATAAGGTTCAGAAGCCGTAATGTCAGCAACACCTCTAAAACTCCATTGCAGGGGGCTGTGAAGGTCTCTTCTCAGCTCTGCTGGGCTGTCCCTTTGCAACTCTCTGAATAGCCACACAGAACACTCTATTGTTTGCCAAATTACAAAGTCAATTATATCTACATTCTGAAACTGCCTAGCACCTAAAACATTTGGAATGCTGAAAAATATCCTGTGTAACCATTTGCCAGACGCCAGAACATAAATCTAAATTACTTAGATTTACAGTATTATAATCTCTCCTTTAAAATGACATGAGGGAAGTGTTTAACTTAATGAGGCAAAGGATCCTGGTGTGCAAGTTACATTACATTTTTCATTGCACAAGGGTAAATTATTGCTTCAGTCTCCTAAATAGTACCCCAGTGGCTTCAAAGACACAATGTAGCTTCCAGAAATGCCCACTTTTGTCTTAGGCAATAACTTACTCCATGAGAGTATGCTTTCTGAGAATTGCTCATAACATTTCTTGCAGTAGGCTGAATTTCTTGAAGGTCATTCACAGATACTAGCTGAACTTGACTTTTTCTTTTAACTTAGGAACACTGAAGTGATTGGTCTTTAGACATTACCATACAAAAGGGAAACTGATGAACACTTGCTTTCCATCCAAAACATTTAAAAAACAAGCAAAAAAATCTGAGTAGTAAATTAAAGGACATAATATTTTCTTAGCATTTCTCCATTGATGTTGCTAACTTTTTGAAATAAATAAGCATAGGTCTATTGGGGCGGTGGTCCATAAAGATTTTGGCGTGCAATAATTAAATATATTGTTCTATGTTTCCAAAAAATAAAAATCTTCATCCTATATCGAACACCATATATATGAATCTACATGTGGGGGCGGGGGGAGTTTTTAAAGCAAGCTTTACTTTGTAATAAGGTAATATAGGAATTTAATTAAAACAAAACCAAACAAAATACCCTCACCAATCAGTGCTGCAGCATTTGGGTAAATGTTAGAGCTTGACAATTTTCAAGGCAGAGATGTTACTCCCGGCTTTCTGCCAAACCATTACTGGTAATCTGATGACAGGAGATGAAGCAAAGGAAAGTACTGCTGTCTGGCTTAGTTAGATATGCATTTGCTAAAAGAGAAGCCAACACATTTCTTATGTAAACCATCAAAATTACAATTTAGAAACACACACACACACACACACACACACACACTATGCTTTTACAAGTCTAGGAATATACACATTAAAATACAATTCTGTGCTTAAGGGGAGCATGGAACTGGCACACACACAGAGAGGGTTGACTGCATCCTTTCTTTATCTTGAGTGGTTTTAATGTACAGCCACATTTCTCTCAATGGCTGCAATGGAAGGAATTGAATTACTCCTATCTGGACAAGATTCAGGATTGCCCTTACATGGTTGCATTCTAGCAACTACTCAACATCTCTCATTGATAAGTGAGTGGATTGGGCCGCTATTTTCTGTGGTTTATTTAAATGATTCTGGATAAACACCTGTTTTCCTATACCGCTAAAAAGCAATTTAATGTAATAGTGATGTCAAAGTAATCAAAGCATGCATTTTTATAGCAGCAAGACTGTTGGAAATGTTTTAAGTTCTTTGGAAGGAGGGATGTTGAGTAAATGGTTGTATTTGCATGTATTATTTTGACCACTGGAGGGCTCTCAGATTTATTTTTACTTTAATTCCTTAGAAATCTTTTTGATATATAGCTGAAACTTCAGTAGAATGAATTTAAATCTTGGCATCAAAAAGTCTATACTGCCTCCTAGCCCCTAATTTGGTATATATTTGCATAGTACAAGGTGAAAGAAAAATCAGATTTAGTTTACCATATTCTTTCACTCTTTCACAACAATAAAAATTCACAACAAATAAGAGAGAAGAACAATGTCCTTTTTTATTATCATGTCATAACCAAGACTTATGTCAAAGTTATATGATCCATAACCTGTATATTAGAGTAAAACATTCCTAAATCTCAGAGTTAGACCCTGTATTTGACATTTTAAATGACCTACACCTTGCCAAGTCTTTGTCTTTGAAGAGTTCCCTGGGAAGACAGGTACATTTGGTGATAATTTACTCATAGTGCAGGAAATGATAAAGTGTTAAGGTGCCCAGAGAGGTCCTGAAGTTGACAGCTATATTGGATCTAGACAGGTGAGTGGGAGTTACCTAGATAAAAAAAAAAAAAAAAAAAGGGAGGGCATTCAAGATTGAAACACCAGCATGGACCCACACAGGAAACAGCATGGTGTGTTTGGTGTTCTAGAATTTGAGGGTACAGTGAAAGGAGATAACTTTGGAGAGGTCAGTAGGTACTGAGAAGGCCTTTTCTATCATTCCAAGGGTTTTTTTCTCTCCATTCCTTAGAGCATTTAGTGTTTCTGAAATCCAAACCTCTTCCCCAAAGTAAACAAAACAAAAATAAATAGGGGCGCCTGGGTGGCGCAGTCGGTTAAGCGTCCGACTTCAGCCAGGTCACGATCTCGCGGTCCGTGAGTTCGAGCCCCGCGTCAGGCTCTGGGCTGATGGCTCAGAGCCTGGAGCCTGTTTCCGATTCTGTGTCTCCCTCTCTCTCTGCCCCTTCCCCGTTCATGCTCTGTCTCTCCCTGTCCCAAAAATAAATAAACGTTGAAAAAAAAATTAAAAAAAAAAACAAAAATAAATAAATAAACGTGAAATAAAAAAGAATAAATGCATATTCATAATAAATGCACAGAGAGCCAGGGTTCAAAATGGTCTGTCCTGTATGTCAAGCTCTTTGAATCCTCATGTATTTTCATCTTGCTCCATGCTAAACCTTTCTTTCCTTCAGCATCAAAGTCTCTTTCTCCAAGTTTCCAGAACGATGCACCATGTCCATCCAATAGTTTTGCATTGTCCCAACTCGTTGATGGCATCCTTTAGAGCTTTCTTTGACTACAAATCACCTTTGAGAAGCACAACTGTAGGTACCAAGTGTTATAAGAAATTGATCACTCTGGATGATGATTTTCAATAAAGCAAGAATGGAGGCTGAGAAGAGAGAGAATATCACAATAGTCTGCTCATAAAACATTAGAAGATTTGACTGGTTCCGCAATGCCTAGTCAGATGGAAAATTGTTTTCACCACTGGGGAGGAGGGGTTTCCCATATTTTTTTTAGTTTAATTCTTTATAAGCTAAATACTCTTTAACCCAGTGCCAAAATGGACATTCTGAGCAAAGCTTATATAAAAAGGAAACCACACTTCTTCATCTTCCCATAGTTTCAGCTCCTCTGAAAAATATAGTGAATGTCTGTTAAGAGAGATGGGAGGCATGTTTGCCATGGTGAGCAGCACTCTTAGCACAGGAGTGTTTGTCCTAAAGGGTCCGTCCTCTCTCTTCTCATGGCCTCATGGCATCTTGTGGCAATCTTCCGTAAGCATTCCAACTTTGGAGTGTTTTTGGACATTTCTTCACCAACTCACACAATCCACCTTATCCAGCATCAGTAAGTCAGAAAATATAGAATTGCATAGATCAACGTGTAAAAAGGCAAAAGAGGTACCATTTTGATACTCAGTGAGGAAGATTATTTTCAGGTGGCTCTGTTTAATAAATAGTGAAATGCAAGATGGAGTATTACAGTAGTGTAAATCTGAAAGTGTCTACGGCTCTAGATTTGAATCATAAGTGGCTCTGAGCCAATTAGGGGGAACCCAGAAGGCATCCCCAATCTGTGATGAAGCTACCCAAGCGTGCTCTTTTGACAGATTCAATTACAACTTTCAGTCTTATAAAAAGAGCTGTGCCATGCCCTCCTCCATTGTTAGATCTAAATAACTGGATTGGTATTTAGGTGAACTGGAGACATGCTCATGTGCCCAACCCTACAGAAATATAGGCAGCCTGAGCTATGATGATGGTATGATTTTTTTCCTCTCACCATAAGGACTGGCCTTAGTAAGTAGCTACGCCTTTTACAAATTGCTGCGACTTTACATTAACAGTGCTAAAAATAAAACACACACCCTCTAATATTCAAATGAAGAATAATAAGTAACCCTACTAGGTCAGTTGAAACATTTACACCCTGGAGGACCCATCAGTACGTCTTTCTAGTCAACTATTCAGATATTTGACAAAAGTATTTCTTGTATTATTTTGTGGATTCAGGTAGTGTAATGATGAGAACCACTCATAAAAATTTCTAGGCCCAACTTGTTACTTTCATGCTTTAAGGGACTTGTACAACCACAAGATTGGATGCAGAACTTTTTTCTTTTGTGAGAAAGAGTTTATCCATCTCATTGTGTATTACAATGACCCATCTCTGTGTGAGAATATGTCAGGCTTCTTAAATTTTCCAAGAGAATGTCAACTCTGCTGCCTTTTCACCTGCTGTTTAAACATATAGATCTTTCTTCAATCTTCCACACAGAATATTGGCACTTTGAGCAGCTGCCCAAAGATTTAACCTTGAATTGACTGTATACAGTCAAGGGTATACACCAAGACGTTTCTAACTGCTAGTAAGTTGGATCACATACACGGAGCTCATTGTGTTAATTCCTTCCTTCCCCTGCCATACACATACAACATTATTACTGAGTTCCTGTTTAATTTTGTGCCCTTGGCCACTATTAAAATTTAGCATAATACATGGCAGTTTGGGAAAGGAGGGAAAAAATGCTTTGAACGACTGCAGTAATATTGTGCTAAATATTGCTTGATAGCTTCAGAATAAGGAGCTGTAACACACAGTTCTCACAAGGATTTGTGCCAGGAAAAAAGCTTATCTCTGAAGATAAACTTGTAAGCTTTCTTTTTCTGCAAAGAAAACTATACAAGCTCTCAATTTTCTTTGTGTGTGTGTGTGTGTGTGTGTGTGACCATCTAAATTCTTAGAGCTGAAGCGAATGCTCAGTTGTATTAATGATCTAATTTTCAGTGCTTGATGTAAGTGTTGTCTAGAAAATTTGTTTCTAATTGTACCTTAGCAAAGCTCAGTTTACTTCGTCTTTCATAACAACATTCATCTCTGTCATTAGGGTGTAATTCATGCTTTCCCCACTTGTGATCTCTGAGTTTCATGACACTGCCTAATGCTTCAATGTTTCTCATCATGGAGCAGACAATAGTGTTTGTTGAATTAGCATTACTTTGCACTGTTTTGTATGTTTTGAATAATGAAATACTTGGCAGTAAAATTTTAAACCAGCAGGAATGACTAACAAGACCATTGAGAATAATGAATAAATAAAAATAGTAACACTTCTTAGGGGTATTTGAAATCCATGTTCTCCAAAAAGCTTAGTGACAAACTTTTATCCCCATTCCAGTTTTGCAGAGTCTATATTTATTGTTATCAGTCAGGTCACATTTTATTTTATTGAGTTTTATTTTCAGCGAGTTTTAACTTTCTTGGAATCTTGCATCAGAGGGCTCTTGACAGAATAGTTAAGCAATAAGGTCATGCTTGATTACAATGTGTTTATGTCATCAGTTTGTCCCATTCTAGCAACCAAGGCTATTAGTCAAATACGTGAGGAGACTTCTATAGGCTGAGGAAATTCACATCAGTGAAGCTGTCTTTTAGAGAACTGCCATGAGTTGACTGACCATCACTCTTACCGGCTGGTGTTTCCATCATGGAAGTCTTTGACATCTAGGAGACTGAGCTGGAGTCAAGAAGTAAAAGACCAAAGACCAAAACCAATCCAGTCTAATTGGTAGTCTGAAACCCAGGTCTCCTCATTTATAATCCAGACCTCTTTTGGATACTTCCCAGATGTGCCTCATAAATTCTCGAAACAGTGTGTTGAGAAAAAAAGGGTAGCCCCAGCATTTCCTCATTGTCAAGATAACCACACAGAGCACTATTTGGGGGTGTGGGGTGTAGTCATTTGTCTCTCTTGCACCAGTGGAATAGCGTGCTTTGAGGTACATGTAAAAAAGGGATAGATCCAAAGGACTGGACATGGTGGGAGGGCATCATGGATGGTCGTGCACACTCAAAAAGGAAATAGTTAAGAAACTATGGTAAATCTGCCCAATAAAATGTCATGTGGTCTTCTGTGCATTTAAGCTTGTACATTTCTTTCATGAGCTAGATCAAAGATCTTCCTGTAAAATGTGTGATGTTGGTTTAACTTCTTCAATTTTTTTATTCTCCTCTGTTAAATGAAGAGAATAACAGGACTAGGATTTTTGAGAGGATTCCATGAGATAATCTACGTAAAAAAAAAAACCAATGGACTCAGTGTATTGCACATAGTAGAATTATATCTATGAAAAGTATTAATGATTGGGAAAATGCTGATGTCATAATGTAACAATAAAAAAGAGGACACAAAATTGTGCAGTTAGCACAATTATGTAGATATATTGATAGAAAAAGCCTAGAAGAAAAAATTAATTGCAGATATTTTTAAATCTTGAGATATAGGAGATTATTTTCTTCTTTGTAATCTCCTGTATTATATAAATTTTCTACAAAGCACATACAAAATATGCTTAGGAAAATATAAAATTCACAGAAGTAAATGTCAACCTGCTAAAATTCCTTCTTTTGGATCTTAACAGTTAGATTCTTGGAGGGAGATGGCATGTCTTTATTTGCTAACAAACATTTACTTACTAATGTACATCTCATATGCACTAAGGAAATAATACTGTTTGATTCTAGCCCAAATCCCTTCTAGCCTTATAAACCAATTCATTCACCTGTAATGAAAATTTAGCAGGTAGCAAGTGATGTGATCCTGTTCTCTGAAATCTCCCCCAGCCTCAGGTGTTGAGACCTATAAATCTTGATTCTTAGGTGCTCATTTCTTTCCCCGGAACCTGTGTCATTCTTTTAGCAGAGAAAAAGCTCAACAGAATCATATATTCTTGAGAGATGTGGGGGTGTGTAACTGTAGTAATGTGGCACTCCAGACTCCTACCATATTCTACAGCACCTTGTCACTATAGAAATAAAAAGAACCGGGGAGAATCTTCTTTGCTTGTGCTCTGATTAGCTATATCGAGGAGCAATAAACCAGGAAAGACTGTTGTCATTAATTTGCAGCGCTTACACTCATCAGCAAACGTTATTACACTTTGACATTTTCAGTGGTGCTCAGGTTACCGGTAAACATTTCCCCGCCAGTATGCCTTGCTCTTACCTTATAATTATGAAACGCTATATGTATTAATCTGAATGAAGATATTATACCCAGGAGAATTAATCATGACTGGAAGAGTTCTCAGTGCATCAATCAATTATAATGAGTCAGCCTTCATGCTATATTCTTACTGCTTTTAAAAACAAGTATGCATAATTTTATGAGAACTTACTCCTGTACATACTTCCCCTACCTCTTTGATAGTACAGTTTTCTAATATTATACTGGATTTGGAGAAGCTTATCTCTGGACTGAATCACCAAATTCTAGAGCTGGGAGAGGCTTAGACACCAGCTAGTGACTAGTTAAATCTTCTACTTTTATAGAAGAGAGTTTTATGGCCTAGAGAGATTAATTTTGTCCAAGAATGCAAGGGTCAAGAGTAGAACTCAGTCCAATTCTGTTCCATTACATCTTGGAGGCTTTGAAAAATCCATCGTAACCATGCTTTGGCCCTTATAATAATAATTTGCCAGCCTAAGCCACTTTCTTCTATGAAGTTCATCCTGCTTTGGCTTATTTGTAGGCAATATCATGAAAACATTTTTGATGAGGAAAAACCAGGGAAGAAGGATTAAAAACTAATTTGTAAAGCATTTTAAATCAATGGTGACTGTAAGTCACTGTTTTATTCAAACAGTATAATTCTCTGTACATAGAGCAGACAAATGGAAGCATGTCCTTCAAAGGCTGGAGCAGACAGATGATCATTCTGTGAGTAGCAGTAAAATCCTCTCAGTTTCTTAGTAACTTTTTTTATTATTTCTTTCTGCCTGTGTCACTTTTGGAGGCTTAGACCAAACCATTCATTGTTAGAAAGTTGTAGCTGTGATGTTTCAAGGGCTTTGTGCTGTGAATAAAGAGAGAACTTCAAACTAATGCCATGTTGAAACATAAAAAAATAATTACTTGCAATCTGTACTTATCATTTTTCATTTTCACAAAATCATTGGTAAAATGAATGATCCTTGATAATGAGGAAAATCTGTATTTTTTTCAAACCCCCTTTTGCATTCATTCACCATCTACTTTGGTCATCAGCCATATGGCAATTACTGTATGAGGTCTGTGGATACAATCTCTGTCCTCAGGGAGCTCACAGAGTGTAGAGGAAAAACATACACACAAGCAAATTGTCATGATTTCGTGTGACAGATGCCATAGCATAAGCCCCAAAGGCACAGTAGAGAGGGCAGAGGATTAATAAGGGGAAAGATAAATGAGCTGAAATGTGAAAGATGACTCCAAGTTTGACGGGCAGATTTGGGGAGAGGGGGCGCACAATGTGAATGCAAAAATGCTATTCCAGAAGGAGTAAATATCATTTAAAAAGTACTAGAGGGACAAGAAAGTGTGATATTTGTAGGTAACTGAAAATGGTTTAGTATTGCTAAAACATAAAATGTGTTGTAATAAGTGGCACACTTATTACAGAGAGGGAGATATATCATAAAAGGTCTTTCACACTGTGTTAAAGAGGTTAAATTTTATACTGAGGCAATGAGAAACCATTAAAGAATTAAGATCAGGCAATGGCATAGTCGATCTGAATGTTAGAAAAATCACTAACCCTGGTCTGTAAGAAAGGTTGGAGGGCAAGCATCCCCTAACCAGAGGGGCAATATACTGCAAATCCCAAACAAGAAACATTGAAGCCCAATGATCTAAGGAAGTCGCAGTGATAGTAGCAGTGAGAAAGAAAGGGAGGATAAATCCAAGAGATATTTCATAAATAGATTCACCATGATTTAGACATTGGGCAGGAGGCCAGGAAGAAAAGCAAGATATCAAGGGGAGAGGTTGACATATGGAAAGGATAAATACAGTGGCTTTGGACATTTTAATGGGAAGCTCTCATGGGATATCCATGTAAAGATTCCACTAGGCAGTTGGATAAATAGGAAATGTCTTGTGTAGAGACAGTGATTTAAAAGTCATTTTTATATAGGCAGTTAAAGCTATGAAAAATGTGAGTTATCCCAAGGAGATGTATGCCAAAAGAAAAAGAAAGCTGAGGAAGAGCCCAGTGAACATGTTAGTTGGGTTGAGGAAGAGGAAGAGCATTTTCAAGAGACACTGGGAAGCATAAGCCAGAATGACATCAACAAAATGGTGGCCATCAATCCCCCCACAAAAAGCAATTACTCAGCAATCCCTAAAGAAAACCAGCCCTGGAAGACCTCTAGGGTCCACTTAAGAAACTTAAGCAACACAGTGGGACAGAAAACCTGAGAATAACCACGCAGAAAGGGATATCTGCACCATCCCATCCCCAACCCGGCCTTGCTCAGCACCGAGAAGGAACATCCCCACTGGAATGAGGCCCCTCACTGGGAATAGAAGCATGGGTAAAGTAGCCACCTTTGTGAGAAGGTGGCCAGATGGGAACCCAAATTGAAGGTCATTTTTAAAAAATCACTTTTACATAGGACAGATTTGAAAATACTTGAACTGCTTATATGGAAAAAATGTTCATGGAAATGGGTAATTTGAAGACTCAGGAAAGAAAGGGGGAATTGATAAAGTAAGGTTCCAGAACAGACTTAAGAGGGGAGGCCATAGAAAGGTAGTTAGTTGTGTGCAATGCAAGTCACATATTATAAACCAAGATGAGCATTGTTGTGTGTTTGGCCTATGATTGTTTAAAAATTATGATTAAAAAGTAAAACTGATATGGAATGACTGGATTGCTTTGGGGACTATTTTCATGAAAGTATCATTTAAAAAACTTCACCTATATATTATAAATTTTAGGTGCTGTTTTTTTTTTTTTCTTGATCAAGGAAAGATTGGTAGATACAATGCTAGCCTCTGGCCAGAAAAAGTTCCCGCTCTCACTTCTGCAAATGATCACATTGTGTTTGAAACAAGATTTCTTAAAGATCATTATGTATCATGACAAGATGTATTTAGCAGAAAACATTTTTAGGAAGAACTAAATTATATGGGAAATGGCATTGCATCCTTAATAAAGGAATTGAACTGGCCTACAAAAACGTTGCAGCTAACTCATGTTTTCAAGGACTGTATTCTATCATCAAAAGAACAACTTGAATTATTATCAACAAGCCACGCTGGTTTAATCCAAAATGCCAGTTTGATATATATGACAGGGGTAACATCAGACTCTCTTGAAAATATGAAAGATTTTTCTTCTGAAAAAAATACCATGGGATAAAAAACGTGGCCATGTGTTCAGACCCATGACAGGACCACCATGGGCCAGAACTCCTAGGGGCACCATTTATACAGAATACAATGGAGCTGTATGACACAATAACCCTGCCAGCATAGGGTCAGGCACGAAAAGATTCAGGCCTCACCCAAACAGGGAACAAAAATCCGCTTCAGGCACCAGAATCCGAGCCTCAAGCAAGACCAGACAGACAGACAGACTTTGTAGGACTTTCATTTGGGCTTTGCAGAAGCTGCAATAACATCAGAAACAAATCAAAGGGAACTCCGTCCATACTGGATATTACTTAGTTTGGATTTTTTAGAGATGGAGGTTGCCTTTTCTAACAAAACGTGTATTATCACTGTTTTTTCTTGTTGGCACAAAGGCCATTACTTTGTCTTTTTGGATCCTCTCTTCTCTAGTTGTTACTAATTGGTCAAAGGAGTTCGAGGGCATCATCGTTTTAGGGCGACATTCCAGTCTAGAACAAGTTAACTACAGTTAGTACAGGTAAGAGAACACAAAGGGATGAAGGCAAGGTCTTTATATCCTTCATTTAGCTAATTCATTCATTTAATCAACAAACGCTTTTGAGCCCCTGTTATGTGGCAAGCAGTGTGCTTACGTACTGGCCAGAGGCCGGGCCAGGAGACTAGGAGAAGGCTAACGGTTCAAGGGCTAAAGCGCATGCCGGGAGAAGGCATTATGTGTGGCAAGAAATGCAGGCACATCACTGAATGAGGCATCAGTGTGTTTTCTGAAAGTTGCATTTTTAAAGCCATAATTCTTCCAAATGTGTTGAAAATTGTCCTCAGCAGCTATTTTAACTTTACACGGATGCAGCGCTTTTATAACAGGAAAATGTTCATATTTTCAGCTCGAGTTCTTAAGTGGGGAAAACATGACAGATGCTTTTGCTAAGCCTAAGAGATTGATTTGAACTGAATTTTAATTAAAATTATTCAAAGAGCTGGTGAAGAGTTTTCTCACGACCGCCTGAGTCCTTCAAAAGTTCTGCCCTCTCTCACGGAAGACAGTGTCATACCTAAATCAAGATAGCAAGAAAAAAAAAAGAAACTAATCAGTTATTGATTGGTTAAGCCATGAGGTTTTACTGCATGTTGTAGTGGAGAGATAATTTTAATTTTACTTTTGCCAATTACAGAGATATTAACTTACAAAGATATTAAAGTCAAGAAATTAACAATGGTGGAAAATCTTACGGCAAGAACAGCATTACCACATTGAACATTTCTATAAAAATTGCCTACTGTGTTCAATATCTATTTTTGCATTTTTGATACAGCAAATGCCTCTTAAATAATGGTGGTCTGACAACACACTGATTAATTTATATTTATATTTAGACCTTAACGTTATTTTTGAATAAACGAGTTAGGAAAGCATCCAACTGTTACTTTCTTCTCACATGCCAGATGTCAATATAATTTCTTCAAGTATAATCATTTCCAACCATGGTCATGTTTGTTCCTCAAAAAGAGGGCTATAGGGAATGGTGCCATGTTAAACAAAGTTGAAATTTAATAGAAACTTAATTAGCAACGCTGGTAAATTCTTTTTATAAACAGTGCTGTCTTAGGTATTTGGAGAGATAAAAAGATGAATTGGGTTTGCAACTCATCCGCAGCTCACAATATACAGTGGGAAGCAGCTGCGATCAGTACTGTGATAACCGAAGCAACAACATCCAGGCCCAAGGTACTGCAGGGAGTAGAGAAATTAATCTCAGTTGGGGAAACCTTTTAAGTGATGTGCACCAAGTACAGCACTAGGTACAATGGGGACAAACAGCGCAAATATATGGCACGGCCCTTTACTCCTCTTGGGGAGATAAGACTTAGACATAAAATAGTTAGAGGGCTCTATAATAGAGACAATATAATGCAATGTGCAACTATGTACAAAAGAACAAAAAGTCTCTACTCTGCAAGTAAAGGCTGTGAGCATTCAGTAGCGGGAGAAATTGGTATTGCCAATCAAATGGTACCTTGGAGAAGATGGACCGTGAGATGGGCTGGAAAGTGCTGGAAGTATTTGCAGAAGCTGCAGAAGAAAAAAACCTTAAATGATGCAAACAGGGAACATGCAAGACTGACCACAGCCTGTTCCATGACCTGTAGAGGCCGACCAGGCTGAAGCAAGTGGCTCTCTTTGGGGAGCATTGGAAAAACAGGGTGGGTATCTAAGGAAGGGCCGGATGGGGTTACACCATGAATGCCGAGATGAAGAATCTGGGCTTGATCTGCTAGGAACAGGAAATTTTTGTAATTTGTCAGCAGCTGAGTGACACATGGAAAGTGACACATGGAAAGCAGCTAGAAAGACACACTAGAAAGATTGGTCTGGTAGTTATTGCTTTTCTGAAGAATTGCTTTATATGAAGTTCCTCGAGTCAGTTTGAAATCTGTAAAACATTAGATAGATGTACAAGATTATTATTACTGTAGATGCATACAGAAAACTAATGAGTGTGTATATAATACTAACACTTGTAGAAAGCGTTCTCCAGAATCTTGTAACTGAAACTTAGAAGAAAGCATTTAGTCAACCTGCTCTACCGTAAAGGAGCAGATGAAAAACAGATATAATGGATTAGCATTTGTTAAAACAACACGAGAGAAAGCAGAAGGGAAATGTTATATGAAAAGGAAGATTGATGTCCAAAAAGACCTATCTCATATTTCAGGGACCTGCAGAAGGTGTCCTGAGGTTGAAAACAAAACAAAACAAAACAAAAAAACAAAACAAAACAAAAACAAACAAAACAAACAAACAAAAAAAACCACCTTCCTTTCATAAAAAAATTTTAAGGGAGAAATATCTTTGGGAATTATAAACTGGTTGTCTCAACTCTAATACCTGAGCATAGATAGGCTCCACAGGCTTCCAGCATTTACTGTAGGTAGTAATCAAGACCTTAGGGGGAGAAAATCAGGGTGGGTCCATTCAATTTCCACTCAGGACACAGAAATAGATCTTAGTGATAAGGAGGTTATAATGTGGCCGATTTTCATAAGAGTTTGGCAACTGCTATACTTGGGATGATTTTTAGTAAGCTGCATAGATACAGTCTGGGGCTCTTGCATGTGGGCTTAGCTGATGAGGGTTCATATCCAGATATTACTTACTGATTAAGGATCTCACCATTAAAATGAAAACATTTTTCTGTGGCTGATAAAGTCAGTGGTCAAAAGTTGGTGCTGATGGCGTTGAAGTAATGGAATTGCCCCTCCAAGCGCTCTCGCTTTGTCCTGGAGTCACTTACCAGCTGGGCTCCCTGCTTCTCGCTGAATCACAGTGCGTGTTGTCACTAGAGGAACGGGACATGAGTGGTGGAAGAAAATAAACCCATCATCGTTTCTAGAAGAAAAAACTCCCCTTAAATCCTGCTTATGCCCAAGTCTATAAAGCACAGTTGAGTCTAACAATCAAAAAACCTATTGGTTCATTTGAAATACCTAGTACGTTAAGCAAGCTGATTGGTTTTTCTTTTCCTTTTCCACTCAGTTAGTCAAAAATTAATTTACCGTTGAGACCAAGAATATTTGTGTGCCACATACGACAGCTGGGGAACCAGCAATCATACCAGGTGGTACCTGAGCCAATCGTATTCGCTTTCTCTTACCCCACTGCTGAAATTTTCACTGCTCTCTTCCATCCAGGAGAGCCCATTCTTCCCAGCTTCTGACAGCTCCTCCTTAATCCACTCCTCCCAGGTCCCTGGTTTCGAGAGCATATTATGCCCTGATGCCTCCTCCTAGCTAGTGCCCACATACCATTCAAGATCCTAAATTTAGGTCTACAAACACCAATTTGGCGGAGAGGTCAGAAAGGGGCATGGCATCTGAACAAGACTCTTCAGTATCTGCAAATGACTCTCAGGCCTTGTGTCATGCCCTGTCCTGTGCTCTCTGCCCCTTGTGTCTCGGGAACATGGTGCCTCACCTGGGCTTCCTGTGTCTGGGAAGGAAGGATGCTGAACTTGATCTGTACCGGCGTAGCTGTGCTTATTGAAAATTCCACCCACAGCCCAGCCTTTCTTTTAGATGTGTGCTCAGTCTGGGGGAAATATGAAAGGTTTTCCTTAAATTCTTCTTTCTGTTTCTGTATCACCAATGGCTTTCCAATGTTGCTAGTATTTCTTTTAACATTACTTACTTTTAGGAATTTCTTTGTACATCTGTCTGGCCATATCTTATTTCGAAAACCATGAATTGTAATATTTAAGAATAATCGAGTGTTCTAAGATAGCTGTTAAATGCTCAGGTGTTTCTGTAGGTCATTTCTCCAGCTATAATAAAGGGCATATAAAATTTTTCTTATGTATTCCTTCTCTGCTAACCATAATCTTATTTTTCCTAAAAAGGTAAGTTAAAAGATATAAAAGAGCTATGTGCCAAATGAATTCTGCTAAAATGTTTTCAAGTGTTTTGGTAAAGGATTCACATATTCCTGTGACACAGTGTTTTCTTTTGATCCTCTTTTGTCATAAGGATCTTTAGACAGGACATCCAGTTTTATAAAGCCAGCTAGCCATCAGGTTAGTGATCCATTTATGAAGAAAGGTTCGTTTCCCTTGGCCCCTACTTATAAAATGTTCAAATTGCATTATGTTCTTTGAGATTTTTTTTTCCATTGATCCAGATAAATCTTGCTCGATGCCTTTTCAAAGAACAGCATATCAGAGAATTTCGAGTAACCTTCTGGCATTTCAAAATTGCATATTCCCTGGATAACAGTTTTATTTGTTGTAATTATAAAGCGTCCAAGTTCTTAAAGATGTAGCTAATGTAGAAAGACAGCTGTGTGAAGAGCCTTGATTTCTTCCAGGCTCTGTACTTTTCCTTTTTTTTCAATACATGAACCTGCTTGTCTCACTTGGTAAGTTTATATTTGTAAGCCGGGTTGAGACACTTTATACCTACTATATTCATAATCTATCAATTATTTAAAATGTATAATATTCATAATACAGTGTTTCTTCAGTGCAATAATGCTTATAATTCCATCTAACACCTTTCTTTTTAGTAGCATAAATAATTTCATGTTTTATTGCTAATAAGATGTCTTATTAAGTTATGAAATGGCATATCATATTTTAACAATAAAACAGTTCTTTCCTATGTTTCCACAAGCTTTTTTAGTTTCTCAGTTAATAAAAAAGAAAGCAGTTCAGTTCTGTTTATAACTCAATTTCAGTTTCAACTAAAACTCAAAAATCTTACCACATTGTCTGTGTTAAGAAATAACTCATATTTTCTCTGGTGCTTGGACAATTTTCTTATTGTAAATTGCTTCAGAAGCTCCTTCAACTAAAGCAATACTTCACACGTGTAATCTGTCGGACTTGATGAAATTTTCATAAGTACATGAGCTAAGTGTCAGGAGGTAGGTTTGGGACTTAGGAGTTCAGAACTGGTTTTATTTTGATGCCTTTATTCTACCCTTATTTATCTTAATACTACTGTTTAGGTTCTTGATGAGTGTGACCCCGTCAGTTATAACTCAGAGGGTCTCTAGTGTTGGTCCTGGAAATCCTTTCAACGTGCTGCTTGTCCTCCTGGGCTAGGATTTCTTCAGAAAAATAGTAAAGTGAGGTCTCAGTGAAATAATTCCAAGGAAACCTATGATGGTCCATCCACCTGTGCTTCTGAGACGAGTGCCATTGAAAACCTGCCAGCTTCTCAGTCTTCCACGTCACTGATCCTTGTTACCTTTGGTCAACCACAGTCCAGACTATGAACCTCTTTCGCCCTTCTCTCTCCTGACTTCCGTCACCAGAGACAGCTATTTCCCTCCTAACTCTTTTCATTTTGGACTAACTACTATTGCCTACAACCCTCACTTTCTTCACTGAGCATTTCTCCATCTCCTGGCCTTGAGAGAAGCCTGCCTGATTGTAAGGATTCCCCAGCAGCCCTCTCCGGGGAAAGCTGCTCATTCTACCTCACCCTCCGTGTCACAGGATTAAATGATTACATGCTGGGGCTGGCATTTTCCTCCCTTCTCAGTGTGGTTTCTTGATCTTTCTCCATGATGCTGGATAAAGACCTTCTTTTGGGTTTTGTGAAGTCCCACCTTTACTTCTCTCTACTTGCATTGACCACCGTACCTACATATTGAAGAGTTTAGAAGCTGTCCATGGTAACCCATAAGCTGCCATCTTCTGAAGTCATTTCACGTCTAGGTTGGTGATTCGTGAAAACTATAGCCTCCTAGAACCTTGGCGTGCTTAACTCCTGCTGTCTTCTGTCCTTATTTCAGGTGCCCCAATGCCTCAGTTGCCAGCCATATGCAATATGTAATAATATTACCCTGTAATAACCATCTGTCACAGAACTGCTGTGTAGGTTAGTCACAGGTAAGAAAAGTGAGAGCTCACTGAAGTGGAATTCACATTAAAGAATTTAAGAGGAAGTGGTAGCAGCAAAGAAACTAGTGAAAAGTCCATTTCATTTGCAGCAAAGTTCCCAGGAACCTGGATTGAGGCAGTAGCGTAGGGGGTGAACAACGTCAGTTTTCAGAGACATTGAGTGAGATAAGAATGTGGTGTTGAGATGAGAAGTAGAATTTAGTAACACCTTGGATTTGGAGAGAAGCAGGGAGTAGAGGCTGACTCCAGGGTATCTACCATGGGAAACTAATTCGATTGTAGCTCTTTTAATGGAGACAGATGATTGGAGCAAGAGATGGTTAATTTTAGGGATTTCCAAGTCAGTCAATCCGTAAAAAAATAAGGAGTATGTATGTGTTTGGAGTTCAGAAGAGGGTCAGAGTAAAAGATAAAGCTTGTGAAATCACCCACATACAAACATAATTGAAGTTATGAGAATAGATGAAACTACCCAGGGAGAATATATGGAATTATGAAAACAATAGGGTCCTGAAGAATCCCATCATTGTATGAGTGGCTAGGTGACTGAGTCAATCACAGGGCCAGAGAAGAAAGGAATGGTTACAAATTAACAATGATGAAAACAGTAATAATTGCTAACCTGTACTGAGTACTGATTATTCCAGGCAATTTTGCCAAGTATTTTATGTACATTTATACCATGGTGGTTTAGAGCACAGACAGTGCTTGGGTTCAAATCATAACTCTATAACATATTAGCTGTGGCCATTGACATGTCTCTTAAGCTCTCTGTGCCTCTGTAGCTTGAGGAAAATAATAGCACAAATCTTATAGGGTTGGTATGAAGGCTAAAAGGGATAACACTATGTATAGCAGTCTCAGACTCAGAAAGCCCTAGTAAGGGTTAATAGTTACTTTTATTGTTACAATTTTTAAAAATTGTTTTTAATGTTTATTTATTTGAGAGAGAGAGAGAGAGAGAGAGAGAGCGAGCGAGCATGAGCAGGGGAGGGACGGGAGGTGGGGACAGAGGATCCAAAGCGGGCTCTGAGCGGAGAGCAGAGAACCAGATGCAGGGCTCAAACTCACAAACGTGGTATCATGACCTGAGCCAAAGTCCGACGTTTAACCAACTGAGCCACCCAGGCTCCCCTTACAATTTTATTTAGCCTTCAGGTTAATTTTGTTTAACCTCCTCTATGAGGAGATATGATTATCCCCATTTTTTCAATATTGAGGAAATTGAGATTCAGAAGGTTATGTTAGTTACTGCAAGTTAGTATTGGAGCTGGTTTTTGAAAGAGGTTTGCCTGACCAGGGAGCCCATCTATTTAACTGACAAGATGAGATGTTGCAGAAAACAAAAAAAAATGAAACAATTTTAAGAAGCAGAGAATGACTAATGGTGTTAGATGCAACAGAGTTGTGATGAAGTGGATCCATAGGCCCAGTGTCTTTGACTCATCTGGGCATACAACAGCAACAGAGACTTTGATAAGGGTGCCATGATTTCAAGACTGGACACTAACATGCAACTCCTACCACCTGGGAGATGAGCTACCAGGAGCTAATTTATGTTCCTAACCTGAGCTCTGTACCAGAACCTCCCATGCGCCAACTTGGTCATCACCCAAGAGTGACTGTGCCTGGAAGGGCTCACAGGCACGACTTCCTATGACGTCAGTGCAGTGGGCACGTGGGCTATCCTCACATTTAGTCAGCTGTACTCCTACTGGGAGCTTCACAGTTCTGCACATGTTATTTCTTTTAACATCTGACTCATCTGAGTTTGAAATCCATCCTCTCTGACCACTGCGTTGCCTTCTTTTTCATTGCATTTCATGGATCTATTGAATTGCAGTCTTCTGCTTACTGCTTTGTGTCATCATAACAAACTTTATTTAATCAACATCATCTTGTATGTCTCATAACATTTTCAATCTAGTATGCTTTTAATTAAAGAAAATAGAATTTATGTAAACTTCACAGTAAGGATTTATAAATCTCTTGGCATCAGAAGAGATTACTTGGCATTATGCATTTCCTTTTTGCTCATGTTGTGGCACAGACGTAAATGGCTTCTACATTTGGGACATGGTGCATCAACTTTTCTTTACTGGTCCATGAATCTCACTTTCCCTTTGTTAATGATGATTTAAGGGGAGGATCATTTAGAAAGCAAGCCAAACGGTTCCTAATGTATCTTTGCTCTTTCTAGCAGAACAGCTACGAACTATAAGGCTATGCTCCATTGTAGATTTCCACATAACTCTGGGCATGGTGCCTTATTTAACAGTTCCCTACTGTTATTTTGGAAAAGTCCTCTGCAGAAAATGCCAGAACTCAGCTTGAACTCTTGTCCCCTGTCAGGGAGAATCTTTCTATCAGCGGGATTTCTCAGCTGTTTCAAAATCATTCAGCGCTTTACTAGTAAGTTTTGTTCCTGTGGAATATGCCAACTGTAGCTTACCCTAATTGTTCATCCTAAGAGCTTTATTTATTTACTTATTTATTTTTAATTTTTTAAAAATGTTTTTATTTATTTTTGAGACAGAGACAGAGCATGAGCAGGGAAGGGGCAGAGAGAGAGGGAGACACAGCATCTGAAGCAGGCTCCAGGCTCTGCATCCTAAGAGCTTTAGAAGCAAAATATGTTATCAGGGAATCTCAGCCTTTGCTACATTTTTACATAGAAATCTTAATATTAATTCATGCAAGATTTTCCATTGTTTTTCAACTCCTCAGTTAGAGCACGTGAATGCTTACTTTCAAGACGCAAGAAAAGTCTCGAGTACACAACCTAACCTTACAGCTAAAAGAACTGGAAAAGGAACAGCAAATAAAGCTTACTTTCATTTGAATCCATCAAATGAGACTTTCTTTTTCCTTTAAGATAGGCTCACCTGTAACTAATAACAATCTTCAAACCCAAAGAGTTGCACTCCAGAGCCTGACCATGTAAGCACTGTGCCGTATTTGATGACTGAGGAATATCCAGAATATAGTCATGTACCACAATTGTGATAAAGCAGTAGTAACTATTCTGATATCTGGATTCAGACAATTCTCTACATGCTTGAGTTCAAGGTAACTTAAACTGCAAGCTGATTATTTAGAGTTCGGAACATAATGCTAGAAAGGGCTGGTGCTCTGACCAGCCTACAAAGATCCTATTTAAACTCTAAAATAGTTGAAATCCTGTGGACCTATATTAACCAATGTGGAAGATATAATATTGCAATACCAGAAACCCAGGAAACTATGAAACAGTAAGAAAAAAAATTTTTTTAAATCTTGAATACTAGTGCTTGGATAAATGTTAAATTTAATCAGAAAATGGAGAGGTATAAAGCGCTTTTGTAGAAAGAAAGGGACTGAATCAAGTACATTACAAGGCATAATATTTGATGAAGTGGAAAAATTGTAAACTGAGAAACAGTAAAGGAGGCAGGTGGGATGGGAGAGGCGAGAGATGATATGCAGAAACATTTTTGAATACATGCAATAAACAGGTCATTAACTGAACGGGCTCCATAAATGCTAAACAGAACATGTTTTTGTGGAGAAACACACACACACATTCTCTCTCCACCCCCCCCCCTTTTTCTACTTCCCTCTCTCTCCCCACGTTTCTACTTCCCTGTCTGACTACCCATCATTATTTTAATAAAAGAATTGGACTGGCCCCAAAGACACACCTGAAGGTCAGTAGAGCACTACCAGTTTCCTGAGTTTCCAGCTTAGGAGAAAAAGAGAATAAATGGGAAAACAGAGCCTGCCTTTCTTTTTTTTTTTCTTTTAAGCATTTTATTTTATTTTTTTAATATATGAAATTTATTGTCAAATTGGTTTCCATACAACACCCAGTGCTCATCCCAAAAGATGCCCTCTTCAATACCTATCACCCACCCTCCCCTCCCTCACACCCCCCCATCAGCCCTCAGTTCTCAGTTTTTAAGAGTCTCTTATGCTTTGGCTCTCTCCCACTCTAACCTCTTTTTTTTTTCCTTCCCCTCCCCCATGGGTTTCTGTTAAGTTTCTCAAGATCCACCTAAGAGTGAACACATATGGTATCTGTCTTTCTCTGTATGGCTTATTTCACTTAGCATCACACTCTCCAGTTCCATCCACGTTGCTACAAAGGGCCATATTTCATTCTTTCTCATTGCCACGTAGTACTCCATTGTGGTTATAAACCACAACTTCTTTATCCATTCATCAGTTGAAGGACATTTAGGCTCTTTCCATGATTTGGCTATTGTTGAAAGTCCTGCTATAAACATTGGGGTACAAATGCCCCTATGCATCAGGACTCCTGTATCCCTTGGGTAAATTCCTAGCAGTGCTACTGCTGGGTCATAGGGTAGGTCTATTTTTAACTTTTTGAGGAACCTCCACACTGCTTTCCAGAGTGAGCCTGCCTTTCTTAAAAATGCAACCAAATATGGGGCATCTGGATGGCTTAGTTGGTTATGTGTCCAACCCTTGGTTTTGGCTCAGGCCATGATCTCACGGTTCATCCGTTCGAGCCCCAGGTCGGGCCCTGTGGTGACAGCACCAAACCCGCTTGGGATCCTCTCTCTCTCCCTCTCTCTCTGCCCCTCTCCTGCTCACGCTCTCTCTCTCTCAAAATAAATAAATAAACTTAAAAAAAAAATCGAGCAAATATTTGGGCACCACCAAAACTGGTTTTGTGAGCTTAAATGAAGAGTAGTGTCAATTCAATTGCTTGTGATAACTTACGCAAATGCCGTAATAGATTGTGCAGCACATAGCAGATGTCCAATTGATGGTAGTTGATAGTCTTACTGGGGAAAACTAACATCAAACGAAAAGGAAAAGAAAAGATAGTGCCTATCTATTTAGTGTATTTCAAGCCACTTTTCAGATTTCAGGCTGAGATTTAAACAACCTACCCTCCAGAGATTTTACCTTTCATTCTTTGTGGTTGTTATTTTTCATCACCTTTTTCTAAAATATTTACTTCCTTTGCCCAGTTCATTTCAGTACATTAGCTATTCTTGAACTTTTGAGTCTCAGAGTCTCTTCATGCTCTTAAAAATTATTGAGAACTCCAAAGAGCTTTTGTTTGTGCAGGTAACATCTAATATTGTATGAATTCGAAATTAAAGCTAAGAAATTTTAAATGTTTTATTTATTAATTCAATCCAAAATAACAAACTATTTAATTAACATAAATAATATATTTTTAAAAAATGACTAATTTATCAACAAAAATTAATAAGAAAAGTGGGATGGTTTTACATTTTTGCAAATCTCTTTAATGTCTGTCTTAATAAAGGGCAGTTGAATTCTAATATCTGCCTTTGCGTTTAATCTATTATAATATATTGTTTTGGTTGAACTGTATGAAGAAAATCAAGACTCACTGAGATGGGTGGTTAGAAAAGGCAGGAGTATTTTCATAGCTTTTTCAGATAAATGTGTGGATAGTCTTTGATATGACATCTAAACTCAACAACTAGTGAGTTGCAGTGTGGAGTCTTTTTTTTAAAGTTTATTTTGAGAGAGAGAGAGATAGTGGAAGAACACATGGGAGGGGCAGAGAGAGAGAGAGAAAGAATTCCAAGTAGACCCTGCGATGTCAGTGCAGAGCCCAGTGTGGGGCTTGAACTCATGAACCACAAGATCATGACCTGAGCCGGAATCAAGAGTCAGACACTCAACTGACCGAGCCAGCTAGGTGCCCGTAAGTTGCAGTGTGGAATCTTAAATCATATCAATGAACTTTGCATAATCCATTACATTAAAATCCATTACCCATCTCATCCTTTATATAGACTTTTTGTGTTTATATCATATTACAACACGATGCATTGGTAATTTGGAAAATATTGGCTAGGTTACGCAGATCTTCCAAATATTGACATATTCACTTTACAATAACAAAAAGAAAATCACTTCTGTTAATATCACCATGGTTCCCATCAGAAAAATCTTCTAGGTGTTGGGAAGCTGTCGTACTCCTGGTGGTAGATGTTAGCTTTCCAAAATTCTAACGCTTGCTTGAAAGTTCCGGTTTTATCATTCGAAACACATACTGTCATTTGTTTTACTTGAAGGCACGGCTTGCTTTGTTCATTTTTGAAAAGATATTTGTGAAATACCCAAGCCTGAATAACTGTCGTTTGCCCATCAGTGTTTCTTTCACTTAAAATTGTGTTCCATGAAATAGCTGCTCGTCCAGCTGCTAGACAGTTGCACGAGTGCTTTACACACACATACACACACACACACACACACACACACACACACACACACTCTTTGGTGTGCAGCAGAAGCACTTTATATGTATTTCTTATTTCATCACACAAAATTTTCAAGACACATGTCGTTGAGGGTTGAGATTTCATAATATCAATAATTAATAATTTTCACTGTTGCATCAAAGACAAACGAAGTAAATGCTTTTTTTTCCACTGCATTTAAAACCTACTAGTGCAGTCTGATGTCACTCCCTTGATTCTTGCTGGGGTGAAGCAAGTTTTAAAGAGAGAGAGCAAGCAGGGGAGAGGAGCAGAGGGAGAAATTGAGAGAGAGAGAGAGAGAGAGAGAGAGAATCTTAGCAGTGTCCACACTCAGTGCGGAGCCTGATGAAGGGCTCAGTCCCACAACCCTGGGATCATAACCTGAGCCAAAATCGAGAGTCAGACGCTCATCTGACCAAACCAGCCACACGCCCTGCCACAAGTTTTATTCATTGTTGCTCTTGTACCAACTCTGTAAATGACATGATGAGGAAGGCGTGTAACGTATTTGTATTTTTATGAACATTGTACTGATCTTGTGTATGCCCCGAAAAAGTCTTGCAACCCCCCCTCTCCCAGGGCCCGTGGACCACATTTAGAGAGATGCTGTTGTGCAAAACCTCTTTCTAAGCTTATCTTGTGTTGTCTTATTTTAAAGCATCTCCTCTTCTCCCACAGCTCTTAAGTCAAGTTACAGAATCCAAAGTCATGACTGTGTCGTCAGAATATGCAATTGTCAGCTAAACTGCAGAAGACTGATATGGATAAAATGACTTTAGTAATCTGTTTGGTGATAGCTTTGAAATGCTGTAGAAGAGATTGATGTCCAATGGATACATAATAGGAGATGTTGCCGTTGATCCCAACTTCCAGATCACCTGTTCTGAATTCAGCCCAGAAAAGAGGGTTGAAAATGGTTGGCACCTGCTGGCTATTTAGTAGCCTCCAAGAAGACTGGGGCTTCTAAATAAATAAATTCCATAGTTACATATGCAATGCCCTGTTTACTTAATTACTGATATCCCCCCCTAAATTGTTCCAAAAGAAAGGGAATGGAGGGAATTGCATCCTAATATCATGCCAAGAGTAAGGAAAGTAGGCATGTCTTCAGCCCCAAGCCTACTTGTCTCTCAACTTGTCACCATTGCTATCTTCTATTCTTCTATTTCCTTTTAACAGCCAGGATTTCATTAAGTGCAGCTCACTGCCCCCCTTCAGCAGCTCTTATCAGGTCCGTCGGAAGTGTAAAGCCACCAGTTGCCTGAAAAATGCTGCCCATTAAGGTTAAAATTTTTAAAAAATAATACATTTCCACCCCAGAACTGGAAAGAAAAGAAAGTACTACCGAAGGAGAACATATGCAAAGAGGTGAAATTCTTATATGTGTAAATATTGTAAATTAGTTCATGAAAATGGCATTCCATTTGGCTCTCAGATACCACTAGGCCAAAGATTTGTGTACATCGGGGTCTACGCTTCACAAAGCCTCTGTCCAGCAGCTGGTGTCGTCTCCTCTGAACATTACAGTGTGGGGGTACACCACCTGTTGTTTACAGGTGCCGACAGAGTTCTCCATGAGAGGTAGACTCCTATTATCCAGAATCACAGAGACGAACTTACGAAACCACAAAGCAGTGTATTACATTTTATACTGATAGATGTAAATGCTACAAGGATACGCGTGTGAGCTAAATGCCTGTTCCTTACCTGTAGGCACATATAGGAAGGGAAATAGAATCAGAGTGACCTAATAAGATTAAATCAGTTTAAGGGAAATCAGTTGGGTCATTCAAATATTTGAGAGCATTGAGCTAAGCATACATTTCCACGGCAAAGGTAAATTTGTCATTAGAATCTTCTCCACGTGGATTGGTCATTGTCATTTCTGACTGGGCAGCTCCTCGTGATGCAGTGGAAAGAGCAGGGATGGCCCATTGTCAGACAGCTCCCAGACATCTCAACACCACTTGTCACTGCTATGTGTCCTTTGATTAGTGACTTAGCCTCCTTTAGCTAAGGATTAGCCCTGGAAATAAAATGAGGTAATGGATGTGGAACACAATAACATGTCTCGCATCTGATAGGACGGCTGTAAAAGTAAATTCCCTCTCTGACTCTTGCTTTTCAATGCTTCCATTGCTGACTCCCCCTGCAGTTCTCTTTAACACTTTATTCCTTTCCATCTGTTCACATGCTAAGTGAACTTATAGTTTGGTCATGTAAACAACAGCTCGTTGTTTACTGAGGGCTCACTATGTCCTAGGCATTGCATTTACTAAACCATTTTTAATGTATTATCTCATTTATTCCTACAGCAACTCTCTGAGAAGTGCTATAATTATTGCCGTGTTACAGATGAGGAAACAGAGACACAAGTCTCAGCTAATTTACCTGCCTGGATGTGGTGAAACTGAGATTGGGATGTAGGCAGTCTGACTCCATAAGTCATGTTTTTCAGTGCAATTCTACACTGATACTCAAGTGGGCTTTGCCTGGGCACCATTTTCTATCTCCACGAGGACGTCACACACCCTGGCTCAGTTCATTGTGTTGATTTGTAGTGTAATTCTCAGAGGACATCTTCGTTCCTACCTTTCTGTTCTTGGTCGGGGTCTGCCACCATCACCTTAATTTGTAAGCTTTTTGTTCACTTAATTTGCGAGCATGTGAAAATCTGGTACTTGTGCCCACAGTGAAAACAAAAAGTTTATCCTCCTATGAGAAATAATTGGTTTGAGCAATTTTCCTCGACACTCATATTTGTAGTAAGTATTTATCGATCACCTACCACTTTCCAGGCATTGTTCTAGGAACTGGAAATACAACCTAGACCAGAGATTCTCAATGGGGGCATACTGACATTTTTGACAAATACTTCCTCGTTGAGCAGCCTGTCCTGTGCATTGTAGGATGTTTAGCAGCAGGCCTATCATCTACCCCAAGACACCTGTAGCATCAACCCTACCTAGTGGTGACAACCAAAAATGGCTCCAGACATTGGCAAATGTCCCCTAGAGTAAGGCAGCAAAATCACTGCGGCTTAAGACTCACTGGCTTCATCCTTGCTTTCACGAAGCTTCAAAGATTGAGCTAAAACAAGCAGAAAAAGAGATAAAATAGTACAGTTTCAGAAAATATCAAAGTAGAGTGATAGAGAAGGATAGAGCAGGGGCCTATTTAAACAAGGTAGTCTGGGACCTCACCCTCAAGCTTTGCTCATGCCCTGAAGCTCTGTTAAAACAGAACTCCCTCTGATGGGTACATGACCTACTAGTGCGAAAACTCCTTCCAGCAGAGGCCTTTATGGGCCTACTTGGGTTGCAGTAATTCATGCTCAAGCTATAAACATGGGTCCCCTTGACCTACCCCAGCTTTCAGAAGTGAGGAAATACAAGTTAAATTGAAGTCAGAATAGGTGGAGGCATTCGAGATCTCCTTGTTCCCACCTGGCTACCCTGTAGCCTTGACATTTCGCTCCACTTGGAGATGACCAAGGTGTGCTGACAGGCCAGCAAATACCAACAGAATGGCTTGTGACAGCACCAGCCCCACTCCCCCAGCTTCTGAACCATGCTAGCCCTGTGCAGTCTTGAAAACAAACTGCCTTTGAAGGTATATAAATGATGCTTTTTTTTTTTTTAAAGTTCTACAATAAGCTTTTGGTGCAAATTTCTGCTGCTCTGAGTTTCAAAATCTTTCCGAAACTGCTGTTAACTGCAGTCGGGGGAGAGTCAGAGATAAAAGACCTTTTTTATATTTTCAGATTATCGGCACCATTTTGTGAGCAGTTCCTTTCTATTTGCACCTTGCAGACCGTTTTGTTAGCTCCCAACAGCTACAGCTCCCTGCTTGTGTGTCCCTCAGCTTGGCGGTATCTACTGTTCCCAACACTGTCAGAAATACAAGCATATACAGATTTAGTACGCAGGCAAGTGTCCTGGTTTTATTCTGTGTCGGTGCCCCAGATCCAGTAACTTCCCACCCTCTGTCTCTGTTCCCCTGGGGCCTGCAGTCTCACCCCGAGAGCCAGTCCCCATGATGAAGATCCCCTCTGCCAGTTTGCAGACGTTCATTCATTTGTTTGCTCATTCATCCTATAAACACTTCTCAAATGCTGCTATAATCCAGGTCACATGCTAAGTGCAAGCACCTATCCCTTCATACTCCTACCAGTCTTTCTAGACCTCTTGCTTATTGCCAGATTCCCTGGACACCATGCCTTGTCCAACTGCCGAGAATATCTCCCTAAGCCCAGCCTGCCTGTCTGCTTCATCTATATACATCAGGACAGAGTTTAGATTTCCTTCCAGCCCTCACCTAGTCTCCCCCACAACTGACTACTATTTTCATACTAACATTTCAGAATTGGGGTGCCCAGGTGGCTCAGTTGGTTAAGTGTCCGGCTTCAGCTCAGGTCATGATCTCAGGTTCATGAGTTCGAGCCCCGTGTCGGGCTCTGTGCAGACAGCTCCGGGCCTGGAGCCTGCTTCGGATTCTGTGTCTCCCTCTCTCTGCCCCTCCCCCACTCATGCTCTGTCTCTGTCTCTCAAAAATGAATAAATGTTAAAAAAGAATTTTAAATCAAATAACTGACGAGGTCATGTCTACTAAATGTTGCTGCTAGTTTAAATAAATATAAAAATAAAACCTCCTCGAAGATTTCCAGAACCCAGAGTAGATAATATGTGAGCCTAAGGCAGTGATTGGACTTTAACTGTCTATCAAATCAGAGAATCTCAGACATCTACAGAAACGTATTAGTTGTTTATCAATTCCATGCCTAAAAACAAATATAATTATTAACCATGTGGTAATTCACATTTATTGAATAATTTGTGTACCCTGCTATGAGTGAAGCATCTGATTAATGTAATTGAGTCCTGGAAAATTATCCTCACCAAGGCTGGGAACTCGCCACTGACCTGGGCAGCCCCGGGTGTTTCATTGCAACTCGGGATGAGTTCTCCAGTTTGTTATGTCCAGATCTTCCTTCCACCCTCTGCCGTGCTGCCCCCTCATGTATCTCTTGAGTCTTCCTTTCTCCAGGTGGAACATTACCAATAATCCATGTAACCGTGCCAGCCTTTGATAGCATGAGACACAGCTCCCTCCCTCCCATCAGATATCAGTGCTTCTAAAAGTGTGGCCCCAGAGGTGCCTGGGTGGTCCAATCAGTTAAACGTCCAACTTCGGCTCAGGTTCAGGGTTCAGGAGTTTGAGCCGTGAATCTGGCTCCGTGCTGACAGCTCAGAGCCTGGAGCCTGCTTCAGATTCTGTGTCTCCCTGCCTCTCTGCCCCTCCCTTCTCATGCCCTTTCTTTCTCTTAAACGAACAAACAAAATTAAACATACATTTAATAAATAAATAAATAAATAAATAAATAAATAAATAAATAAATGTGTGGCCCCAGATAACCAAATACTGTATTTCAGGTATGCACAGAGCTGAGGAATTCTGTCTTTGGCTCTGTAGTTTGTTTTAATGTACATAAGTTGACATGAGGGCCTGTAGCTTAGAGTTGAGGGGTGTAGAGAAGAGGCAGAAAGCCCGGACAGAAAGCATTGTGTACCCAGGAACTAAGTTGAATAAGTTACATGGCATAGTTTCAGGTATGCTGAGAGTTACATAGTAATCCCTGAAAAGTCACACAGAGCGAAGTCCTGGCAAACCCACCAAGTAGGCATTAATATTGTCCCCAGCACCATTATTATAAAGGGGTTGTACTGTATCCAAAACCCTGATTTTATTACTTCACTACACAATAGCTGCCTTTCAAATAATATATATTGATTATCCACCCGGTATGAGGTACTACTACAGTGAACAGAAGCTTTCCAACGAAGGTCTCTCTACATTCTGTCCACAACCACAAAGTCTGTGAGGAGCTAATGAGGCATTCTGGGAATCCTCCGGGGCATTCTACAGCGGAATCAAAAATAGCTCCAGGACACAAAGGACAAAGCCACTCGGAGCAGCACTGAGGTCCCCTTCAGTGTTGCCCAAGTAGAAGCTGGGTGTCTCTCAGCAAACCCACCCTCCCTGTTGATATCCCCTGGGGCTGTGAGAGAGCCTACTGATTTGAGAATGAGCACTTTTCTTCACTATTTGAAACTCTTGAATGCCATTCAAGTACACAACCTTGCCACCTTAGAGGGAGCGCAGTCTCCTGACAGGAAAACAGCTTGCGCATTCCACATTACTTTAGGTTCGGCTTTCCTGGGGAGTCATGTTGCCTTGGCTCCAGTGCGAGTCTTTCTGCTTCAAACCCGCCCAGAAATGTCACAGCGGTGCTGTCCTGCTCCACGCCTGTTGAGCACTAACCTGGAATCCATGCCAGTGACTAACATGCTATAACTCAGCAACAGGCTGTTACAAACATCTCTGGATATTAGGTTGGGCTGCAGCCTGTGACTAGAGGGAAAAAAGTGGTGGTGGTTGGAGCGGGGGGGGGGGGGGGGGGGGGGGGGGGGGGGGGGGGGGGGGGGGGGGGGAGGGGGGGAAGTTGGTGACTATTTCTGGTAACATTCTTTTAACTTGGAGGCATTGCCAGCATTTCGTGGGTAGAATGAATGTGTAACTTAAAAGCAGAGTGGTGAGGTGTGTCATGCTGCTTAGCCTCTCTGGGCCTCTCTAATGTTTACCTCTGGTGTTTTTAACCACAATCGGAACTCACAGTTTCTCATCATGGTGGTAAACATGCGTCCCAAACATTTTGGAATATCAGTATCAGAAGAATGCACGATGCTAGTTTTCATTTTCAAAATTAACACTGGGGATTAAGAGGTACAAAAAAAAGTGTATGATTTGCATTAGCACCTTCTTATTTTGTGACAAGAATCATTCTTAAATGACAGGAGCCTATTCCCAGCTCCTGAGTTTGAATACAGTATGACAAAAGACCTATCAATAATTTGCTAATTAGCTCAGTTGTGATTTACTTTCATCTCCACACATTTCATGTCTTTAATGAGATCTATTTATTCTTTATTATTCTCTGCAGAAGTTTCAAGGATATATTCGCCGAGTGAAACAGACATGTGGGCAACAATGTCACCAAGAGTCTCCGTTTCCTTATCTAGACCGTTGGCCAGAAATAGCTAACCATTATCCCAAGTTTTTCCTTAAACATATTTTAGATTAAATGATAGAAGCCGTCCTTTTTAAAAACTTGAATTATATTTTCTGCTGCACATTTTAGGGTTAGTTGCCATTATGAAATCTTAATAAAATTATTATCCTTACATGATTCCCGCCAATCAGATTGTGTCTTCCCAATGTATGCGATCTGTCATATCCCCAACATCATTATGCATCATCTTTATATACCTATAAAAATTGTGACCTTCTGTAACCCAAACCTAAATTTGTAGAACAAAACTCTACGATTCCCCAAATAGTATGTCCTTTTTCCACTGCAGGTTGTTTTCTGTAAATTATCTATCACTCTTATAATGGCCAATATGATTATGGGGGTAGCAAGTAATAGGAATGACACAGATATCTGAAGTCCACAAATAAGCCAAACCCCATTTGAGTAAATTGCTTCTGCCTTTCCTTGATAGATCTTAGTCCACTTATATCCATTTATTGTCCTATTCACCCTCTAGTGGAGTTCTTAATAATCAGTGGAAATATATAGAGAGAGCGTGAAACGATAGAAAAATAAAGGAGACAGAGGGTCCAAATAGCCACAGAGCTGAATGATTCATGGGGTATGTAGGAGTTGACTGTATTATTATCAAGATGATATCTTTGTGGATGTGAATTATGTAGGACTATTTATAATCTGTGTGTTAATTGAGATATATAGAGAATACAATTACATGGCAGCTAATAAAAGAACTTTTTAAAGATTCCAGCTTAAACACAGTTGTCATTTTAAAAGACAGACTGTGGAAAGACAGACTTTGAAATAGATCTTAAATTCTACAGGGGAGCTAAAATCTCTCCCGGGGTGTGAAGTCAAACACCTCTAACTGTAGTTTCAAGTTACTGGTTTGATGCAATCACTGTTGATTTGTGTGCTTGTAATCATCAGGAATGTTCTAGAAGTACAAAATTTGGCACCTCACTTTAGAATCTGAAGAGAACATTACTGATGTTTTACAAAAATTTTGAGCAAAAGAAAACCCTAATTTGCAGCTCACGTCAACCCGTCTTTTTTCTTCAGCCTAATATGGATATAAAATGTATCTGGCATTAGTGTTTCCTACGGTTGCTACAGCTTGCCAGAATGTTCAGACCTTTCCACAATAAATCCTTTATTACAATAAATATAAAAAGACATAGGACTCTAAACAGCTCATCACATTCCTTCTAATGTTCTTGTCCTCGAGAACATATTTTAATATATATTAAGTATTTGTATTTATTTTCACAATGATAAATTCATTCCTATAGCTATTGCCCTGTAAGGGTTTTTAGTGCACATGTGTGAGGTGGTAAACTGGATGCATTCATTCTGATCACTTTCACACTGGAAGAAAATTCAATCTTTCCCTAAGTTTCTCGGCTTATTTATTACATAGCTTTTTGACATAACGTAGTTGTCATCTTCTTAGAAAGACAGATTAACATAAAGCCAGGCTGTACTTTGTAGATTATGATTCTGGAAGAACTCTGGATATCTTTAAATTATGTGAAGGATTTAATTAAATGAATGATGTGGTTTTAAATGTGTTTATTACCCTCATTGTTAACCACTTACAGTAAACCCTGGATATACCTGCTAAGATATTGCTCTTTGCGGTTAATAAAACTCGCATATAGTTTTTTGAGCCTGTTCATAAAGCTGGCGAAGGTTGAGAGTGTTATTACGTCTACCCTGTGGTGTGATCAGGTAATTGAGAATTATACCGACTGAGGGAAGAGGAGGATTACTTTAGGCTTTGTTAAAGGAATATTAACTTTAGTAATACATCCAGCCCTCTCCTTCCAGATATCCGTGTTCATAGAGTAGTCGGCAAATATGTGTCTCTGTATGTGGAAGGTAAGGAACAGACCTTAATAAGAGATCAGATTTATAGAGGGGATGTGTCTATAGTACACTCAAGTGCAAGGAGGGGTCACATCCACACCAGCGAAGGAGAGATCCTAGACCAGGACTTTGAGCAAGCACATACAATAAATGTTATGGGAGCAAACGCAGAATCCCTTCATTTTCCCACAGCATCTTTCCCGGGAGGCTGGAAGAGAGGAAAAAAAATATATAATAATAATTTGGATGCTTCCTTAGCTGTGTTGACTTTAGAAGCTGGCTGACATCATTTTCTATTCATTAATTCATTTCATAGTCTTCTGTTTTGTGTAATACTGCATCTCATTTATTAATATTTCCTCTGGGCACATTTTCATGTATTCCCTTAATCTAATGCAGAGGTCAAGAAACAGAGGTAGAGACATACATCCCAGAAATCCCGCCCCTTCCTAATTATGTCTTAACTGGGTAGGGTAGGATAATTTTAAATGCATTGACTGGATATGTACAGGCTTAGTCGGCTTTTGATTTTGTTGTTGAATATTTTGAGGAATGTCTGATTGTGCTTCCTGACTTGTCAGCAATCCTCACCCTTTAATACAACATCTTAAAAGGTCGTTGTATGAGTCACTTTAGAATTACCCGAATAGCAATAAAACATTCCTCATTAGATGATGAAAAAATCACAGTGAAACATCAGGCATATTCCTCATATTCCTATCTTATTTGTCTATATCAAACTCAAAATGTATTTATGCTTAAGATTAGTAATAAACTTGTGTTTTAGATTTAAGCATTTTTGGCTCAATATAAAATGAAAAGGATACAGCTCACACAAACTACAAAAAACTGTACCTACCATATTTTGTGCTTTATTATGAAAAAAGTATATTTTATGTCCAATGTTGCTTATATTTACATAATACCCAAAAGTCAGTTTGAGCTATTAAGCAAATTAATTTACTAGAGTAATAATTACTGGTTTTAATTTTTAACCCCTTGATTCCCCAAAAGTCAATGTCTTTTATCTTGGGATAAAATAGCAATTTTGGATTGCTTTTATTTTATAAACAATATGACATCAGAAATACCAAATTTCATGCTAAAATTTTTTAAAGCATAGACCACATATTTAAATTACTGTTCTTTATGTTTGGCATTGATTTGACATTGATAATATTTATGCTCGAGAGGTTCACAGAATTGTGAGAGGAATTAAGATGGACCTATGATCTTCACTTGACTTGAATGTGAACAGAAGGGGAACTGTCCAATGGCCTTCTTTAGGAAATATGCCAGGATTCAAAATGGGATAATGCACAGTAGCCTCTTTGGTTAATGTCCTTAAATGCCAATATTTGTAGAAAAGCCAAATATATAACAAATAACAAGTAATAATGCTTTCTATTATTATAGCCAAATCCCATATTTTCTCTTTCATGTATATCTCAGGTAGTCTTTCTTGGTCAATAGGTGGCTTTCCTCCACAGTGCGATTCAGAGAATCAGGTCCATTTCATCCTCTTAGACTACGGAGTCCTCTGTTTCTGCCAACAGTAGAGAAAAAAGCGTAGATGAGAACTCAAGAAAGCTTTATAGAGACAGGCCTGAAAGTGGCTCACGTATCATTGGCTGAAAGTGAATCACATGACTTAACTACAAGGAAATCTGGGAAATGTAGTATAGCTGTGTTCCTAGGGTAAAAAGAGAACACTAATTGTCTCTGCCACACCTACTATTTCATACGTTCCTAAAAATGAGGAAAAGCACTATTAGGGACTGGCTTCTGGGGCTAGCTTTGTCACTGAGAAAGTATAGAAAATTTAACAGGTTCTAGACTCTTCTTGTATTATTTGGTTTCACAGAGCTCACAATCTAAACGAAAAGACAAACATACAGTTACACATTAATGTAGGCTTCATGAGAACATGGACCATGGCTCTCTAACACTTAAAACAGTGCTTGGTGCATAGTTGGTGCTCAATGATAATTACTGAATAATGCATGCCTGAAGGCATGAATGAATGAATGAATGAAAATATATGATGGAAAAAGAAACGCTGCTATGAAAAAAAAAGCAGTAGGGAAATCTAAATTCATTTGGGCGATCGAGGTCTTTCTGAGGAAGCACTATTGACTTTGAAACCTGAAGGATGAATAAGTTAGCCGAGTTGGGTGACAGAATTTTGCAAGCAGAGGGAACACCACATTCCAAAGATCTGAGCTGGGAAGAGATGGGTATGTTGAAGAGCTGCAGCAAGGCTATGGCAGGAACCCAGAGGGGCTGGGTGGTCATGTGGAAGTCAGACTAGAGAAGTAGGCAAGGGCTGTCCCAGGGAAGTGTTCTATAATGTGTTCAGCCTTTTTGTCTTTCCTGCAGGCATAATGGAAGGAGAGTGGAAAGGATAAAGAAGGGTAAGAGGTGATATGATCCTATTTTCATGTTAAAAGATCGTTCCAGCTTTCTGTGAAGAATGGGTTGAGGTGGGGTCAGGGTAGGAGCAGAGAGACTAATTAGGAGGCTACACAGCAAATCATCCAAATAAGATGACTAAACCAGGGCAGTGGTTTAGAACAAGATGGAGGCACAGGAGATGGAGGGACTCGAAATACATGTTGTATGTAAAGGAAATTGGAGCAGATGGACTTCTACAGCAATAGAATCTGTAACTGTGTTATTCTTTTTTTTGGAATGTCGTTACAATGACTATGCTGCCACCAGACAGGAGACATTTAGTGTTGCTTCCTTCAGATTTCTGTAGCACCTTTGTCTCACCTCTGAAGATTTACTCAAAGATCAGTCAAATAACAAGCATTTAAATTTAGGCTAGATTCTTGGGGTTCTCAAAATTTGCTCGAGGTGATGTTGTGTTTCTGGGCTTCTTTGTGTTCAAGAATTTATTTGGATAAATTGCGTAATTACAGTGGATGGTTTGGGTTTATGTTAATGTGCTGATGGGTAAATGGGTCTTTACCTTTAGTGTCTAAATATTTTACCCATAAAATTTTTTTTTAAAAAAGATAAATTTTGGACCATCTTTTTTATCTTCTTAATGTGGTACTGCTGTTTCTGTTTTAATTTTTCAGCTTAATGTTTTAAGAAGTAATTCAAATATTGAAATGGTATTAAAACTTTATCCTTGAAGCCAGTGTTCTACTATTTCAGAGTTAGTTGTCATGGTTCAGGCCTTTATTAAAATTTCTTTGGAGATAAGAACACTCTGTACAGAGGGCTGGGAATTTGATGCTCTCGAATTCCATTCTGCTCACCTCCCTTTCCCCATTTGTTCTTGGCTTGGAAATTTATCTCTGTCTGTATTTCTCATCTTGAAAAAGGACATTATCGTGATTTCCCAGAGGTGTTTGGAGGGCTATCCTAGTGTTTATCAATCAGCTTTTAAGGTGATATGGATAAAGGGATATTATGATCTTGGGAATTGATATGTCTGTAAAATTGCTGCTACGCGCAAGTAAGAATTCTGTGAAGCCTTGGCAGATTTCCTACAGGGACGATATACCCACAATCAGTGAAATACATCCAGGAGATTCCCTCCCTCATTCTAAAGATAGAGCCTCCTTTCCGGGGCCCTTCTGGGAATGGCATTAATATGTGTTGAATGTTGTTTCCATTTTAAAAGTGTATTTGGATAATTTTCATCCAAAATGTGTTATTTTGAGTGGTAAAATTCTTTGATGGCTTTTGATCTCTGGAGAGAAAACTGGGGATGGGGAGTGAGGGGTATGATTTTTACAGAGATTTTTGGTTGTTTCTGCCGAGCACGCTGATGCTGATAACCTTATTTTTTCATTTCATGTCCCGTGTGGTATTGCTCACTTTCTCTTTGACGTGGGCCCCGTTCTGTTTTAAAAACATTCTTTCCAAAATTCGTTAAAGTTATTTCTTTGTTTCGCCCTGTTCTTTCCTGTCATGTAGCCACCTTAGTGCAAGATTATGCTATACGTGATCCAAACCAGTCACAGGAAATTGAGAGAATCTTGTAAATTCACTTTGTTGTTCTGATTTTAGTTTGTATGTGGAAGTAGGATAGGAATATAAAAATAGCATAAAGTATGCTTTCAAATTCCATGGTGTTACTTGTAATTCCAGGCAGGTATTTGCAGATTTCACTTATTTCAAAACTGGTACTTCTCCCCATCCAAAAGAAAAACAAAAACAAAAACAAAAAAACCCTCAGGACTAAAGTTAATTACACAGGGGCACCTAAGTGGCTCACTTGGTTGAGCCTCTGACCCTTTGATTTTCACTTAGGTCATGATCTCACAGTTCATGAGTTACAGCCCTGCATGAACAGCACTGAGACTGCTTAGGATTCTTCCTCTCTCTCTACCCCTCCCCTGCTTGCACTCGCCCTGTCTCTCAAAATAAATAAACTTAAAAAAAAAAGTCAATTACACAGGAGAACTTGACAGTCCAAGGAGTCTTACTTTTTTTTTTTTTTTTTTTTTTAACTTTAAGAGATCAGCCAAGCAGATCTCTGGCTACATTGCTTTCTGGCATCTGGTATAGAAAATGAAAACCTTCATGTTCTAAAAGCAAAGTGTTTAAAAAGAAAAAGTTGACCTTCCAAGCATTTGGATTTACTGCCAAAACACTAAAAATGAACCATAAAGCAGAAAAACTATGAGTCAGGTGAACTCTCCATTCTGTTTCAAGGGCAAAGTTCTAGTTATGTGAATCAACTAAAAACAGTGAAAAAAAGGAAGGGGTGTGTGTGTGTGTGTGTGTGTTGTTTTTCCCACTTGTACATACCTGCTTTACTCCTATTCTCCCCTTGGGACACAGTCTTTTTATAGTAATGGTGGTAATTAGACCCCTTCCTTTTTAGATGCTCTTAATCATCTTTTGGATTTGAAGCCAATGTCTCTACCTCAAAATAGAATGAAAATTCAGGTTCTTAGCTTGTGGCAACCCTGGTCACCCTTAGTGCTCAACGAAGGTTTATTGACCTTAAAAACAGGCACTACGCTAGGTGCATATGAACAAGCTGCTACAAATGAGTACTTGTGAATAACTTCCCTAATGTCAGTAAAGAACATAACATTCGTGCATTCAATTAGACTCCTGATCCTGTGGAAAACGTGTGTATTTTCTATTACAGTGGCACCAGGAGATGTGTTATGGAAGAAGATGTCTATTCTTCTTACTGTCAAATTAAGAATTTGCCTCTAAATCCTAATGTCCATTAGTAATTCATTACAGCTCTATGATTCATGTGTCATTTGAAAGTTTAAACATTATTTTCTATTTTCAACCTAGTCTTAGTAACATCCTTTTATGGATCTTCACCTACCTCTTTGATGTTTTAGTGAATTTCCTGCGGATAAGTCTGTTGTCATCTTTTCCAGACCATTCAAAGCTTAATAGACTTCACATCTTCTTTTTAATACCCCATATTTTTTAGTCTATCTTTATACAACTACTTCCCTATTCCCTTCAGACACTTCATATATATCTCATGAGCTATAGTAGTCGAAACTACAAAAGTTATTTAAGGTGCAGACACAAAATTTTTGTAAAGAAGGTAGATTTTATTTATATGTAATTGTATTTATGATTTCATTTTCTTATAAGCAATGCCTTCCTCATAATATTACTATGAGGGTTGAGTGACATGATGTTTGGAAAGTAATCAGCACAGAACTTGGCATGGTAGGCGCTCGATAAATGTTAACAATCATTGTTACTTGATCTTTATAACATTTTAATGACCACACACCATTACCAACCACTTTGATTTTTTTTTAAGTTTATTTATTTATTTTGAGAGAGAAAGAGAGCACAAGCTGAAGAGGGGAAGAGAAGAGTAGGAGAAAGAGAGAATCTCGAGCAGGATCCACACAGTCTGCACAGAGCCCGATGCAGGGCTCCTACTCACAAACCGTGAGATCGTGACCTGTGCTGAAGTCAAGAGCCATACACTTAACCGACTGATCCACTCAGGCGCCCGCCATTTTGATTTTTTAAATCCTTATTTACTAATAGAGGGTATGATCAACATTCCTAACACCATCTCCGGTCTTGTCTGAGTCACTCAGTCAACAAACACATTGACTAAGTATTCTAGGAATTGATACTAGGTATTAGGGATGTAGCCACCAAAAAGACAAGGTCTCTGCATTCAGAGAGCCTACCACAAACAGGGAAACTAGTGATTACAGGGAATCACAGGGAATTACAGTAAGGTGCAGTGAGAAGTATAGGATCAGTGGGAGAGCATAGAAGGGGGAGCTAACCAGTACAGGGGGCTGGTAGGCTTCCTGGAAGAAGTGATGTTAAAGCTGACACCTGGAGGTAAGTAGGAGTCAAGCCAGATGGGGAAAAAGAAGGACAGACATGGAGTGATTGCCAGAGGACTAGTGTGTGTGATGCTTGAAGGTGAGAGAAAATGCTGTGTATTGAGGAACGGGAAGAAATCCAGCATGAATGGAGAGGGGAATAACAGAAAGAGAAGGCTGGAGATGTGGGCAGGCACCACACCTCAGAAAGCCTTGGGATTTATGTCAAGGAATATGGACTGCATCCTGCAGTGGCTGCAAAATGAGTGGTTGGTCAGTCCTCTTCATCCACCTGATACAATCCAGGCTGCTTAATCCCTCCACCTTTTCAAGCGCCCTTCCCATTATGACCCCACATGAGTTTGCATATTTCCTCGCCTGGAATGCCCTTCCTCAAAGTCTGTAGTTCAATCGAGGAAGCATGTCTTGAGTAACGGGCGTGTGCCAGGCATTATGAGCCTTCATCCCTCCAATACCTTTCACTCACTCAGGCTATAAAATATTTTTTAAGCACCAACATATAGAGGGAGCTGTGCTACTTTTAAATGACATTTCTCCTGTGAAGGCCCCCAGGTGCTCCAATTGGAATAATCTCTTCCATTTTTCTTCATCCTTTAAAATCCTAATATTCTAAATAAATCTCTCGTCTGGCTCTTGCCACTTTGGATACTGCGTTCCAGCTAATTCCGTCATGAGTCTGAAACCTCTACAAGATGTCTGTGTTGTCGGGGACAGAGTCCAGGTCCAATGTACCATTGCCTGAGTCCAGGAGCGGCAATGACCCACGTTGCCAAGCACAGCAACTAAATTATTTGTTTCAAAGTGATTAAACCCGAATCCAGTTCAATTTCTCAAAAAAAAAAAAAAAAACACTGCTTATTACAAGATCCCAAGATTTACATAAAAACCCCATGAGGGAATAACATGTTATGAAGGATTACACACCTAAAGTACTTGAAACTGTATCACCACCTCTATCTTTAGCTCTGTACTATGCATTTACTCCTGCTTTTTGTATATTCTTACTATTATGGTAAATCAGAAACGAAGAAAAATGAGTAAACTTCTACCTGTGGATTGCTAAAAATAAAATTCTGCCTCACCTTTAGCTTTTCCATTTTATTTAAAAATTTTTTTTCCAACGTTTTTATTTATTTTTGGGACAGAGAGAGACAGAGCATGAACGGGGGAGGGGCAGAGAGAGAGGGAGACACAGAATCAGAAACAGGCTCCAGGCTCCGAGCCATCAGCCCAGAGCCTGACACGGGGCTCGAACTCACGGACCGCGAGATTGTGACCCGGCTGAAGTCGGACGCTTAACCGACTGCGCCACCCAGGCGCCCCTTAGCTTTTCCATTTTACAGCTCTCTACATGAATTTACAGCTAGCATTTTTCATGGTTACTTCTGTATTTCCTAGGCACACCAGTGGTACTTCTGGCAGGTTCTGTGATTCACAGTGGCTACTAAAGTTGAATCCTGATTGTCTCCACAGTGAATACTATAGTTGAGGCTTAATTCTCTCCCGTGTGTTAGTGGTCTATTTGAGTAAAAGGACAAGGAAAAACCACTTAGCCCTAGGGAATTTTATTTTTTTAATGTTTATTTATTTATTTTCAGAGACACAGAGAGGGGTGGGGGAGAGGGAGAGAGAGAGAATCCCAAGCAGGCTCAGTGCTGTCAGCTGAGAGCCTAACATGGGGCTCCGTCCCACGAACCGTGAGATCATGACCTGAGCCAAAATCAAAAGTCAGATGCTTTATCAACTGAGCCACTCAGGCACCCCAACCCTAGGGAATTTTTAAATACCAATGACAAAATTTTGCTGAGATAGCAGACAGTTTTGTATGGGAGACCCACAGTACATGTCTTCAGATATATTGCCCACTTCAGCCTGCTTGCCCCCACCCATTTGAGCTTTATTTGAAATTGCATGAAACGTTTTGAGGACTTTCCTTGTGGACTCTCAGAAGGCCATTTCAGATAACCTCCTATAGCTAACATTCAGAGTATCCTTCCCAGGGGAAGTTTTGGGTAGGGTGGAGCCTTACCAAGGAACTGGATTTAGTTATAGGCTTGTGGAGACTCAGTCTTTAACCTGGTCACCGTACTCAATTTTCTTTTCTATGATCGGACAACAATCTTTCAGCTGGATTGGTGATACTCTTAAATAGCTGATATAATAGAGCTGCTGCTGATTGACAGGGAGGAGATTTTCACTTAAGAAATGACACTCTGGAGGGGTGCCTGGGTGGCTCAGTTGGTTAAGTGTCTGATTTCGGCTCAGGTCATGATCTCCTGGGTTTGGGAGAAAGCCCCCTGCATCTGACTCTGTGCTGACAGCTCGGACAGAGCCTGGAGGCTGCTTCGGATTCTATGCCTCCCTCTCTCTCCCCTCCTCCCCTGCTCATGCTCTATCTCTCTCTCTCAAAAAATAAACATTAAAAAAATTTTTTTAATGAAATGAAATGACACTTTGGAAATGTCCCATTCCCAGCTTCTATTTAGTTACTTCTCTTTCCTTATCCTGTTTATAATAATCCTAGAGCAGTTACTAGTCATTGAGTGAGAGCTATGTGCCGGGTACATACAATACATTATCGAAGTCGATCTTCCAGATTACTCTAGGGCAGCACTATTGTTTTCCTTACAATCAAGATGAGGAGATACCTGTAGAGAAAAATAAGTCATAGCTGTAATTCTCTGCTCTTGGTCACTAAGCTGTACTTCTTTCTGGCTCTTGCTATTATAGATTCAGAGCACACACATTAACTTCACTATCGGCTAGAACAAAGCTGAGTTGTGGAAGTTAATTTCCTGGACACGTTCTGAAAACAAACCTCACACTCTGAACCCAAAATTCAGATTTTCGAGCTTACCTTTCCACATAGGATAATTTTCCACCGTGTATGTATTTTCAAACTTAACTGTAAAACTTCAAAAGAAGAAAAAATACACAGCAATAACAATGTTGAGAAATTCTTTTGCTAATCTATATGTACTTTTTTCTTCAGAACCCTGTAGCCTACTGACAGCATAAGATACTCTATAATTCAGCCAGAATTATAATTCAGCAGAAGAGAAAACCCCAATCTCAGTAGACAGGCAAATAAAAGTATGGGCTTAAAGGTGGCCTTGCCACCTTGGACACACCCACACACAGTCTTTTCTGGGTCAGTTATCGGAAATCATTGCCTCCTTCTGTGTTACACAATTGGTGGTACTTTGGAGTAAGGGGAAGATGACCATCACCCTATCATAATACAGATCATTCCCACCCACCAGCACCTCCTCTCCCCTCCCCCACACCACCATTCCCCTGCCTGAAGATGCTCAGAATCGTGCTTGCTTGACTTTAGTAAAGGCAAATGCGGTTAAAGCCATAGCTATGCAGACAAGTGGTTTTGAGTATTATGTTCATCTTTATTAACTATTATCAAATGAGAAGGAAGAGCTCTTAGATATGTTAGCAGACTGTTGCACACTTGGCCCATTCAGCTGTCAATTTCCTTATGTGTTTCCATTTTTTATCACAGAAATGTTAGCTACTCAGGTTAAATTAGGTTCTCTTTTCTATAGGTACTTAGGTTTACTATTAAAAAATAATAATAGATAAATTTTTCTGGAAGTCAGATTGCCTGAGTATTTTCCTAATCAAAGAACTTGATGCATTTGAGTACAATAAAACTCATTTTGTTGAAGTGTGAATGGGCTGGTCTTTCCAGGAGTCTTACAGTCTTGCCATAGAGTAGGCAGACTATTTGAGAAAAAAAGCCAATATTCATACATACGCAGAAATTGAATCATCATTTTAACTCATTCTCAAACCTATCAGCTTTCACATGCTACCTTTAAATGAGCAAATGAGAGCAGTGTTACACATATATGCACATACACACATACCTGTATATTAATACACACATGCAGAGTAATATTTAACTGTCAACTATTTCTCTTACTGTTGATGAAAAGAATTGAGTTTTAGGAATGGATTTATGTTCTCGGCAGTAATTCTGTGGTTTGAGAAATCCCACTAGAGGACAGCTTATCTCATTACTGAACTTTAACAATTTATAAGTTCTTTTTATGAAGTTTTAGTTATAAGTTCTTCTTATTTCTTTATTTAAACATATCCCAGCCATGATTTTATTGTCAGACTTTAATGTTGCAAAACACCAGCAGTAAGCACAGACTGTCAATCCTAGAAAAGGTGAAGTAAGCCGTGCATTAATGCAATTTATCTTAGGTAAGCCAATGAAGATCGTATGGTTTGGATTTTATCTTCTGCACATTGCCCTGCTAGAAATCATGTTTGGGGGCTCTTACTTTAAACGTCTGAGAATTGTACCCTTTTACTTCTTTGGTTAATGGGATGGGGTGCTAGAAGGACTTGAGATGAGCCTCCAGTCGCCACTAAGCCCTTTCTTCCTAAACTTCCAGGTCAGCGAGCAATCTCAAGGTGCTCATGTCCAAATGTCCCAAACCTGTCAAGTTCTCCAAATCACGTTTTACAGATGTCAGGGCCTTCGGTGGTGTGTGTGGTTTTTCTTTGTTTGGCTTCTCTGAAGGAGTTTCATTAACAACCATAAAATCTTAGAATTTATAGGATTCCTTATTTCTATACTTCTTAGTAATAAACTCTAAAGTAAAGAGAAGAGAAAAATTGACTTTTAGATGTTGAAATGTTTTGTTCAGTTACTGCAATACAGTCATCTAAAACTTGAGTGGCATTAAGTCAGTCTATTTTATATAATCTTTCATATTTGCAAATTTTTGCTCAACATCTTTTTAGTCCCAACCGTTGGAATGAGACAATATAAGAGAGCTGTTCTGCAAATGCGATAAGCCTGTCCTAGTGTACCTAAACTTTTCTTGCTTTCGTGTACTCCCCAAATAGAGGCACTTTTTCATTGCTCAGAAATGCTTGTCACGAATTTAGATTAAAAAAAACCAAACCTGTCAAGAGGTAAAATGTGATGGGGCGCCTGGGTGCCTCAGTTGGTTAAGTGCCCAACTCTTGGTTTCGGCTCGGGTCATGATCGCAGGGCCCGTGAATTCAAGCCCAAGATGAGCTCCGTGCTGACAACGCGAAACCTGCTTGGGATTCTCTCTCTCCCTCTCTCTCTGCCCCTTCCCCACTCATGCTCTTTTTCACACAATAAATAAAAACTTAAAAAGAAAAAAAGAAGATGTGGTATCAATCAAATTCCTGTCATTGTCTAAACTGAAAAGATTTTTTAAAAACCAGTTACCTTAAAGAGTATAAAAGTGTTTATCTAGTTTTCATCCCTTATGGAAATGTTCATGTTGTGACACTCAATGCAACACTCATTCTTTTTTCGATGAGAAATCGTATATATGACAAACGATTAAAATACAAACCTTTCATTTTTCTTTAAAATAGTCCATAACTTTAAACGAATATACTCCATTTCACATATATCCCTTTAGAAATGGAAGAATTCCAGAAAGAGATTTTAGGGGAGCATGATGAGCCACTCTCCAATAGAAGTCCCCCCAGAGACCCGAGTTTCTGAATTGGAAGGACAAAATCAGCTTATTTATTTAGGAAGGAGTAAAGACACTACATAGTTCTAATGAAGAAGCATATGAGGAACCTCACCTTTTCTTCCAGCTAGTTTAGGAGCCAGGAACACCTTTTTATTGTGTTGTATTAATTACTTTGTTTTTTTTTTTAATTTTTTTTTTTCAACGTTTATTTATTTTTGGGACAGAGAGAGATAGAGCATGAACGGGGGAGGGGCAGAGAGAGAGGGAGACACAGAATCAGAAACAGGCTCCAGGCTCTGAGCCATCAGCCCAGAGCCCGACGCGGGGCTCGAACTCACGGACCGCGAGATCGTGACCTGGCTGAAGTCGGACGCTTAACTGACTGCGCCACCCAGGCGCCCCTTAATTACTTTGTTTTATTATTGGGGACAGAATACTTGGTGTTCAGAATACACCATTCATCGGGCAGCCATTCAGAATGGCCCAGCCACCGTGCATGAAATCTCTGCTCAGCTGTTTTCCAGCTCTGTTCATAAAAATTGAAGTTAATAGTTAAAGTTGAAACAGATAAAAGAGAGTTTTAAGGATAACACACGGGTAAGTTTAGAACCCCAACATTTGTTCGACTCCAGGACGCCAAAGTCCTCTAAGGAGTTGAGGCTAAGAAGAAGATGAAATAAGCCAGGGATGGAATGGATACAAGGATTGAAGCTCAAAAAAGATAGAGCAGCAGGTACAGGAGAAATGTTGCCAAGAGCCTCTCAATACTGTGGGAATAAGGGGGGAGGATAGTCCAGGAACAGTGCCAAAACGTAAGAAACACGTCCAGACCAATCGAGCTAGTACCATTTTTCACTGATTGACTTAAATAGCCAAACTGGCATCTAGATTTTGCTTTTATCAAAATTCTTATTAAATAAAAGCTGTAGCTCAGTGTGTTACAGTACAATTTGACCATCACAGTCATTCTTGAGAGCATGCAAGTCTCAAACAGATTGAAAGTTCAAGAAGCATTATCAATTCATTTTTCCGGAGCTCATGTTGTTCTTCCCTAAACAGTGATAAAGGAAAGACAATTCTCGGCATCTTCAGCTGTGCCCTTTCATTCTTAGCAAGGAGGCCAGAATTAAATGAACTATGACAAATGCCCTTTCACCCCTGGACCCAAAGTTGCAGCCAATTGGCAATTCAGGGTGAGACATCTTTCAGTGCTATGGGCTGTCTTGTACCTATTCTTTGGCATAGAGAACTGGGATCTCCAATATCAGCACCGTAAATGCAATTATGAAGACTGTTTTTCAAATGCATCACTACTGTGGCCCCTCTTTCTCTCCCTTCGTGTGTGTGTGTGTGTGTGTGTGTGTGTGTGTGTGTATGAGAGAGAGATACTGGAAGGAGATGATATCAGATTTCTTCTAAAGCACTTGCCAATTGAAATATAATGCCAGCCACATATATAATTTAAAATTTTCTAGTCGCCACATTAAAAAATAAAAACAGGTAAATAATTTAAATCCATTCTACTTAACCCAATACACCGAAAGTATTATCATTTTGACATGTAATCAATATAAGAAGTTGTTACTAAGATATTATTCATTCATGTTTTATAGGTTATATTTGAAATCCGTGGTCTGTTTTACGTTTAACATCATATCTCAGTTTGGATTAGGCACATTTCAACTGAAAAAGCTACATGTGGCCAGTAGCTACTCCACTGGACAGCCCTGATCTAAAACATGACTACCTCTTAACCAACAATATCCCATTTGAAATGCCTCGCTTCTGATATCTTAGCTATTTGAATATGTTTTCCTTCACAGAAGAAATCCATCCATACAAATATTTTAATCTAGATTCTAACACACACACACACACACACACACACACACACACACACACACACATGAACACATACACAAACATCTGAGTTTTAATGACCTATCCCAATTTTCTTCTACAAAAGTATGAAAAATAAAATATTTCCTCTCCCCGGTGCTTTCTGAGGGAGCATGTGTACCTATTATCTTGCACATTAATGGGTTACCGTATTTTGTGTTGTCACAGCTGCTGACTCATTGCCCATGAATGGCTCGGCTGCCCGTGGTGATTGTTTGACAGAATGCCAATAACGCCTGCCTACAGCTTCTGAAAAGCTGACCTTGTAACAACATCCACATTCTTTTGGTTGCTTTTGCTGACATACTCTCAATTCAAAAACTGTTTTTAAAACAAAAGTATAATAAAGTATTGAGCTTCTAAAAGCAATTGTATTTCAGGTCATTAAATTATCTGAGTGTGTCAAGGAGGGCAGAACAGCAAGGAAATGAGTATTCAGAGGGATCCATCCTTGAAAGTTGACATTTGATGGGGCGCCTGGGTGGCGCAGTCGGTTAAGCGTCCGACTTTAACCAGGTCACGATCTCACGGTCCGTGAGTTCGAGCCCCGCGTCAGGCTCTGGGCTGATGGCTCAGAGCCTGGAGCCTGTTTCTGATTCTGTGTCTCCCTCTCTCTCTGCCCCTCCCCCGTTCATGCTCTGTCTCTCTCTGTCCCAAAAATAAATAAACGTTGAAAAAAAAAAAAGAAAGTTGACATTTGAGTTGCAGGCACATAATACTTGGGGACAGTGTTCTAAGACAACATGGGTATCCAGATGAAACAAGGCTATCATGGGATATGTTTTTCAACTTTATCAAGAATCTTTATTAGCCCTGTAATAATAGTTACTGACTTATTTAGCATTCTACTTAATTTTTTTCAAAATTGCAAAATTGATCCCATCTCCCAGCCTAAAATGCTCTCCTCAAGTTTAGCTTCTAAGCAAAGGGGTATAATAAGATGTTCTCCATTAATTAATAAGTGCTAAGCTGCTATTAAATACTTAAAACTGGGATCAAATTAACCAGTGACTAATAGATACTGCTCTAGCTAGTGGGTAAGATGATCCTTCACACTGTAGTCATCTATATATGTCTATACAACCTTATCTGCACTAGCATTAAAATTACCATATGATTCACATCTCACACAGAATAGCCAAAGTCGGCTTTGCTGATTTTAGTGAGTTTCGCATACTTGGGAGCTGAACTACGTGTGTTCAGCTAGTTGTTTTTGGCACTTTCTGACCACTAGGGGGAGATCGAGGCTCCTCTCTACCCTCTATTACCACCCTTGAACCCCCAGTGAATGGTGATGGAGGTGAGTCAAATGCCAAGTTTATTGGCACCTGAGATGGGAGGGAAATGCAATCATTACCTTTGGAGAAACCCAAAATTTGGCAACCTGCAAACCGTGCAGACGTGTTTCGTGTGCCCTGTCCAGTTGGAGGCGACGTTTATAAATTTGAAGAGTTCATGTAAAAATCTGGATTTCCATCCTGAACATGAAAATAAGATGTGGCCGTCCTGAGCCCCTGCTTCTACGTAGCACAGCCAGAGGGAGGTGCTGTCCTTAACCAGGGCACACACTCTTCATTTCAACTCCATCACTACCATTCTCTGAATTTTCCCAACACTTGAAACCAAATATCATATGCCACGTATAAAGAAGCCTGCATTGTTGTTTTCTTATTATAAAAAGCTTGGGGTTTTTTTTACTCCAGTCACTACCAAAAGTGACAAAAATAAAAAGAGACCAAGAAAATCTCTTATAATTTCAAGGAAAGTAAGAGAGCATATTTCTTTGGGGGTAGTAAAACATATGCATAGAGGTAAACTATGCAGGCACAGGGTGCCTTGACTTATACGAACCTGTTTCCCCATGTATATCACTTATATGGGCCTAGGAGCTTAGAGTTTTACAGCACTTAGTCTCTGCCAAAGTACTGTTTGTTCGAGTACAACACCCATGCACACGTGTGCGCACATGTGCACACGCACACACATACACACACTTTGCCCTTTGTTGAAGTAAATCCCCTCCTTTTCCCTTTTCTCCTTACTATCCATTTCCTTGAATTCAGTTTTCTCCACGAAACGGTAAAATCTAGAGGACCGAGACTAGGGCACGCGTAAGCATTCTAGGAAAGACATATCTCAAGTGCTTGTTCTATAGGGTCTTTGGCAAAAGGGGTCCTTTTGACCTAGCTTTCTGATCGTAGTGCAAACCACTGGTATTGTCTGCTTCCCACACATGATAAGGGATTGGGAGATCATGGGTCCCAGTCAAAATACCATCTCTCATTTGTCACCACCAACTCTAGCTGCCAAGAAATAGCTCCCATGATTGACTACACAAGGATTTGTAAAATCAGCATATGAAGGGCAAATCTTTGCCTTAACGTAGTGGGAGGAAAGAACATATCTGCCTGCAGTTTGTACTCACAGAGGAAATGTAGAAATAAAGTTGGATTGGTGTAGCATAAACAAATTCCAACAAGTACAGCTTATGTAAGGATTTACTCACTTCATTGCTTCTTGATCTTCAAACCAAGAAGTAATATGGGGCGCCTGACCAGCTCAGTCGGTTGAGCGTCCGACTTAAGCTCAGATCATCATCTCATGGCTCGTGAGTTCGAGCATCAGGCTCTGCGCTGACAGCTCACAGCCTGGAGCCTGCTTCAGATTCTATGACGCCCTCTCTCTCTGCCCCTTCCCCACTCACGCATGGCCTCTCTCTCTCAAAAATAAATAAAAACATCAAATAAATAAAAACCCCACAAGACGTAATATAAATATTAGCAATAATAGTTAACATCTGTCGCATTTGCTGTGTGTCAGGTGCTGTACTAAGTGATCTCCTTTAATCTTTGAAAGAACCCTATGAGGTAAGATCTGTTATTCCAGTTTTATAAGCGTGGCACATGAGGCTTCGAGTGGCTATATAACTTGCCCAATATCACAGAGATTGAGTCTGTCCAATCACAGAGGCTTCGCTCAGCCTCTTTACTATATTCCCTTTCTTTTAGGGCAATGGTTCTCAGAGCAAAGTCCCCAAGACACTTCAGGGGATCCTTGAGGTCAAACTATTTAGTAGTAACTCTAGGGGCGCCTGGGTGGCGCAGTCGGTTGGGCGTCCGACTTCAGCCAGGTCACGATCTCGCGGTCCGGGAGTTCGAGCCCCGCGTCAGGCTCTGGGCTGATGGCTTAGAGCCTGGAGCCTGTTTCCGATTCTGTGTCTCCCTCTCTCTCTGCCCCTCCCCCGTTCATGCTCTGTCTCTCTCTGTCCCAAAAATAAATAAACTTTGAAAAAAAAAATTAAAAAAAAAATTAAAAAAAAATAGTAACTCTAACATACTATTTGCAATTTTCACTATGTGGACATTCGCACTGATGACACGGAAGCAATGGTGGCTAAAACTTACTGTAACCTTATTACAATCAAGGCAGCAGCCACAGCGTGTCCTGGTAGTAATTATATTCTTCGGTGCCACGCACTTACAGTAAAAAAAGCAAAGCAAGCATCAGCTACAGCAACAAAATCTAATTAAATCTTGAAACTCAAGTACACCTCTTTTTAATATTCTGTGTGAGGAACGGGGAAGTGTACATAAAAAGCTCTTGAAATATATTAAGAGACAATGGCTGCCTCCAAGTAAAATTGTGTGGCGTGCAAACTGAACTAGCTGCTCCTTTTATAGAACAACATGTTTACTTGAAAGAACAACGGGCAGACAGACTATGGTTATCCAGACATGGTACTTGGCACGAATTTCCTTGAAAATGAATGAAGTGAGCCCGTCACTTCAGAGAAAACTAAGAGTATTTTCTGATAATGATAAAATTCAAACTTTAAAGTAAAACTTAGAATTTTGGGAGGGGCGCCTGGGTGTCTCAGTCGGTTAAGCGTCCAACTTCAGCTGAGGTCGTGATCTCACGGTCCCTGAGTTCGAGCCCCGCGTCGTGCTCTGTGCTGACAGCTCAGAACCTGGAGCCTGCTTTGGACTCTGTGTCTCCCTCTCTCTCTCTCTCTGCCCCTCCCCCACTCAAACTGTGTGTGTGTGTGTGTGTGTGTGTGTGTGTGTGTGTGTATGTGCATGTGTGTGTCTCTGAAACATAAATAAATGTTAAAAAAAAAAAAAAAGAATTTTAGAAAGCTTGCACTTGCCCCTGTATGCTTGACAGCTTCCCAAAACCTAAAAGACTTCCCTGATGAGATTGATGGCAGTATTAACAAATAGGACTTTTTGTCATTAAAACTGAAAAGCATCAACATTTGGAAGATGTGTATAACTCAGTGAGCCAATACTTCCCTACTAATTGATGTTATAAAATCATACAAGAGTAAAAAGCTCTATACAAAATACAAGACCGATAATGAATTTTAGTGTAATGGACTATGCAAAGTTCATCGATATGGCTCAGTTTCCACACTGTAACTCACCTCTAAGAAGCAATTGCTTGTTGAGTTTCCGTGTCTTTTGAAGAAAACTATCCAGTCATCTGAAAGACTATCAATACTACCTTTTCTTTTTTTTTTTTTAATTTTTTTTTCAACGTTTTTTATTTATTTTTGGGACAGAGAGAGACAGAGCATGAACGGGGGAGGGGCAGAGAGAGAGAGAGGGAGACACAGAATCAGAAACAGGCTCCAGGCTCTGAGCCATCAGCCCAGAGCCCGACGCGGGGCTCGAACTCACGGACCGCGAGATCGTGACCTGGCTGAAGTCGGACGCTCAACCGACTGAGCCACCCCGGCGCCCCCAAATACTACCTTTTCAAACTGCACACCTTTAGGGGCGCCTGGATGGCTCAGTCAGTTAAGCATGTGACTTTGGCCCAGGTTATGATCTCATGGCTCATGAGTTCAAGCCCTGTGTCAGGCTCTGTGCTGACAGCTCAGAGACTGGAGCCTGCCTCGGATTCTGGGTCTCCCTCTCTCTCTGTCCCTCCACCACGTGTGCTCTGTCTCTCTCTCTCTCTCTCTCAAAAATGAATAAACATTAAAGAAATTATTGTAAAAAACTGAAGACTTTTGTAAGTTTGGAATTTCTTCATATTCTTCAGCTGAAACAACATATTGCGATAGGTTAAATGCAGAAGCAGATGTGAAAGTCCAGTGATCTTCTTTCTATTAAGCCAAACATTAAAGAGATTTCCAAACATGTGAAAACCACGCCATACTTCTCACTGTATTTTTGGTTTTGGAAAAATATTGCTATTTTATTAACAATAGATATTATTTATGTTAGATCTAATGGGTTTATCATTGTTGTACAAATAAGTTTATAAATGTTTCTAAAATTTCTAAGCCAATTTCTAATAGGTAAATATTGATAGATATAACACACATAAACAAAAGCTCTTTGGGGTTTTCAGAACAAAAAGTCTGAGACCCTATTGTGTAGCATATAGTTATCTCTCTTTTTAACTTCCAAGTGTCATGGCACCTTACTGATACCAAATTAAATGCTGTGTCTTTTATCTTCATTTTTATAAAAGATACTTATCCCCTGTAAGTCAGATGTGAATGGCAAGTGAGGTTCTCAGTAGCCCTCAGGTGGCTACTAAGACATTTGGCACATTCAAAGCCATCAATCAAGGTGGAAATACAGCACTGAAGGGCAAACCCCGAACATCCATTCCCAGAATTAGATCATTCTTTCTCCTTATGATTTCCAGAAAAAGTATTTCTTTGTCTAAGAAAAGACCCATCCATATGACTCACATACTCCTCTATTCACCCATGTCCTTTTTTAATGTCACTAATGTAACTGGTTTAAGGTCCTAGGAAATCTTTTTTTAATTTTGTTTTTTTCCCCCTATATCCAGTTTCATGACCTACTTCTTTCCCTCCTTGCTGGACTCCTTCCTTCCTTTCTTCTTTTTTATTTGTCTTGATCTTTACATCACGGTCAAATCAAACAAACACATTTCACGTCAAACACTTTGTATCATTAATCTCTTAGAACTGTGCAGCACTTTAGCAAATGAATGAACACAAAATATGAGCAAGATCCCGATGGTCACGTATTCCCAGGGAGATTTCAGTAGAATCTATGATATACCTGCATGTGGCTAATTAAAAGTTTGTCTTCTTAAAAATTAATTGAATGAAACTTTGGCACATTTTGATTTAACCTTCCAAGTTCAATTTCTCTTTTTGACCAAACTGGCAGGTATACTGTGACACAAGAGACAACAGACTGATCTTGGGTAAATAATTTTTTCCTGGGCAGCAAAAGTATGTTCATCTTTATGCCCTACTTGGAATTAATTTCAACATGGAGAATTTAAAGTTTTTAAATTTTTTTTTCAATGTTTATTTATTTTTGGGACAGAGAGAGACAGAGCATGAACGGGGGAGGGGCAGAGGGAGAGGGAGACACAGAATCGGAAACAGGCTCCAGGCTCTGAGCCATCAGCCCAGAGCCCGACGCGGGGCTCGAACTCGCAGACCGCGAGATTGTGACCTGGCTGAAGTCGGACGCTTAACCGACTGCGCCACCCAGGCGCCCCGAGAATTTAAAGTTTTAATGAGGTCTTCACTATGGAGGGCTTGTTGACTATACTGTTTTACTTGCGTGTTGTTCTACTTTATTCGTGAAAGGAGATTTTTATCTAAGAAAACCTGAGGTGCTGAAGTTTAGTGATTGTTTTTGTAAGCACATGAGACACTCATTAGTTTGCAATTTTATTATTTTTTAAATTTTTTAATGTTGATTTATTATTGAGAGACAGAGAGACACAGAGCGTGAGCGGGGGAGGGGCCAAGAGATGGAGAGACACAGAATCCGAAGCAGGCTCCAGGCTCTGAGCTGTGAGCACAGAGCCTGATGCAGGGCTCGAACTTACAAGCAGTGAGATCATGACCTGAGCCGAAGTCAGACGCTCAACCAACTGAGCCACCCAAGTGCCCCTGCCATTTTATTTTTTAAAAAGATACAGTATGAGATAATCGCTCTTTTCAAATGTGAATTCTGGGAAAATGACTCCTCTTTATCTGATATTTTGGGATGCATGGCTTTTGTGCAATAGAGATTTCCATAACAAAATAAGTTCTACTAATGATGTAGAACTTATAAGAACTTGTAAGTTCTGCCTTACCTGAAATGTAGCAGAATGTGAGTGTATTACAGTACTGGAAGAAACTAAAGAATCATTTAGTGAGTACAGATGTCCCATTATCATCATATATGTCATATCCTTTCACTAGTAAGTTTGATAAAATAATCTCATAGCCAAAAAGGGAGAAGTATTTATGCTGAATATGTTTGGATCACTAATGATAGGATACAAAAAATAAAACAAACAAAAAACTTGAAACAAAATCCTATATAGTTTATAATCCATTAATTTCATTAAAAACTCTGTGTCTGTGTATGTGTGTGCAAATACATATATGCATATATGTAATTGGAAGCAAATCTATAAAATCGTTGCAGGGATTGCCTCTGGGTAGTGTAGTGTGGGTAACATTAGCCTTCTTTCTAATTTATTACATATTCCACATTGTCTAAAAAGAAAGTTACTTTATCAAAATGACTTTGTAAGTTTCCAGCCATCTCTTGATTCATTTATATTAAACTTGTGGGGCGCCTGGGTGGCGCAGTCGGTTAAGCGTCCGACTTCAGCCAGGTCATGATCTCGCGGTCCGGGAGTTCGAGCCCCGCGTCAGGCTCTGGGCTGATGGCTCGGAGCCTGGAGCCAGTTTCCGATTCTGTGTCTCCCTCTCTCTCTGCCCCTCCCCCGTTCATGCTCTGTCTCTCTCTGTCCCAAAAATAAATAAACGTTGAAAAAAAAAATTTAAAAAAAAAACTTGTTTATTCATACATACTAGCATTTGGCTAATTATTTTTAAATGTCTTCTTTTTAAAAATTTTTTTTCAACATTTATTTATTTTTTTGGGGAGAGAGAGAGACAGAGCATGAACAGGGGAGGGGCAGAGAGAGAGGGAGACACAGAATCGGAAACAGGCTCCAGGCTCTGAGCCATTGACCCAGAGCCTGACGCGGGGCTCGAACTCGGACCGCGAGATCATGACCTGGCTGAAGTCGGACGCTTAACCGACTGTGCCACCCAGGTGCCCCAAAATGTCTTCTTTTTAAAGAGAAAACAGTTATGGCACTCAAGTGAATTCTTAGAGATTGAACTCCTCTTTGAGCAGCACAGGCCAGGTGCAGTGCAAGTCCTTAAACATACAGGGTGAGGGACATCTTTTTAAAATGCAAATGTCAGGGCACCTGGCTGGCTCAGTTGGTTAAGCGGCCAATGGCTCAGGTCATGATCTCAAGGTCCATGGGTTCAAGCCCCACGTCGGGCTCTGTGCTGACAGCTCAGAGCCTGGAGCCTGCTTTGGATTCTGTCTCTCTCTCTCTCTCTCTCTCTCTCTCTCTCTCTCTGCCCCTCGCTCTGTGTCTCTCTCTCTCTCTCAAAAATAAATGAACATTTTAATAATCAAGAAAAAAATAAAAGGCAAATATCATCTGGGTAAGTACCTGCCTTATCCTCAGAGTAAAATACAACAGAAAAAAGAAACACAAAGGCAGTTCCTCTGAAAAAACTGCTGTGCACAAAACAGAACTGAGAAATTCTTTATAAACCACTTTCTTCCTTCTCAGCACCTTTAAAACAGTGGACTGAATACCCAGCTGAACTGATGTTGACAGGCAAGTCACCATAGTTTTTATTTAAGAGGCTCTGAATGTCAGCAGGCCTCTGGCTTCACGGTGTAAAGTCATTCTACATTCACTGCTGAATGCGTATGTCCATTCCTTCTGAGAGCTGTTTTGTCCAAATGTTGTTGTTCTTTCCGTTTTATCTTACTTTAGCCTAAGTGAGGAAGAATGATTTCTTAACCTTGTCTATTGGTGAAATGTCAGGAGTGAAGCTGAATACCGTGCCGTTCTTTTACACCTTCTGGAATCTCCTCTTGCCGTCTTGTTATGTGTTCTAGGGAGTGTTAAAGCAGGCGACTGAGAGGGACAGCATGGCCGGAACTCTACTTTGCCTGGATGCATACCTATATTTCTTAAGTCGTGACGTACAGCCCATGTTTCTGCCACCATTAGGCTGTAATTTGAGGGAAAGAAATGACAGGTGCACACCCCCCCCCTCTGAAATTAGATTAATTGCTTTGATTATTTGGACAGACGTAAAAACTTCAGAGAGACAGATGCAGCCAGTCTCAGTAGGGCTTCCCATGGGACCCAGAATCCCCTGTGGGAAGAGTCCACCAGGCTGTGTGATCTTGCCCTTCTGTGACGGGGCCACGCTGGAGCTGAACAGTTAGACTGTCCCACAGCTACAGCCCCTTGATCCTAGGAGCTTGAAGTAGCAGTCTATGCCCTTAATAGGAAATATGTACAAACAGCCAAGACCTGCCTAGTTCTCAAACTAAACTCTCTGTCAATGCGAACAAATCCTTGGAACAGAGAGGGTGCCCAAAAGTGTCCCTGAGGACTATGTCTCCAGCTTTAAAGCATCCAGAAAGGCAGGGGTGCCTGGGTGGCTCAGTTGGTTAAAAGTCTGACTTCAGCTCGGATCACGATCTGAGCCCCACATCAGGCTTTTGCTGCTGTCAGCACAGAGCTGCTTCAAATCTTCTGTGCCCCTCTCTCCCTGCCGCCCCGTGCTCATGTGTGCTTTCTCCCTCTCTCTCTCAAAAATAAAATAATAAACATTTAAAAAGGCATCCAGAAAGGCCTCTTTCCAAGCAGTCTTCTCCCTGACTCTGACCTAATATCATTGCGTCTGGGGGGATTCTCAATTCAGTCCAAGGACCACTATCCCACATCCATTTTCCTGTAGCTTTCCAAGGCACTTTGACATTCTTGGACCAATAGATCATAATCTGGTGAGATGATCAGACTAAGTTTACACCACAACCTCCTGTAGGAACCAAGTGAGAAAATGCTGAGCTTCATGTTTGCTGATTGTTCCACCACCAGTCATTTACTCAAACATTTTTTTTTTTAGTTTATTTACTTTTGAGAGAGAGGAAGAGAGCACATCAGCATGAGTGGGGGAGGGACAGAGAGAGAGGAAGAGAGTCCCAAGCAGGCTCTTGGGACAGAGCCCAAGATAGGGCTCCATCTCACAAATGGTGAGATCATGACCGGAGCCCAAATCAAGAGTCAAATGCGTAACTGACTGAGCCACCCAGGTGCCGCGTTCAAACAAATAGGAGGATTAGTATTCATCAGGATAGATGACGTGCTAAAGATGATGAAGAAATAAGCAAGACAGTCTCTGCCCTCAAGTTGCACATGCTCTTACAGAGAGAAAAAGCAATCCCTGGTAATTTTACATGATCACATGTGCTATGAGGAAGGAACTCAAAGGCTGGTGTGGATATATCAAGGTCTGGTGGTGGAGGGCATCTAAGAATAGAGCTGGGAGGTATAGGAAGGAGATCGATGTCATATACAGAATTGAAGGAAGCTTCAGAAGAGGAATTAGGATTAACTTGTGCAACTTCAGAGGTCTAGATGGGACCAGTGGTAGAATTATAAAATGATGTTAGGAACTGAGAGGGACTTGAGACATCCAGACCAGAGTTTGGATGGTTCTAAATGGCACTCCACTGTCATTTTGGACTGGATCATTATTTTTTGTTGGGGACTATCCTGTACATTATAGGATGTTCAACAGCATCCCTGGCCTCTATCTGCTAGATATCAGTAGCACCTACCTTCCCTCCACCACTAAAACTTTCTCCAGACATTACCAAATATCCCTGCGGTGGTATAAAATCACCCCGGTTGAGGACCATTGCTCTCTGTTTACCATGAGAAAACGGAAACTCAGTTAACAGTAAATGACTTGCCCAACTAGTTAGTATAGAGACAAAAATAAAACCCCAACTTCTAATCATAATTCAGTCCCCTTTCTACAACACTAGAAGATGCTGCAGGTGCCTTTCGGAATTATTTTTCTTCCCCTTCCAGCTTCTTTGTTGTTGAGAATATGGCCGATGCTGTGTTTGCAGAAGAGGGGTAGCCAGAACCCTGAGCTCCGCCTCAGCCCTGGCATGAGACCCTAGCAGGCCGTTTGTGACTATGACAACAAAGAGTCCCTCATAAAAACAACAGGACCTATTTCAGTTGTTGAGAAATTATTTGGGCAAGTAGTTGATGTTTCGCAAGTGACTTTAATCATTCTTAGCCAATATCCTTTAACAGACAACGTCAAACACAGAAAAGACCAGGTTTCTTATGTTTCTGAATGCAGTGTGGCTCTCCATGTGCACATTTCTCTGGAGCGCCATTTGTAAATCTATGGTCTTCGTCTGTAGCTGCTGCTCAGAACACAGAACCTGCCCCCTGTGACTACAGTGATGTGACCGTGGGGTCCATACCTCTGAAATCCAGTCAACTAGACTCATGGCACTGTAGTCTCCCGAGCATAACTGAAGAAGAAGAAAAGGCTACAGAATAACTGCTGGAGACCACCATCTCCAATCCCCCATTTAACATGCAGGCGATCTTTTCCCTACACAGCAATGAAAGATAAAATGCCCGCTTGGATTCTTTGTCTTTTCAGTGTGAATAAAAGCCTTTAATGCATCCAACTGAATCATTTTCAGAACGGTGCCGACGGATAGGGGTAAGAACGAGGAAATTGGATCAAATGTTGATAAGAAAAGAGAAGTCGCCATTTATGTGTATTATTCATGCAATAAATAGTGCTGCAGGTCTACTATGGGACAGGCCGTGTTCGAAGCATCAGAGATAGAGCAGTGAACAAAACTCCTGCCCTTGGGGAGCTTATATTCTAATGTGAAGTGACAAACAGTGAATAAATAATAACAGTACAAGTGCTACGCAGGAGAATGTATCAGAGTAAGCAGTAGAGAAGGAGGAAGGGGTGCTGTTTTGGGTGGGAAGATCAGTAAAGGCATAAATAGGAATAAAAAATGTGATTAACTCCACTCCGGTCTAATATTCATCCGGTTCCCACATAATCTCTGTTGGCACTGACCAGTTACACCATTCTTGTGTGATAAATGCGTGTGCTTTACCAAATCCCACCGTCGTTAAGTGATTATCAAGACTTAAGTTGATACCGTTAGTTTGAAAGTTACTTTTTTCAGATGGCCCATTCTATTTTTATGTGCTCTGAGTTGAGGGGTTTATTTTATTAATCAAAAATCTGCTTCCTGCCACTCCCACCCAACCTATATGTCTAAAATAAGGCATCCCATTGGGGCGCCTGGGTGGCGCAGCCGGTTAAGCGTCCGACTTCAGCCAGGTCACGATCTCGAGGTCCGTGAGTTCGAGCCCCGCGTCAGGCTCTGGGCTGATGGCTCAGAGCCTGGAGCCTGTTTCCGATTCTGTGTCTCCCTCTCTCTCTGCCCCTCCCCCGCTCATGCTCTGTCTCTCTCTGTCCCAAAAATAAATAAACGTTGAAAAAAAAAAATTAAAATAAGGCATCCCAATTGGACAAAATACTCCTTTCTCTTGTGGCAAGGTATCAACTTCTACCTTCAATCCAGGCGGTGACTGAAGGCTTTTCGGGGAGCTAGAAGATGGAGACGGTATTTTATTTTATTTCCGGGCACTAAATGTTAATTTCTAGCCACAAGTTACTGAAACTAGAATTTGGTAGCTGACATAGAATTTAAGGAAGAATTTGAAGAGAGAAAGGTACTGGTTTTTATTCCCACCCAGTGTTCACGTGAGACTTTTGCTTTGCAAGTGTCCAGGGGGCCGCAGCAAGAGGAGAGAGAAGGATGGATGCCTTTAATTCAGTGGAACTTTGGGAGACTGCCACCCTCAGGCTCAGAGTAGAAAGAATTATAGATACTCAGCTCTGTGTACTCTGAAGTAGTCGCGGGGGGGATAGAAGCCAAGGGGGGTAAGGAGAGGGCTGCCTCCAGACTCGACGTCTGCTTTTGATCACTGCCCAGGTGAGACATATAAGCTGAAACAGGGCCATTTCTAGTGGAGGAGGAAGAGCAAACACGAATGCCAGCTTCCAATCAAGGTATCATTCAAGTTGCAACTTTTATTGGAGTCATAGATCTCAATGAAGGCGTGCAACCTGAGCTGCCCTGCGGGGTACTTTAACACGGCATCTCCCTCTGAGCATAGTCTCGTCTCCCTCCTAGTCTCTTGCAGTCTGGAATAATCCAGAGAACGTGGACAAAAACCAAAAATGCAAAACATCTTTTCCCCAGATTGCCAGGTGGCGGTGCAAAAACCAGCAGCATGATCCCAAGAAGTCCCCAGGCCAATACAATACCAAGGGATTTCTTGAGTGACTCTGTATTGCCAGATATAGCTAGATGTAAGTTCATCTAAGTGTATAAACTTTATTATACACATATATGTAATACATATATATACACACATTATATAGTCTTACAAAAAAGTGTTTAAGATTGTGCAAGGTTTCCATTTATTTCCTGATCCTGGTGCTTGGAGAGCTGCATTCATGAGGTTGAGAGGACATTTGTAATATGTAACTTATTCCCAGATGCATTGGTCTAATTCACCAGAAACCCCAATTAAAAAAAAAAAGTAGCATGTACTTTAAGAAAACAAACAAACAAAAATGTTTGAAAGCACTACTGTTGTAATAATACATTTAATTCAAAGAATGCCAAGTATGTACCAAGAATCCAAGTATAGGGAAAGATGACTGGGGTCTAATATGACACAGAACAAGGGTTAATTGGATAGTGAACATGTCTTTATCTCCTGTGAAATAAATCTCATGCAATAATGAATACATCTGAAAACTTAGATTACAGCAAGGGGGAGTTATTGTATAGAATTTTCTCTAGGAACCTAGAATCATAGCATCCTAGAAACCATGAGAGCTAAAATAATTACTGTAATCCTTTTTGATAACTGGGTTTGAAGAAGTTACTTGGGAGGGAAAGTGTAAGCGTGGAACTGGAGACAGAGGGTACCTTTCTTTCTCCCATCTGGGGTGCGAAGGTAGGCTCCTGTCCCTTCCTTTTCTACCCCACTGTCATCAGACGCCTTCTCCCCTTCATTTTCTACCATCTCCACCCTCCCCACTGCTTTCCTTCATCTTAACATGGGGTTTCCCGAGCTTCAGCTTCCTGCCGCTTCAAGCTGTCCAGCACCTGGGGTGGCAACATCCAGCCTGTAAGTTGGTAAGGAGATGGAGAAAGGGAAGAAGAAAGATCGGTGAGAGAGACTAGCTGATGGCAGATGGTGAGAGAGTGCCTGAGTCACCACTGGGGAATCTTCTGGGAAGTGCCATCTAGAACCTCTCTCTTTTCAGTTCTTTTCTGTGAGTTTTCCCAGAAGGCACAAGACTAGAAAATCATTCAGCTTTGTGAAGAAATATTAACAGGCAATTTTATGAACTATATGTTATTTATGTTATCACTACATAACCTAATAAATCATACGGATCATTAAATGGCGTCAGGTTGCCCTTGCGGTAGTCTTCTCTTGTAGACATTCTACTTGCGATTGCTCAGGCTTAAACCACTCGAGGAAATGCTCATCTGAGGACTCTGACCTCAGCTCTAATTTCCTTGGCTTTGGTAGAAATTATGGTGACACAATATTCCAGAAAACTACCTACTTGGAAAACACAGAAGATTCCATGTTTTCGCATTTCTGGGTTTTTAATCAACTAACAACAGAGAAGTGTGTCAGGAGCGCAAGGTTCGAAGCCACTCTCTGTTAGTAACCAGCTTCTTAATCTTGGACGGTCGCTTCGCCCTCCTGGGCCTCACCCTCCTCATCTGTAAAGTGTCTTCTGGCACCAGCGTCCATTTTTCTAAATATTTCTTAGAGTAAATGAAAACCAAGACTCTGAGTTTGAGTATTACAAAGCATTACTAGTGTATGACGGGATTTGAAAAATACCGCATGTTGTAGATCTGCCCATTCTGGCTTCTTGTTTGTAGGAAACGTGCAAGTGTAAGTTACCTAGCTAAACAAAAGCATGTTTTCTCATTGCAGATAAATGAAGATTTACCGATCCCTGGATGAAGTGCTCGGAAAGTCTTTAAATGCCATAGTCAACTGCCATTTCAAAGAAGAGAAGATAGATGGTTTTGGAAAGTTCATGCTGTTTCTTCATTGAATTTTAGGTGAGTGCATCTGAAACAAAGACTTTAAGATGGACATTGAACTATTTCCCCTTAAAGTGCTTCTCTCCTTTGCGTGAAAAGAAAACGGCGTTAAATGTTATCAATGTTCTGTACTGTTAGTGAGGTGCCACACAGTCAAAGACTTGGTTTCTGTGCTTTTTGTGGCTTTGTTACTGTTAGAAATCACCTGAAGTGTGAGGTGTGAGGTACAGATGCCCTAACATTCTTCCTGGTTCCTATGAAGCAAATGCCTCATACGCCATTCTACTCTGAAGGTCATAATTTTTTAAATATACAAAAGTACTTAGTTTCAGAGTAAGAAGCCGGAATAAGACAAAACTGTGTTCTAAAGGCATAAACTGGGGGAAAATTTCATGATGGTAGTGACAGTTTGATCATTAACAAGTCTGTGTGTGAGAGACAAGGCTAACATTTCACAGGCTGCCCTGGGGAGATTTTATACTGCTTAAATTAAAGTAGGACATGGTTTAGGTTAGGTGCAGTTTCTGAACTGCTGTGTATGATTAAGCACACACACGTGCTCACACACATTAAGCTTTGTTTTGCTTGGCCATAAACTGGATGGATACAAATATTTTTTACATCATCATTCATAACTACCCTTCCATGCTATGAAAGACAAAGGCTTGCAAATCGGTGCTTTACTATTAGTCTGCGATATGCCATTGTCGTTTATCAGCAGAATGGAAAGGAATGGAGGAATTGAGAGGTGGTCTTATGGAGGAAATTGTGTGGCTTTCCACCTCCTCCTGAGTCCAGCTTTCAAAGTGTGGTTTTATTATCTACTTTGAAGAGTGGCGATTTCCGGAACAGCAGAATAAACCTCTGTTCACAGTTCTGAATAAAACAATGCAACTGACAGAGCAATGACCACTTTCTAAATCTAATCCTAAAGACACCCAGGCTTGCTTCCTTTATCCTTTTTATTAACGTCAAAGCGAAGGGGCTCATTCTCTCACAATCTTCAGGGTGTGCAAATGTGGTTTATTGAGATTGCGTGTGGAACTAAAATGGTGATTTCGTTTATTTACAAGATGTTTGCTGAAGGCGGTTCCCAGGAGCTAAACTTAGAGCCCTTTGAAAATATCAGTAAATCAACTTGTCTGGTGTAACATTCTGGAGGATAAAATGAAAATGAGAAACATCTTTACTTAACTCTATTTTCCAGTTTTGCTGGTCTGTGTCCATTCCTTCCCTGCTCCTACTCTACTGGTTCCATGGCAGCTGACCCCTGTGGGCTGTATTTTCTGCCCTGAGACTCACCCCCTTGTCTCCAGCTTCCCCAGTGACCTTGAACTCTGAGCTCCAGTAATATCACCTCTTCCCTTTCTCTCTTGAGACCTCGTGGGTGGTAATGCCTTTGGCTTCCTGCTGCTGATCTCCAAGTTCATTCACTATCCCCTGTCTAGCTCTCAGTTCTTCCATCATCCAGGTAACCATTTCTCTAGGTTAAATTCCATCTTTTTAAAATATTTAGAGTGTTTTCTCATTTCTGGTTAGATTGAAATTGACCAACAAATCCTTCATTAATGTCTCCCAAAATTTTTGGGAAAACAGAGAACAGGGATTCCTTGCTTCTCCCAAGGAAAATGATTCTTAGGAAATGCATTTCAAGTTCAATGTAAAGTTGGGTGGTTTTTCTACACTGAAAAAAATTTAACTTAATTTATTGAAGCCATGTTCTAAGCTGTACAACGTTGTAGCGTTAATTTGCTGCTACTGAGGAAATCATTGTCATATTCTTATTTTACATATCAAATTAATGGGAAGATTTTTAAATTCTCAGGTATGCACCAAATATGATTGTTACTTTTTAAATACTCACATTGCACAGACTTCTCTACAGATGAGAACTGCTCCTTAGGGCCTCTGTCCCATTCCTGCGTTCACATTTAAGTCTAGACTTAATCTATTTGATTATGGATGTGACCTTCTCTTTCAGTAATGATAGTTTGCTACTTAAAGATGCCCTATGATCTGATCATTTCACATCTCCTATATTAAATACTGGCTATATTGGAATGCTAAGTGATCAGATGCCACATTGTGTCTTTTTTTTTTTTTTGGCAGGCAAACAATTTACCACTGTCTCAACCATGCTACTCTAAAGGGCTTCCTTGATATTACAGTAGCTTTTCACAAAATCACTTCACTTGGTTATTTTAAATGCAAGTACCTTGCCTTTTTCATTTCCTTCTCACTTATTTATGGAGGCATTTTCCTTTTCAGTCTTTTCTCCGAGGTTATCGTGACTGTTAATCTGTCCATTTTAATGTTTTGTGGGTACATTCAAAAGGACATGGTGTTCCTCCTACCAACAATTTTCATCTATTCAAACAATGTTAATGGTAAACCTGCAATGCCTAATTGAGGATCCTTTCAGACAATGTGAAAATGCCATTACAAGCAGAATGACTTGGATCCCTTGATAACCTAAAATTGAGAGACACGGGGTGAATAGCTTTGTGGTGTGGTTGAAGCAGTGAATAACTGATGTTCTCAAAACAAACCTTCCTTAGTTTAGTGCAGCACTGAAAGTTCTAATCATTAACATTTCTCTCCAGCTTATGGAAATGAGGCTTTATAAAGCCATATTTAAAAAAAAAAAAACTCTCAGGGAAAGAAATGCATCCATTAATAATGCATACTACATCACACAAAAGTCTAATGAGTTAGCAAGCCAGAGACTCCTGAGGGAGTGATGCAGAAACTCAGCTTCTGGAGGTTTGGTTCACATAAGTAGGAGGGGACCTATTGAAATAACCTCACTAACTTCATAACGTTGCCTGGTGGGTCAAGGGACACATGTCATAAAAGATAGCTCAGGCTGAACCCCTCCTCATGTTGGAGGAAGGGGAGGAGGAGTGGAGGTGTGAGTCCTTACACTAATGAGCAACATTGTCAATGGAGATTTTAAATTACTGCTGCCCAAATAGTTCAGGAAAGTACTTTAAACAAGATGTAGTCAGTAGTATTTCTGCTGAGCCACAAAGTAGGGTATTGGAAAAAATCAAATGTGTTTAAAGGCAGAAATCATCTGTAATCCATCTTGGTATTCCTGGAAGCTGGCCCAGCCCTTGGCTCACTGTAGATAACTTCTAAATAAATGGTTGGTGAAGAAAGACTAAGGCCCAAAGCGATGATACCTAATGCTTACTTGTTCTTACTTTATGCCAAACAATATTCTATATACACGTATATTTCATTTCATGCTTAAACGATCCTATGACATAAGTAATATTATATTTCCTTATTTAAAGATAAGGAAACTAGGGCCCAGGGAGGTTAAATAAACTGCCTGTGGTTAAGTTGGGGGGTAAAAATTCAAATCTGGACAGTCTGGCTTCAGACCCTGAGTACTTAATTATGATGTTCACTGTCTCTCATGTAATATAATCATCAATTAACTTTAAAACACAGAGCAACATTTTTTATTATTAAAAACCTTGCGTCATTTCAAAACATGCCCGTGTTAAGAGATCTCGCCCTAATCGTGAATGGCCTCACTTGCAACACAAATTCTCCCTTTTCAACATTCCTATTGTCCCTTTTCTTTTAAAACGTGACTGTCTAAATCAACTTCCTGATTTATATTCAAATCTCATTATTTCCATTCTTTAAAGGTTTTATCTGAAATGAGTACTTTAAAAATCCTATTTCTCCTTTTATTTCATTTGCTTCATTGAAGAACATGTAACCTTGAGCAGCAAGTTCCTTGACCTCTCTGAGCCTCGGATCCTTAACCTCAAAAGTTATGTATAAGTTGTGAAGACTAGAAAATAATATCCATAAACAACAAAGCACAGTTCCTGGTACATGGTAGGAGCCCAAGAAACAGTAGCCAATATGATCTAAATACACTAGGGCCACTCCAGTATCACAGCTGGTGCTGGGGGCACCATCAACAAAATCTATTTCATATATTCCTTAGCAAGTTATAATATTTATAATATAAATATAATATGTAATAAATATAGTAATATTTCGTGTATTCCTTAGCAAGCAGACCTCTTGAGTCTCAAGGCCTACTGTCGTCCCTCATCGGTTGGTCTTTGCCAGCATAGGAATCACGTGATCTGCCCTCTCTAAGCCATGCTCTCTGACCCTTTACTTTTGCTCATGCTGGTTTTTCTGCCTGGACTCTCCCGTCACCCACACTCCTCTCCAAATCCCTCTCACCCACATGCACACATGCACTCTCCAGTGACTTGCAACACCCCAGTCGTCTTTGGAGACACATCATAGCTGTTGCTGTCACCATTTCAGTTAAGTCATTGATGACCTCCTCCTGGGTCAACAGATCATCGTCAGTCCTTCTCAGAATTCACGTAGCCCTTTGAGCCATTACCAGGAGATCAGCTCCAATTGTAGACGGTAGAGAGAACAGCGATCTCATTCAGTCACTCACAGCCTCTTGTCATTTCTCACGTTACCTGTCTGTTTTCCCTCTAAAATTTTCTTCAGGGACAAATGCCAAGTTTTTTCTTTATCTTTGATTCGCCTATACCAAGCTCACAATAGTTTCATTTCTGGTTTTGAATGAAGTCTGGAGGGTCGTTATTTTGAGATATGCTTCGGTGCTTCCAGTGTGGTAAAGATCGTAACACTTCATCCAGCATTACAAGCAAAGGGTGAGCTCCCTTAGGGGAAAAGGGACCTTACAAAGGTGTGCCAAGCACCAATCCAGAGACTCCATGAACATTATCTTACCTAACTTCATATTATCCTCTCAAATTATCTATTGTTTCCCTTCTTATTCAGATAAGAATAGTAGGGTTCCAAGAGTGTAGGTAACTTGCCGATGTCACATTTCTGCTAAGTGGCAGAATGAGAATGTTAAGCTGTATCTTTCCACTGGAGCACACTACCTCACTAAAAAAGCTTTGCAATTTAATCCTATAAGAATATGTATATAAGATAATGCTAGAATTTTCCATTTAAAGTACTTCCTGAGGAATAAGCTATTTTTAAGTCTCCAGATCTTTTTCTCATTGGCAAATAAGTTTATGTTTAGGTTGATGCTAAAATTAGCAATATTTCTGTTCAACAAGAGTTTCAACGATATAGCACCTTGTGGTTCTGAGACTATGAAAAAACCTAATGTATTGATGTGAGCGTAAGCTTGGAGATGATGTCTAATGCTGTCGACTGATAGAATTTTAGGGCTATGCATTATATAGAATCACCACCAGTGCTGGGGGCTTTTTAAGCCAAGGATTTCTGTCTCTCTTTTTTCTCTTTAAAAATATTTATGAAATGAATATTTGTAATTAATTATAAAAAATTTGTTTTGGATACAAAGTTAATCATTCTGTAGACATAATGACATGCTTAGCACTTCTTAAGAGGGTACATAAACGTGTTCTGAATTTTTCTAAAAATCACACTATTCAATTATCATGTATAAGAAAAATAATTGGTATGAATAAAACTCTAAATTTGCAAATAGCAATCTTCTGACTTCATTTTAATTGCAAATATCGGTATCCATAGAGAAGGGTTTCTTCCATTGGTGAAAAATTTTGACAATGCTTAGGCCACATTTATACCTATAATGATCATTCAGTCATTTGCTCTTTAAGAATATATTACACATCTCTTAATGTTTCCTGGCTCTGTGCTAGGCACCTGGGAGCCTGAAATAAATAAGGCATAATTATTTCAGGTAATATCCTACTTTGATTTGCCATCGATTATGTCTTAGGATCACAGAATTTAAGCATCAGAAAGGATATTTCTGATTATTTCACCTAGACCCCTCTCTTAGTCCATTCAAGCCTCTATAACAAAATGCCAAAGACTGAGTAGCTTATAAAGAATGGAAATTTTTCACAATTCTGCAGGCTGGGAAGTACATTAGGGCACCGGCATGGTCTCATTCTGATGAGGGCCCATTTCCTGGTTCAAAGCAGGCACTTGCTGTCTGTGTCCTTACATGCAGAAGGGGCTACGGAGCTCTGTCAGGCCTTCTTTATAATCCCACTCATGACAGCTCCACCCTCATGACCCAATCAACCCCACAGTCCCCTCCCACATTCTGATACCATCACATTGGGCATTAGGATTTCAACATATGAATTTCAGGGCCACGTAGCAACTCCTAATTTTACATTTGAGGAAGTTGAGGCCGAGAGGTTAAGTAGTACCCCCCCAATGAGCAGCAAAGTTGCAACGAGGACCTATTTGAGTCTCCTACCACCAAACTCCTGTCCATCATACAACAAATGAACCAGTGTTTCTATACTCTTGATCTTATTTTCCTCCAGGAGAAGTTTCTAGATGCAAGAAAAGACTCAGAAAACAAGGTTGATTTGGTTTTATTCACAAAACAAAGAAGTAGATTTACCATTCATCAAGTATTTATTGAGAACTATCAGGAGCTTTGCTAGGTGTTGGACATATGGCTGAGCAAAACCAGAAATGTCTTCCTGGCTCACATCCTGTGTATTGTCTGGTGTGCACGTGTGTGAAGCCGGAGCACAAAAGCCATAAACGGCCCTTTAACGGGAATACCAAAATAGTCCAGGTGCTGACAGGCATAATGTGATGCTAAAAATGGCAACTGAAGTGATTGCAACGTACTCGTTTCTTAGAAAAATGTAAAATAGTGCGATCTATAAATACCCCGTATATTAAAACAAAAAGAGACAGGCCTGTGTCTTTGGTCTACTACTGTTATGTGGATAACTTGTTAATATTCCAGAGTGAGAAAGAATTTTTTTTAATATGAGTAGCATATGTACCCTGCAGTGTCTATCTCTGAGTAAAATAAAGAAATATATATATATATATATATATTTTTATATATATATATATATATATATATATATATATAATATCTTAGAAAAACTAAGACTTCTATTCACAGCTCCCGGTTATGGCCCTGCCTGTTGAGTTCTCTCTTTTGTGTGCTGATTTCCCCTTTAATTTCCCAGAAGAGTTTGCAGAATGCTATTTACCTTTACATAAGCGGGATTTTTAAAACCATGATCATCACAAAAATGGATGGAACAACGCTTTCCTATCAAAAACTAAGGGTTATGGTGTGTTTACCAAAGTTCATCGTAATGTGCTTTAATGTTAGTGCATTCGTGTGAGTGACAGCTTATGGTTTGCGCTTGTATTTTAACCATCAGTTGATTTTTGTAACTTTCAAAACCTGACTTTTAAATCTGTACAGTTTATTTCAGGAAAATGTTACACAGTGAATCTGATAGTTTCAAATGATCAAAGATAGATGAATAATGTAGCTCTCTTTTCTGTCATTCCTTACGATTCCATAACAGTAGGCTGGAATTTTTTCTGTGTTTATGTGTGCGTATCATACTATTCTTCCAATTCTAGTTGCATGGATTAGTAGGGTGGCTGTCTTTTTCTAAGAGCATGTTTTTATTATTACACCACCTTTTCCTAATATATATGAACAACTGTAGTATCACATGGTTTCCCTTCCGAAGTTGAATTTCTTCCCAGAGTAGTAGCATCCACGAAAGGCACATTTGAAGATAAAAAAGCCTCATCACCAGATAAGACTACATTCTTCCCAATACAGCCACTGCAAATGAGCCTCTCATGACCTCAATTCAGTAGAGTTCTGTTTTATCCGGCACGGATACAGCCCCGCTCAGTTCACACACCTCCTACGTGGCCAACAGTGCCGCCGTGAGTAACACAAAGCACGCCCCCACCTGAGTCGCTGGCACGTCCCCACGGCACTTTGAATTCTCCTTGGGCAGGGAACATTGGCAGACCTTAAGTACAGTGGTAAAATTATCCCGATATAAAACCCTTCCCCTTCTCTCCTAGATTCTCCCTTCCCACTGTACAAGGAGTGAAAGGGCCCAAGAAGCAGGGCTTACAGATTCCTGTCCTAAACACAGTTCTTAACAGGGATTTCTCCATCTCCTAAAGAGGACTCCTTTGAGGTTTTCCATATCCGCCAGCTCTGAGGCTATTGTGTGTACGGGTGCACCTGTAAGCATGAAAGCTTTTCGGTAAGATATTATTAATCCACTTTCTGACAAATAGTGAAGTTCCCCACATTTTGTCTTACCTAATAACAAAGATAATAGTCCGGTGCAGCTCATGATTGCCTTCTCATTCGGATATTCAGATCCTTTCCATACTCACGCATAGAGTTCATGCTTAATGTATACTAACTGCAGGAAGCTGTGGTTGCCTAGTAACCAGTGGAGGTGTGTCCGAGGGGCTAAAGAACATAAATGAATAACGGAAACACTGACATTACTTTCAGCCGGGTGACCTAAGGCTTAATTCAGCACTCGCCATTCCAGACATTTCTAATGGGCTGGCGAAACAGTAGCTTTCTCAGAAGTAGCTCATTAAATCATAAAAATGAAAATTAGCATTTAATATGATGTTCTTCTAGATGGTCTGATAGGGGAAAGGAAGAATGACTGGAAAAGCAACAAGACCAGAGCCTAACGTCTTTGATACACTTTTTACAGAAGACAGAATGAAATGTCTGCTAGGACTCACTGTCTCAAACAGCTTTTTCTAAATGTTTAGATTCTGTTTGATCAGTTTTGGGAGGAAGATATTTCAGTGTTTATTCAATTCTTTGGTAGTATTACCTTTTTCAAGGTGAAGTTTTTGAAGATTCTGAAACAGGGATTCTTTCCCTTTTACTTTATTTTTTTCAGTTTATTTATTTTGAGAGGGGGAGGCAGGGGCAGAGAGAGAGGGAGAGAAAGAATCCCAAGTAGGCTCCATAATGCAGAGCCCAATGCAGGGTTCGAACCCACGAACCATGAGATCGCAAACCTGAGCCTTAGTCAGATGCTTGATTGACTGAGCCACCCAAGCACCCCTGAAAGGCCAATGTTTTAAAAAGCAACGTAGAAGTGGAGCACCTGGGTGGCTCAGTGTGTTGGGCATCCGACTTCAGCTCAGGTCATGATCTCATGGTTCTTGGGTTTGAACCTCGCATTGGGCTCTGTGCTGACAGCTCTCTGTGCGTCTCTCTCGGCCCATCCCCTGCTCATTCTCTCTCTCTCTCTCAAAAAATAAATAAACATTTATAAAAAAAATTTTTTAAAGAAATGTAGAAGCAAAGAGAAACTGGGTAGACTTAAGAGCACATTTAGCTGGATGATGAAATCAACCCACAAAACAAAAAATTCCTGCCTGATGCCTTCTGAAGAAAACACAACCAGCAAATCAAAGTGCATCCTTATAATGCCATTCTGTTCTAACTGGGTTACTTGGTTGTAAGCCTGGGATTCCAAACACCCAGGATGAAATGTTGCCCCTTCATTAAATATTTTGCTCAAGTAAAGGAGGAGGGGGACATTACATTTTTCATGAAAATAGTAATGACCATCCTATTGAGTTGGAAGCGAGATGGGTATGAGTGTTTAAGGAGGAAAATAAGATAACAAAGGAATGCCAGTGTTGGAAAGTGATTCCACAGTCCGATCCCACCCTCACAACGTGTTTCAACCTCCCTTGCCCATAGAGAGGAAAATTTGAAGAAGCACACCAGACAAGACACACAGGCTTCAGTGCTAGGAAAAAAATAGTTTTTTACTGAAGTAGGAAAAATGTTATTACTCATAACCAAATCATTTGTGTGGCCTCTACCCCACATCGAGGCAAGGCAGAAAATCATCATCCACTGTTATTAAGAGGTGTGCAAAGACCTGCCATTTGACTCTGAAGCAGTGGTTCTCAACCGTGGGCAATTTTGCCCCCCACGGAACATTTGGTGATATTGGTAGACATTTGTATTATCATGCCTCAGGGATGGAGGAGGTGTGGAATGCTTTTAGCCTCTAGTGAGTAGAAGTCACGATTCTGCTTAACATCCTGCAGTGCTCAGAATAGTCTCCTAAAGGAGAGAATTTACCTGTCCCAAAGTGTCAGTAGCATCCAGGTTGAGAACCCCTGCTCTGAAATATTAAGAACCACAGTGATTCATAGCAGGCTCCACGTTAGGTTGTCTTTATACGTTAGCTACTTATTCTTCACGGCCGCTTTGTTAGGTAGGTGCGACTCTTACCCTTATTTTTAGACCATGAAATTGAGGTTTGGGGGGTTAAGTAACTTGCTCAAGGCCATGCAGTCAGCAGGTAGTGGATTTTGAATTCAAAGTAGATGAGGCTCCAAAGATCAGCTCCTGTCAGGTCACTGTGCTCCTCGATCCAAAACTACCTGCATCAGCTGCCTCCTGTGTTGTCTGAAACTCTGCGTCTCCAGAGGGTCCCCGTTAGAATGCATATGTGTCATCAGAGCAGACTGACAGGGTAGTTCATCACAGCCCGTTTGTCCCGTCAACGTCCAGAGTGAGTGACTGGGTTCTAGGAACTTGTGTTGGCTAAGAGATGACAGTGTTTGAAGGGGACAGAGTCTTCCTGAAAAAGGAAATTTCACTTTAAAACGTCCCTCTTTGGAAGGTGACATTAGTGGGGAAGATGGGATTTCAGGTCAGGGCATAGAGTGTAAAAAGGACCAAACTGTGCACCAAACGTTTGATTGTATGAAACAGAGATGCCTGAGTAGCAAGCAGTCTCCTCACGCTGAGGGCAATGGGGTGACAAGCTGATTTCTCCTGTCAGAGAAGCCCTCTCTCCCGCTCATTGCCTGCCCCTCGGGGAGCCTGAACTACCCCAAGAGCAAGGGCAGCAGTTGGGCGTAGGCAGTGCAGAATCCCCAGGGAATGTGGACAATCACAAAACAGGAAGCAGACAATTCACTTTAGCCAACACATGCAGAAAAAGAAGGCTATCGTCTGTAGCATGTAAAAAGGAAACAAAGACCTGTTTTCAGAGAATGGTTTTGCTTCTCCACTCACAATTCCCTTGACCTGGTCCTTCACACAGTCTAGCATCTGCTGCTTTTCTATGCTTCTGGTGATAGCACGCTGAGCCCAGCTACCTCTTCAGGCTCTTCTTGGGAGTTGACTCACCACTCAACCACATGGAACCTTTTGCCCCAGCCACATGGAACCTTTTGCCATTTCCTTGTCCATCAACTTTTTCTCTTCTCCCCATGAGCCTCTTGTTTGAGTAAAGAGACTTTTCCCGGAAACTCCCTGCATTCGTTTCCTACGGACATTATAACAAATGATTGCAAACTTGGTGGCTTGAAATAATAGAAATTTATTCTCTCATAGTTTCTAAAATAGAGAATTCTGAAATCAAGATGTTGGCAGGGCCATGCTCCCTCTAAAGATTCTAGGGAAGAGTCCTTCCTTGCCTCTTCCTAACTTCTGGTGGCTCCAGCAATCGTTGACTTCCTTAGCTTGTATCTGCAACACTCAAATCTCTGTCCCAATCTCCCCATGGCTTTCTCTGGGTGTGTCTTTCTCCTTGTCCTCTCCTCTTATCAGGGCCCATGCTAACCAGTAGGATCTCCTCTTGCTCCTTAATTAATTACATCTGCAAAGACTATTTCCAAATAAGGTCACATTCTGAGTTTCTTGGTGACCATGAAGTTTTTAGGGCCACTACTTGTATTAGGAGCTATAATAGGATATATAGAGAAGGAGATTTTTTTATAAGGGATTGGTTCACACAATTATGGAGTCTGGGAAGCCCCTGTGTCTGCAACCCAAAGGCCTGAGAAGCTGGAGAGCTAATGAAGTAAGTTCCAGTCTGAGTCTGAAGGCAGGAGAAGACCAGTGTCCCAGCCCCAAGACCATCAGGCAGAGAGCACATTCTCTCTTGCTCAGCATTTTGTTCTTTTCAAACATTCAACGTTGGAAAGGGCAATCCGCTTTACTAAATCTACCCATTCAAATGTTAGCCTCATCCAGAAACACCCTCATAGACACATCCAGAATAATGTGTAATGAAATATCTGGGCAACCATGACCCAGTCAAATTGACACGTAAAATGAACCCTCGCACTCCTCAATCCACTACACCCCCCAGCAGCTTTTCCTTTATGTTTTACTGGCACCGACTGGCACAAGGTGATTGCAATAGCAGTGATTGACTTTGACCCTTCCTCGTGACCTATGGTGGAAGTACAGATAACAATTCCACCAGCAAAGAAAAATGGATATTAGGTAAGCAACAAATCCATTATATTTCCATGTATTTCTCTTTTGTGAAATAGACACTTTTGTATTCGTTTATGCCTTGTATTTGCAAGTGACAAAAAAAAAAAAAATTAAAAATCACTCAGGCCAGCTTAACAAAATAGGAATGGTCAGGCTGCAAATAAGGGCAGTTCAGAGGCTCAAAGGATCTTGTGGTCAGGACCTTATTTCTTTCCGCCTTTCTCGGCTGTTTTCCTCTGGTGTTGAATTAATACTTAAGGAAGCTCTATCAATGCAGTGATGAAGCACCTCCCACCATACAAAATCTACATCACAGGATTAGAGCTTAGATCTGTTTCCTACAGAACTTTCATTGGTGCTGCTTAGGTGCTTTATTCTTGATAACTTCAGTATACCCGTGGATGATCCAATCAATACCTTCCTCATATCCAGAAATAAATCCCTCCATTTGACCTCAGCCATCTACTTCTTTGAACCACTTGCACCATCAAAAAGAAAGCAAGATATCTCGCTCTCCAAACATCATATCCTCCCCCTCCAGCTTGTCCTGATCTCCACACTTGCAACTCTTTGTGTTCGTTACAAAGTCTTTTTGTCCTTATTCTTTCTCACTATCAAACAACCACCTTCTGTTTTTACTTCCCTCCTTGCCTGGTTAGACTCCATGGTCCGTTTCCTTTTATGTACCTGCATGTCTTTCCTACCGTCTATTTGCCAGGCAACAGCCAAGCCAAGTAGATGAACCCACTTACCTGCCTTTCCTGTACTTTCACCTATTTGGCTGAGCTTTGTCAAAGAAAGCCACGAGACTGAGCATCCTAGAGTCATGATCACGACGTCAGATGTGCTCGCAACATTCCGTGGCAGTCCTTCTATTTCAGTAGTCCGCTCACTTTACTCTCCACAATGACTAGCTCATTATTTCTCCCCTTGCATCAAAGCCTTCTCCCCATTCCTCATTCTGAGCTAGCAGCCTTGCTTTTGACTTCATTGAGATGACAGAAGCCACTAGAAAGGAACTCCCTCTTTCCATGCCCAAATGTACACACACACCCTCATCTGCATCCTTCTCCCTTCACGTCACAGAAGAATTAATTTCTGCACTTTTACTCTGTATCTGGTCCCCCTTTACCCTCTTAGGACTGTGCACATGCAGTCAGCCATTTTCTCTCCCATGTCATCAGTCTGTCTGCCCTTAGTGGACCGCTGTTTTCTGCATGTAAATATTTTCTAGAGTCTCCTGTATTTGAAACATCCCCTTGATTTCATGTTTCCTTTCATTTGCTGCCCTACTTCTGCTCCCCTACAGATCCAGCTTTCTCAAAAACAAAAACTGGTTTACCCAGTCTGAGTGCACATCCTCACCTCCCATTCTTCTGTCCCTCACCCTTTCATGAAAAGGGGTTTTATTGAGGTCTTCATTATCTCCCTATTCTAAAGCTAATGAATGCTTTTCCCATTCTCATCTTACTCAGCCTCTCAGTAGCTTTCAACTCAAAGACCACCCCTTCATTCCTGAAGAACTCCCCTTCAGCTTCCATAGAAACACACTCACAAGGATTTCCTCTTACCTCCCCGAACCTCTGTCTTGGAGAGGAGTCTTGGGCACGTTTCTCCATGGATGTTTTCCCCTGGCTTTACAAAAGTCTCTTGCACCTACAGCTGTCACATGTACATCTCCATTCGGGCCCTATCTTTAGGGCTTCAAGCAGATATAGACACAGCTTAGGTGACATTACTGAGCAGTGCCTCAGAAACATTTCAAATTCAGCACTTTGCCTTGCTTACCCGTTGTCGCAATCCCGAAACAAGCTCCTGTAGCCAACTTCTGCATTGTCGTAAATGGCACCTCCATTTATTTCTGAATGCTGGGAGTTTTTCTTTCCACTCTTTTTTTTTTTTAATGTTTATTTATCTTTGAGAGAGAGAGAGCAGGAGCACAAGAGCGTGCAGAGGAGGGTCAGAGAGAGAGAAAGACATAGTATCCAAAGCAGACTTTCCCCTCCCACGCCCCACCCCCCACCCCTCTGCCATCAGAAAAAGCCCAACTTGGGGCTCTGTCTCAGGAACCATGAGATCATGAGCTGAAATCAAGAGTAATTCACTTAACCCACTGAGCCACCCAAGCACCTCTTCTTTCCTTTCTATTCTCACTCGTCCTCCCTCATTCAGTCTGTACAGGGGTCCTGTCAATTCTGTCTCCATAATATATTTCAAACATGTACACTTCTCACTGTCTCCACTGGTGGCATTTTAGTTCAGAATCCACAGTTGGCCCTCAGACTGGCTGCTCTTTAAATACTCTTGCCCCTCTCCTGTCCGTTCTCCACCCCATAGCCAGGACACTCTTGTAAAAAATAAAAGTTGGATTATGTTCGTCTCATGTTTTAAATCCTTCAAACCTCCCCACTGCACTTAGAATAAATTTTAGAATCCCTCAAATCCTTGGTCTGCCAACGTCTGCATGCCATGACCTTCTGCCCTTTATGCATAGCGCTCCAAACACACTGGTCTCCTTGTGTTCCTTGAGCACACTGGGCTCTCTCCCCTCTCAGAGACCTCACACATGCTCGCCCCTTTGCTTCAAAGACTCCTCCCCATTCTTCGCAGGTGTCATCTCAAATACCACTTTCTCAGGAAGCCTATTCTTTCTTTAGACTCCATTCCAAGCATGGACACAGACTTAATTACTCACTGTGAAGCTAAGGGCAATTCTCAAAGCTTTCCTAAAATCTTGATGATAACAGAGCTATTATAACTCAGAATATTTAAAATTAGTCATCAGCATCATTATTCCTTAGACCATAGTCATACCATTCAAAAGGGATCCCATATTGGCTGTTTCCTCCTGGGCCACCATGTTTTAGAACCTGGTTCCCCTACAGGTAGGAATTCCCTCTGACCTGGACCTTGCTCCCCGTGTCCAGAACTTCAACACCCATCCTCCCTGGATCTAGTCCCCAAACCCTTCTTATTCCGGTTAACAACTCACAGTCTTTCAGCTGTACAACTCATAGTGAAGGGAGCATTTTCCTCTGTCTCACAGGATGACCTAATTTCTCTTCCTTCATCCCTCTCTTGTAGACTAGTTTATATATAAACATAAGCCCCTTAAAGTTTATTCCAAAAAAAAAAAAAAAAGAGCATTCTTCCTCAAAGGTAGTCATGAGGCCTGTAGCCTCCTTTAGAATATGGAAAATGTTGCAGTTTTAAAACTAACAATCTAGGGGTTCCTGGGTGGCTCAACTGTCCCACTCTTTGTTTCAGCTCAGGTCATTGTCCCGGGGTTGTGGGACTGAGCCTCGCATTGGGCTCCTTGCTGAGCGTGGAGCCTGCTTGAGATTTCTTTCTCTCTCTTCCTCTGCCCTTCTCCCCTGCTCATATGCTCTCTCTCTCAAAAAACAGAAGAAAAGAAAAAAGGTAGCAATCCGTTTTATTCTCTCTTGTTTTGCCTTTTTGTTTTTTACCATTCTCAAAGTGTGTTTCTGTGTATTTTTAATTTTTAAGTTTTTTATTTTAATTCCAGTCTAGTTCACATACAGCATTATAGTAGAGTCAGGTGTACAATGTAGCGATTCAATAATTCTATACATGGCTCCGTGCTCACCGTGATAAGTGTCCTCTTTAATCCCCACCACCCATTTCACCCATCCGGCAATCCATTTTAAAATGAAGTTACAGGGGCGCCTGGGTGGCGCAGTCGGTTAAGCGTCCGACTTCAGCCAGGTCACGATCTTGCGGTCCGTGAGTTCGAGCCCCGCGTCAGGCTCTGGGCTGATGGCTCGGAGCCTGGAGCCTGTTTCCGATTCTGTGTCTCCCTCTCTCTCTGCCCCTCCCCCGTTCATGCTCTGTCTCTCTCTGTCCCAAAAATAAATAAACGTTGAAAAAAAAAAAATTAAAATTAAAATGAAGTTACATAGGTACTTAGAAACAGATATGAATAGATCAATTCAAAACTATTACTTGTGGCCAGTGGGGTTATAAGTGATTAGAAAATATTTTTGATTACCCTCATTTTTTAATCGGCCTACAATGTTTATCAAAGGTATCATAGAGCCTGAATAGATGAAACAAATAGAGTTGTTCTTACACTTTGCATATTAAGTGCCACAAGTGTGATCGTATGGGTGGGCAATCCAAGCCACAGAATCGGATGTATGACTGAAGGTTTCTGTCTTCTCAATGTGTGTGTATAGGAACATATGAACACAGAATTGTGTCTCCACTGGGAGGTCAAGTGTCGTTACCTGTATAATCAACGTGAGTGGCCATTCATCTGTGATGAACAAAGTAGCAGCTGAGGCCTCTCGGCCTTGTGTTACTTACAGGTCCTGGTTTTGTTATTATGTCAGGGGTCCTTTCTGATGTCTCACCTGGCGAACACATAGCTGGTGCCTTCCATAAACAAATGAAGACCCCCTGCTCACCATTACTTATGCGCAGATAGCCTTTCACATGCGTAAGTGCCTCCCTGGCCGGCTTTTATGCGACTTCCCTTCCTGCTCATTGTTCCCCCCCCTTGTATGATGGTTTCTCCAGTTTCTCCATTTCACATGTCACCGAGAGGCTCTAAACAGAATGCAGTGGCCTGATGGAGAATTAACCAGTGTGAAGTATGGAGAAGGATAATGCCTCCCAGGTTGACTCCAGTGAACTCCCTGGTGTCACGTACCAGAACCTCGGAGATGTTAGGTGATCTCTACAGATGGAGTGTTTACCACCACAGACACCCAGGAGGGTCCAAAGCGCCCAATATCTTTATAGTGTGGGTCAATTTATATAAGGCGTGCTTAGCTATCAAATGAAACTTTATCATTCATTCCGATCATGAAATTCATGTAGGTATATACAATGACGTTTCAGACACTGCTTTGTCAACTTGTCTTCAGTTATTCAGACAACTTTCTCAGTTGTGTATTTCTTCAGTATTCTTTTATAAAAAAAAAAAAAAAAACTATTTATTTTGAGAGAGAGCCCATGAGCAGGGGAGGGGCAGAAAGAGAGGGAGAGAGACAGAGTCCCAAGCAGCCTCCATGCTGTCAGCTCAGAGCCGAATATGGGGCTTGATCTCAGGAACCGTGAGATGACCACGTGAGCAGAAATCAAGAGTCAAGACACTTAACGGACCGAGCCGCTCAGGCGCTCCTCGTCAGTATTCTTTTTCTCTTACCCCCTGGATAATTGTGCTATATGTTCTCTTTAACCACATATACTTTTATCTTTCCCCCTAAATCACCTTGTATCCTTTTCCAGCCGTTTAATCTGTTTTTCCTTAATAATTTCTTCTCCTATAGTCTTGCCTTTAATTATTCTCCTAACTTGCTTCATGTTATAATACCCTTTATTTTCATCAAAGTTGGCATCGATAATGAACTTTGATTGAGTGCCCACAAGGTGCATGGCATGGCATTTGCTTCCCAGTCTCTCCATCTCATTACCTACGATTTATACACACATACGACTGTAGAGACAGCTACTACCCACCCCCACCCCCGCACCCCTCACCTTGCCACCAACTAATTACTTATCCTTTCTGAGGAGCACATAACAAAGGAAGGGAGAAACTCAGTAACTTATCACTCCTATATCTAATCTTGGTCACTGAATATGCTCTTAGGTACATCAGGCATCCGTCCGTGGAGCTTTTAGCATGTATACCGCGCAGATGTAGCCCTAGTACCCAAGCACAAAGCAAAAGCATCTGGGAAAATACACCTAATATCCCAACAGCAACCGCTTTCCAAGCTTGGGGCACACTGAATGGATGATTTCCCCCCCTAAATGTTCTGCCTAAACGGACCTAATTAAATTATCTATCTACTCTCAAGTCAATTAATTATATTTTTTTCATATATTGTATCTACGGCTATATTTTCTTTATCCATATTCTTATCTCCCCTTCTAGGCTGTAGGCTATTTATATTTCTCCCGCCTACATCTATACAATATGGGCTTTTAGAAGACACTTAATTAAAATTTATTGAATTAGAATAAGTCATCTTATTTTAGAATAAGTCAGGCGGAAGAGACCAAGAAGTAATAATCTTGTGTAACTGTGTATTCAGATTAAGAAAATGAATTCTTTCAAGAGTGACTTCTCGGGAATATGCCTGTTTCTTTGACTTCATGAGTAGACCTGATTTTCAGAAATGTCCTCCTCTTTTCCCTCCAACCGAGAAAGAATATATTCTGTCAAACGAAGACGTCATCGTGGCTCTGCAAACACGCCTGGCTTTACAGGATATGGGATTGTCACAGAGGGTGACCAGACAAGTACTTAGTCCCCCGCTCCTACAAGTTCCCTGACAGTCTGCCACTCAAACCCCACAGATCTTCTGGTTTCCCAACCGGATACAAGGACAGAAAAGAACTCGGAGTCTATCAAAGACCTCTGCCTGATTTTATATCAACTCAAACTCAGAGCATCCTGACCTCACAACTCTCTTGGAACCTTTTTCCATTTTGTTCTCCTCAGGACAGATTTTGACCTGAGAGAATATTTGCTTCTTCTCAGTATCCACTCTGTTTTGCTGTCAGTGGAAGGGGGCTGTAGAGATGCTGCCACGCTGATTGCCTCTGACCAAACAACAACAACAACGGCAACAACAACAAAACTGTGTTACCTGCCTCCAAGTAACTCCTGGTCCTGCCTTGGACCCTGGAGCACATTTGTGGAGTTTCACAGAGGATGCCAAACTGGAACTGGGAAGGGGCCCCTCAGACATGAATTTAGAGTCAGCAGGGTGATATTACAAACAGCAAAGTCAGGGCACCTGGGTGGCTCAGACGGTTGAGCCTCCAACTTCAGCTTAGGTCATGATCTTGTGGTTCATGAGTTCGAGCTCGCATTGAGCTCTGGGCTGACAGTGCAGAGTCTGGAGCCTGCTTTGGATTCTGTGTCTCCCCCCCCCCCCTCTGCCCCTCCCCTGCTCGTGCTCTCTGTTTGTCAAAAATATATAATAAATAAACATTTTTTTAATCTTAAAAGAAAAGCACAGTGAACACATGGCAGGACTTTGAGACCGTTATTTCACCTGTTTCCTCATCAATAAAGTCAGTATTACACTGAATTATAGGTATGAGTCCTCTAATTCTAACATTCTATGCTTAGATTTTCTAATTTAAACTCAATAATTCCCACTCCCACACAGGAATCTGTTCTAAGGAAATAACCCAAGGTATAATCAAAAACTTACATACAAAGATGTATCACTTATAAAAAGAGACCGGGAAAAGACTAAATATTTATTTCCCAATAAGGGATGGCTAAGTGAATTCTGACACATCCAAATAGTAGAATTTTATGCAACTATTAAAAAATATTTTCAAATAATGTATAATAGCACAGTATGTTTATTTTACATGTCTTTCTTTAGGGGAAAGGAAGCTATAGTCAAAATCATCCAAGATTGTTAGTATATAAAAATTAAGAAATACATCAAAATGTCAATATCAGTTACCTCGGATAAATAAATTATATGTGCTTTTGATGTTATTTCATAAATCTATATTCCTCAACTTCTCTACATTGGACTTGTAATATTACCTTTCAGTGAGAAAATGGGCACGTCATGTCAGGTTTTATTACTTATTATTATTTTATTCTTAGGTTTAAAAACCAAGTATGTTTTTCACTAAGGAAGAATCCAGATATATTCTTGAATTTTCAAAAGATTAAAAATACAAAAACAGAAATTTGGGAATAAATTTCCATATGTGAATAGGGCAAAATGATTCAGGGTTCACAATTAGTTATCTGTGGGATCTGTATCCATCAATTTCACAGTGCTATTTAAAACCAGATACTTGGGGCGCCTGGGTGGCGCAGTCGGTTAAGCGTCCGACTTCAGCCAGGTCACGATCTCGCGGTCCGTGAGTTCGAGCCCCGCGTCGGGCTCTGGGCTGATGGCTCAGAGCCTGGAGCCTGTTTCCGATTCTGTGTCTCCCTCTCTCTCTGCCCCTCGCCCGTTCATGCTCTGTCTCTCTCTGTCCCAAAAATAAAATAAAAAAAAATAAATTAAAAAAAAAATAAAACCAGATACTTATTTATAGCACCGTTAATACAATTCAAAAGAGGAGTGCATGTTTTGAAAACATCTTCAGGGTAAAATAGGATATCTTGATACTGAGTTATATAAACTGAGATGCCTTGCCATAGCCTTGTTCTTTCATAAGAAATTTTCATGAGTAGAATAGATACTAATCCGATTAATATTTTTTAGGTCAGCTGCTCAAAGCAGCTGGAGAAACTATGTGCCTGCAAAAATTGTTCAATAGATCGCAATCTTTTTTGTTGTTGCTGTGAACGAGTTTTCTTATTTGATTTAAACCAGCGCCCTAACAATAAAGCTCTTTGTGGTATTCTAAACTAAATAACAATTTGAAAATGTGACCTGAAAAAATGGACTTTGCAGGGGTTCAAATTGTTTTGTCTTGTTTTGATTTCATTGACATTAGCAGCCAGTTGTTTTTTGGGTTTTTTTTTGGGGGGGGGGGGTTCTTTTCTTTTTTTTTTTTTGGTAGCCATCCTGTTGAATTCAAGCATGTGACCTCTGAGCCCATGTTGCTACCTCGAGTTTGTGGGAAATTAAGTGCCCTCATGTCTGAAGAGACAGCAGTGAGGCAAACAACCCTGTAAGCTCTCTCCCAGGCCTGTGCATCCAAGGCTTGGCTCATCTTTCTTATAATTCTGAAGCATTATGTCTCGAAACCGTTTCCCCCGGGTGTTAAGATTCTTCATATGAAATTAGGTGGGTCATCCCAGCACATTATGTTACAAATTGTGTTCACACTGAACAAGAGGTTAATCTTAACATTGGCAAAAGGGGATTTCAAACTTTGTGAAACCAAATATATTGGCATCATATTTCCTGAATGCTTAAGAGAGAGAATCAAACAAGTTGCTTGACATCTGACAAAGGATGTGTGCTCATCATAGTTAGTCCCTAGGAGGGGTCTACATTGACTAGATAAATGATACGCTCTTCAATTGACAAAATGAAGAATGGTGGGATGCATAAGCAATCTGTAGGAGGGGAAAAGACACAAGGTAAAGACTCACCAAGAAATGAGTACAAGCAGTGAACGCGTTTCTATTGAGCCAGCCACGCATGAGAATAATTATGAATTATTCAGATTGCGGTTCTATGAGTCTTTCCTTCATCAGCTGCCCTGACAAGGATTAAGGGGCTCTGACTTTCCAGTGGATATGCTTCTTGCCTTTTCGTCTATTCTGCCTCACTTCCACGCTTTGTAGGACTGTGTCATGACGAGTCACCACCCTGAAGGATTTTTCAGAGTTGCAGCAGTGCTGGAGCTGTTTTAATAATCTCTGCTGATTTGCTGTAGGTCTTGCTTTTAATGATAGAGAAATCTTGTGATGTGAAGCATGCATTTTATTCTTTATAGCAACTTCCTGCCATGGAAGTTTTTTCTCTGCCACAGGTTTTGTTTTTCTTGTTGTCTTTCTTTCTTGTTGTTTTCTTTCTTTTTTTTTTTTTTTAACCCCTGGTGGCTTCTTTGCACTAGAAGGCTTCAAAGGGATTTTAATGCTACTTTTCCTATGCAATTGGCTTTGGTGCCTGGCAATTTCCTGAGTTAGATGACTGTGGAGAAAAGCAACTAAAAGTCTGTAGTGGCGAGCAGTTTACAGCCCTTGTTACTGATCAAGGTGACCTTTTAAAGGCTGTTAAGCTAACATTGGTACGTTGTTAAAAACGTGGTCTCTGTATATAATTTCTATTCTGAGGCTCTTTCTGACGACAATTCTTTTTAAAAAGTTTTAGGGGCGCCTGGGTGGCTAAGTCGGTTAAGCGTCCGACTTCGGCTCAGGTCATGATCTCACGGTCTGTGAGTTCGAGCCCCGTGTTGGACTCTGTGCTGACAGCTCAGAGCCTGGAGCCTGCCTCGGATTCTGTGTCTCCCTCTCTCTCTCTGCCCCTCCCCTGCTCATGCTCTGTCTCTCTCTGTCTCAAAAATAAATAAAAACACTAAAAAAATAAATAAATAAAATTTAAAAAAATTAAAAAGTTTTAAAAAGTTTTTTTTTTTTTAATCAACTACCAACTTTAATACTCTTTCCACAGTTACTTCACATTGGGAATATGTAAAACCTTTTGGCTGGTCATCATCTCCTCTGGATAGTTTGTAAGTGGGAGCAGGCAGTCCTGGCTAGTTACCTGAAATGGTCTCTGTATTATGCTGTGTCACTACTCATATTATAAAGCGTATCATTGAAAATGTGTATCTGGTTGAAAATGACAGTTTTATCATCAAGGGAAAGTCAGGTGTGAATGAGCTTCCTTGTCCCTTTTGTTCAAAACTCATAAACATTTTTGCTAAATAACTCTAGCGATAATGTATTGAGCCCTTAACTGTGTTTCAAGCTCAGTGCTTGGTAATTTCCTTGGATCATCTCATTTAATCCTTTTTCATAACTTTTGAAAGTAGAAATTTTACATAAGAGTAACCAAGGTTTAGAGAGGTTAAATAATCTATCCAAGATCACAAAGCCAGTCTGGGTAAGAACCGATTTTAAAACCACATCTGAGTAACTCGGTGGTTGCTACTCTTGCCTCCCTCCCTGTGCAGCGTGGGATAGTAAGGAAAAGCCTGAGCACCCCCACCCCCCCCCCACCCCTCAGGGGCTTAACCACAGCAGAGAATGCTGTGAGCACAGTCCTGGAGGAGTTGAGGTTTCCTCCACTGTGCTGACATAAAGCATTCATTCCCTGCTTTATTCATTCAAGAAATAGCCACCGAGCCCGACATTATGCCAAACCCTTTGCTGGTTCCATGGTATGAAAAGATAAATAGGGGAACATTCCCCTTCTTAGGAGAGTCCATGTCTAAAGAGAGAGAATAGATATGTAAACAAATTATTATGGAATTTGAGCTAAATCTGGAAAGTAAGCAAAGCTGTGGAAGCAGGGGATTGGCCATGCATGACCCGAGGGACAGAATAGCTGCTCGCCTGATGGTGGAGAGAGCACCAGCTGTGAAGGATGTCCATGGTGAGAGGGAGGGACCACAGCTGTGGCCAGGTGAAGCCTGTCACCCAGGCCTCCCATCAGGCGTCCTTAAAGCACATGCGAATAAACTGAAGGTGGTTCCTTAAATATTAATTGCATAGCCATGGGCTTGGGGGTCCCAGGATTCTTCCGAGTTGCAACTGTCCCAACTCCAAACTTCTCTTAATATGGAACCCCCAAGTATGCTTTGGTTGATTCTATCAGGCTGCGTCACCACAGATCCAAATCTGTGATCACTTAAAATAGGAGGGGCGCCTGGGTGGCTCAGTATGGTAAGCATCCAACTTTTTATTTTGGCTCAGGTCATGATCTCACAGTTCGTGGGCTCAAGCCCCCCCCCCCCCCGCCCCCCATCGGGCTCTGCACTGACAGTTGCTTGGGATTCTCTCACTCTCCTCTCTCTGCCCCTCCCCCACTTGTGTTGTCTCTGTCTCTCTCAAAATAAATAAATAAACTTAAATAAATAAATAAAACAGAACTGGGACTTAATCTGTTTAAATAATGGCTAACCACAGGGTTTGATGAAAAGAAGTTGAAGAATTTTGCCTCCCACCTCTGAACTGTGATTAGAAGTTTGCTCTAGGAAAATCCTTTGAGACTAGCCCTTCCTATACTGATACAGTGTTTTCAACATCCGTGTTTATTGAATTACTTAACTTTTATATCTATATTTAAAGGAGCTATGAGACTATTGCTCCTTTTTTTTTTTTTTTTGAGTTAGTAACTGGCGTTTAAAAATACTTGGTTGGAAGAAGTAGTAGATAATGATCAGTATTTTGAGGGATTAGTGGCAACTTAAAAAATGCATATAGTTATTTCATTTGTTTCAGGGCTGTGGGGGCCCTTTTATTCTTATACCTCTGCTATTCGTTTCTTTTTTTTTTTTTTTCCCTTGCTCACGAGGTTGAGTCAGCAACAGAAACATATTCAAATTAGACTTGTCATACAGAAAAAAAAAATCTGACTTTGTCAGGGTGGGTGGAGGGGAAAAAGGCAACTTTTTGTCAGTCTTTTGTATTTCAGCAGCTGGATTCATTGCTACCATGGTAACGGACCACATGATGAGGTGTATTAGATTGCTGTGCGTTGAGCACAAGGGGAAGAATGAACACAGCGTTTTATTGAAGTTAAAGGTTGCTTTGGAGTTTCTTCTGTGGAAATGTGTAAGGTCAAATACTATAGCTTTCAGCATATGTAGTACCTTAGAGGAAGAATTAGGGGCATGTTGGTGTCTTTAACTGCAAAACCAGGTAAGGTACAACTCAATCTATGAAACTGAACTCTTCTTCTGTTGCAGGAGCAGGACTTGCTGGGTGGAATTTCACTGTCGCCCCCACCCCCAGCCCTCCGTGGGCACAGGACAAATTTCTCCCTTCCCCTGCTCCCAGTTCCCTCGCCCCCACCCCCGTTTTCACCCTTTATTAATTTGAAAGTCTAAAACACTGTGACTTTTTTCTGGCACTTTGGTAGTATGTGTGTGAGGCTGTGTGTTCAAGTAGAAGTAAGAAAACTGGAAAGAAGTAATAAGAATGCAATAATCCCTGTCTTCAGGTCAATGTAAAACAGGGCAAAATGTTTCCTTGTTTTGAACTTTAAAAATGGTCCGCTTTTCCTAGAGGACACCTTGTTCGTGGTATCAGTCCTAAGCTGCTTGTCTCTTATACTAAATTAACAGTGGGGCAAAATTCTCCCGCGTGTTACATAGTGTATTTGTTGTATTTGGGCATTTATTCCTCATCCTATTCCTGCCAGCCCCATCTAACATGAGTAGTTCGGTTTTATCTACAATTTTTACAACATATTTTATTTCCGTTTCGTATTATGTTCTTTCAGGCATTGTGGTCTATACGCTTCAGTGGATTTGAAAATAGAAGTAGATACAATACGGGTTAGTATAAAAGGAACTCTTGCTTAGAGGCTGGAGAGAGCCGAATGTAAACAATGCGGTGCGTGGGGAACCTTCCATTCTCAGAGCACAGAAGCCTCTCCCTGCGTTGTTTACACATTGCCCTAGCAGCTTGTTTCCAAAGAGGTGCCTTTGATATGCGCAGAGCAAGTTAGAGAAAATTTCTTTGCTAATAACTTCTGTGGCTTCCTTCCTCGCGGTTTCTATTGATGTCTGTTGTTGGTCTTTCTCATCAGATGTTAGGATTGACTTTAATTTTTTAGTCAAGGGCTAACTTAGCCAACTTCTCTAGGCTTGGGAGAAACTTGTCCCGGCAGCGTTAGAGACAAAGCCGAACTAAAACAGGAGCAGAGCCCCGCTGTTACTCAAGCGGATTCACTCTCCACCTGGAGTGTTTCCATACACGAAAGTCTTTCAAAAAATACTTTCCTAGCTAAAGTCGATTATTTGCCACTAATTGGCACTGACTTGGATAAAAGCCAAGAAATGATCCCAAGTTTGGTCATATACCTCTCTTTCTTCACAAAGGGAAACAGCTTTTGTTATGTCCATTTATGCTCTGTGATTTTCATTGCTATTTCCTTAGTCTCTCTAATTTTCATACATCTGGGTCATCTTCTAACTTTGAGCAAGGAGTTATAATCATTTTTTCAAAATATTTTTTTTGCCATAACTTCAAATAAAGGGCACTGTTTCCATGATAGCAAATATCAAAAGTATTTTAACAACACTGAACAGGTGTAAAATGCCCATGCGTGTATCTGAAATCATTCTTTCCTTTTACCCTTTGTTGTTTTGAACATGGAACAAGCTATGAGCATCAACTCTGGAACATAAAATATGCTCACAAGCATAAGTTGTTATTAGCTAAGAACAGGAAGTTCCCAAGAAGCAGTGAAAGATGGTACCTGGGAAGATATTTTAAAGTGTGAAATTCTCAATATTGACAATACCTGAGGTAGAAAGTGGTCTGTTTTTATTAAAGGAAAAATAAGGAAGGGAAGGAGGCCAAAGGAAGGGAGGGAGAGTCAGAGACAGAAGGAGAGGACACAAGAAAGAGAGATGAAAGGTAAAGATAAAAGTGTAAATGATCTCTTAACCAAGCTTTCTTCTTTCCCAGCAGTACTGTAACGGGTTAAATATCTATATATAAAGAAGAGAGATGGAGTAGTGTGGATGAAGTGAAATTACTGAAAAGTACGAGCGTTCCACTATTCCATGTTCGAAGTACTTGATCAGGCTTCAGTCCGTTCTGTAATCGGAATGAAAACAAATTCCTCTTGTTTCAGTTCCTATAGTTTCTATAGTCTCAGTCTTTGGGCTAAGATATCAGCCAGCTTAGCCATTAGAGCTAGATGTATATAAAAAACAATATATATCCAAATTTCTATGATTTTTATACACCTGATACCAGGCCATATGTACGTGTCCATTTCTCAGGTCATCATACCTGAGATGTCTATAAGATGGAAGCTCCTATTCAATTTTATTTTTTATAATAACTGTATGTATTTAAGGTAGACAACATGATTTGATTCACACATTTCACTATGATAGTGAAATAATTACTGCGGTCAAGCTAATTAACATACGTTTCCTCACATACTTGCTACTTTTTGGTGTGCAGTAAGAGTGCATGGAATTTGTAAACTTCCAGTATGCAATATACAGTATTATTACCTGTGGTCATTATGCTGTACATTAGATCTCTAGACTTGTTCTTCCTACATAACTGCAACTTCGTACACGCTGACCAACATCTCATTTCCCCCACCTCCCCATCTGATGTGAGTGAGAACATGCAGTATTTTTCTTTCTCTGTCTGGCTTACTTCACTTAGTAGAGTGTCTTCTAGGTTCATTCCTGTTGTTGCAAATGGCAGGATCTTCTTTGTAAATATTCCATTGTATGTATATATCACAGAGTCTTTATCCATTCATACGTTGATGGACACTTAGGTCATTTTGTATCTTGGGTATTCTGAATAATGCTGTGGTGAACATGGGAGCACAGATATCTCTTCCATGTACTGATTTAATTTCCTTTGTGGATATACTCAGAAAGGAGATTGTTGGGTCTCTGGTAGTTCTATTTTTAGTTTTTTGAGAAACCTGTTGTCCATAATGGCTATATGGAAGTTTCTTTTCTAGTTGTTTTGATATTTACATTCTTAAGGTACAAAATGATTTTTGATGTGCCTGTTTTAAATTAGAAATGTTGCCAAACTGTTTTAATCGAATCATATTTTTGTCAACCTTTCTTTAAATCAGGCTTTATTTTTCATTTTGAATGATCGGCAGTGTTTCTTAACATTTTAGCTTTAATTTCTAGAGCTCCCTAGCCTCTCAAATAGCTAATTATCTGCGTTTACCTCTATTAAGGAGATAAATGTTCAACAGAGCCATGATGAAGAAGAATCATATTGACTCTTATAGCTCTTTCAATAAAATTAATGATAACTGTTGAACCCCAAGACAAAATTTCTAAAGATTGATGACTCTATCAGCTAGATATTCCATTTTTAGGAATTGTTATTTTTAAACCTATGACTTCATTAAAGTGGGTTTTATTATTGACAACTATGTAATTTTTTTGTATGAAAAGAATTGGACTTTTTAAAAATATTCTTAAATGTTTCAAATGAAAGAAAAGTAATGGCACCGTGATCATGATCATGATGATGACAATGGCAATAATGATTAATTCGGAGAATAAGATAGACTTTATTAGAAAGCTCTAAGCTCTGTATGTAGTAAAAGGCCAATGTTTTTAAAAAGAAAGTAGAAATTTCTAATGGGTGATATGATTTTCAGATATTTACTTTCAAATTTAATTAATTCCATTAATAACATTTAGAACTCACTAACAACAGGTGTTTCTGTTATGTTATCAGAACTTATTATAAAGGATGTTGACTTTGTTCAATAAGCATTGGAAACTTTCATTAATAATGATTAAGCTTATCAATAATTGTGCAATATGTAGTCCAATATCTGATAGGAAAAAAGTAAACTCATTGCTAGGAATGAACAATTTGTTACATTTTTAATATACAAAAAGAAACAATCAACTGGTTCCACTTTCATGATAACATTAGCCTGATCCATTTTAGAGTGATATTATTATAAGAATTTCCCTCTACCAGGTATGTATATTATGAAATATTCACTATTGACACCATTTCAATTTTTTAATCATCTTTTTAAATTTAAATTATTTTTTAAATAAATAACAATATTTTATGTCTCAAACCTATTAATTTGTGTTTGTTTGGGGAATATTATACCCAGAAATATCACTTGCCTCTACCTACACTCACATGAAAGAAAATACCATATGGATTGACAATTCCAATATATAATGTGGCTCCACCAAAGTAGTTGAAGAAAATACAAAACTTGAGATAGAAAGGTATGCTTTCAATGGCAGAAACCACAAAGTAATGGTTATATGAAGTTATTACACACCTGCATAGCTTCCACTATTATCAAGATGACTCCCTAGAATTGTCCATTTTTTTTACCAAGGATGAACCTAAACTGATACATCATAATCACCCAAAGATCAGAGTTTACCTTATGGTTCCCTCTTGGCATTGTCCATTCTATGGGTTTGGACAGATGTATAATGATATCTGTCCATTATTATAATATTACACAGGGTGTTTTCACTGTCCTAAAAATCCTCCGTGCTCTGCCCTTTTATCTCTCCCTTCTCCTCCACCCTCTTTCCTGGAAATCACTGATTTTTTTATTGTCTCTCTGGCTTTGCCTTTTCCACAATATCATATAGTTGGAATAATACGCTATATAGCCTTCTCACGTTGGCTTCTTCTACTTAGTAATATGCATTTAAGGTTCCCTCATGTCTTTTCGTATCTTGATAGCTCATTTCTCTTTAGCCCTGAATAATACTACATTGTCTGGATGTATCACAGTTTATTTATTCGCTCACCTACTGAAGGATATCTCGGTTGTCTCCAAGTTTGAGCAGTTATGAATAAAGCTGCTGTAAACATCCATGTGCAGGGTTTTGTGTAGACCTAAGTTTTCAACTCCTTTAGGAAATAACATGGAGTAGGATGACTGGATCATATGGTAAGAGTATGTTCAGTTTTGTAAGAAACTTCCACACTGTCTTCCTAAGTAGTGGTATCATTTTGAATTCCCACCAATAATGAATGCGAGTTCCTGTTAGTCCACATCTCATTAGCATTTGGTGTTGTTGCTGTTCTGGATTTTGAGCAGAGTTGCCTAATAGTATCTCGTTGTTTTAATTTGCCTTTCCTTAATAACATATGATGTGGACATCTTTTCATATGCCTGTTTGCCATCTGTATATCTTATTTAGTAAGGTATTTGTTTAGGTCATTGGTCTGTATTTTAATTGTTTTTTTTTTATTGTTGAGTTTAAGAGTTCTTTGTATATTTTGATAACAGTCCTTTATCAGATGCGTCTTTTGCAAATACATAATCTCAGTCTGTGGCTTGTCTTCTCATTCTCTTGATATTGTCTTTCACAGAGCAAAAATCTTTAATTTTAATGAAGCCCAGCTTATCAATTATTTCTTTCATGGATTGTGCCTTTGGTGTTGTATTCACTAACTATTTTTAAATACCTACAAATTAAACAAATATCATTTTAATCCTTAGCAAATATGTTTAAAAGAGAGATGCAGGGGGAGGAGAGGGAAATAATACCCGATGTTAAGGAAAGTGTGGAAAATGGGAACTCACATCCATTGTTTTTCAGAGTATAAATTGATATTTTTGGAGCAGGGTAGGGTCAACATAGCAATGCATAGTAAAGGCTTTAAAAATTATATACCCTTGGACCCAACAATTCTACTATAAGGAAAATATCCTAACAAAATAAATAGTCAAACATATACAGATATAGATGATATGGATATAGATATAGATATAGATATAGATATAGATATAGATATAGATATAGATATAGATAGATATAGACACAGGGTTTTTCATTGTCGTGGTGTTTATGTATAAACAAGAGCAGCCATTCTGAAGGAAAAGAATCTGAGAAATGTAACAAACACACCAGCTTATATTTCTGCTCTGATAGCTGTAAAGTTGTAATAGGTCACAGACATGGCTATATGTTTATCTAACTGTTCCACTTCTCTACTCTTTAGATAGAACATGATTAGGCAGCATCATATAGAGAAAAGGGTCTTCGCTAAAGATTCAGAATGCCAGGGTGCTGCAATGGACTAACTGAATTAATATAAATATAGGAACATAAAGCATCATTAAAATCCTAATGTTAGAGAGTAGAAAATAAAAACCTGTGGATCCCTTTATCCATTTAGTGCATTTGTCTTCACAACTGGTGTTGCAAACAAAAAGCCCCCATATCAAGTGGAAGAGGGAGGGTTCATTTTTATAATTTCACTGAAAGAATGTGCCAAATGATAAAATATGGAATGCTTTGACTTTGGTAGAAAAACGGTAAATATTTTGGATAGGATATACTTCCCAAGTATTATTGTTTGAAATTTACTCAAAATAAATTTCTTCTCATATAAGGATGGGCAGAGGATAATTGGTCTTGACGGTAAACTCACCTTTAGGTGTAGTGAAGAGGGCAGAGATCTAGAGCAGTGTTGTTTAGTAGAACCTTCCATGGTGCTAAACATTCTATGTCTGTGCTGTCCAATGTGGTAACTACTAACCACCTATAGCTGTTGAGCTCTCACAATATGACTTGTGTGACTGAGGAACTGTATTTCTAATTTTATTTAATGCCAAGTAATTTAAGTTCAAATGGCCATCTATGACTAGCACTTTCTTATTGAACACTGTGGCTCTAGAATTAAGCACAACAAATCGGGTCGTTTATTGAATGTGGGCATTCATTTCAAGCATTTCTGATGAATAAGGGTGATATAGGATAAGAAGGTGAATATTCTTACTGAAATTTCCCTTTCATTCAAGGAAATACTTAACAGGGAGATTGTTTGATTCTATGACTGTAAGTCCAATATTGTTCAGAGAAATCTTGGTCCCAAATATTCTTTTGCCTTGCTCACTAGAGACTATGAGAAAGGATAACAGTGAACAGCCAGATGAAGAGATACACAGGGTGAGTTCCAAAAGAGTGCTGAGCGCAGGCATTTCTGTCCCAGGGGAGTTGGGGTGCACCACCTGTCCTGTCACAATGGATGTGTTCACCAACACATCCAAACCCCATACTTTTGGTATTTCTGGAGGTTTCATCAGTTTGGGACAATCCATCATTAATCACTCCCCCTAGAGAACGGGGATGGAGTTGAAAGTTCCAAGCTTCAAGTCATGGCTTGATCTTTCTAGTGACTGGCCCCCATCCCAAAGCTATGCAGTTGCCCACTGATAGTCATCTCATGAGAACAAAGACACTCACTCCTATCATTTAGAAAATCCCAAAGTGTTTAGGAGCTCTGTGTCAGGAGCCAGGGACAAGACCAAATATTAGAACAAAACATGGTCCTAATGTTCTTATCACTTAGGAAATGACAAGGGTGTTAGAGCTCTATGCCAGGACTCAGGGGCAGAGACCAATATATATTTTCTATTATTTCACAATCAGACACTGTACTCGACATTGAAAACAGAGTGACAGTCCAGAATCCCTAGATTCAAAGTTTCCTTGAAATATGATTAGGAATCATAAGACACAGACCAGATGTTACAGAGGAGGGGTGAGAAAAATGTTTTGTGCAGAAGGAAGCATTGGGATAAACTTTAAAAATAGTGAGCATTAAATGGGAGATTGGGGAAAGGAAGATCTATAGAGAGGGAACAGTTGGGAAAAATCAGGGAAAGGTGAGAATCAGAAATTTCTGAAAACATAAGCGAGTCATGAAGACGTAACAAGAATAGAACTCAGAAGGTGTTCAGGACCAGATCGCCATCACCACTACCATCACCACCATCATCATCACCACCACCATCATCACGTATTTGTCTCCACCACTGTCACCACCACCATCGTTACACCATCTTCACCACCATCATCATCATCACCACTGCCAGCACCATCATCATTATCACATCGTCACCACTGCTGTCACCGCCACCACCATCACCATCATATCGTCTGTCACCACCACCATGACCGCCACCACCGACTGGGGGGAAGCCATACCGGATGGACAGAAATAAGTGAAGAAGTTAATGGTACAGTTCAGAGCAAGGATGAGGGAAGGAGGTTGTAAGCTCAGGGCATGAAAGCAGAAGTTGAAAAAGAGTCGATTTGAGACGTGTTTTGCCGGTTGTCTGTCTTACAGTAAGTCAGGGAGAGAACATCTGGCTTATTTTTTAAGCCTCCTTGAAAATCGTCAATTACTGCATGCATCACTGCAGCAAGATTATTGTGGCCAAGGAAACAGAGCATATCCAAGATAATGCAAGTTTTCCTAACAAGACCAACTTTCGTAAATCGTCCTGTTGGAAGCAAGTGCCACTTACTATCATCTATGTTCTTGAAGCATGTGGCACATCACAGTATTATTTGGATATGTGGTAGAACTGAGGTTATAAAGAAATGTAACTTTATATTTATAAATTTTTCCCTTTTGTTAAAACCTTAAAGTGCTTTGATATGGGCATATACTAATGTCTTTTTTCTTTCTAACACACACGGAATTTTAAAGTCTATACTAAGAACTCATTGAGAAAGGTCAGAACACAGTTCCCTTTATCATTGTAGGAGTAGTCTCGTAAATGAACTTCTGATTTGGGTATATTATTATTCTCCTGCCTTTGCCCATTGAGGTGGCTTCTTTTTTTCCTCTTCATGGTATATCCTGGTTCATTCACAGATTGGAAGATAATAGAAGATGTTACTTCCGGCATCAGGGCCTCTACTGTTTTCCAAGAAGTTATTTTCAATTTCTTCCAAACTTGTATGGTCACTGTGGTTGGAGAGGAATATTGGGAAATGTGGGGGGGGGGGGAGAAGTGGAGGAGATGGAATGTTGTCTTGACAACAAAGAGCAGGAAGGAGGAGAGGGGTATTGCCCAAGGGGATCCACAGTAATCTATCAGGAGGACAAACCAAATAGGGTGAGGAGGGAATAGCAATGTTCTGGCCATATAGTTCTTTCCAGTATGTGGGACGGCAGTGGAAAACCCAAACATACAGGAGGACGTACAGAGCACATCAAATGAGAGTTCTGTACATTTTCAGATAAAAAAGCAGAACACTTTCTGAGTGCCAGGTACAGTTCTAAACGTGCTTAGTTTACTCATTTGTTTTTAAGTTGAGGAACCCTCATTTAGAGAACAACACCTAGAACACAGAAATCGTTGAATACATGTAGTTATTATCCGTGTTAATCATCACAACAACCCCATGAACCTTTTATCATAGATCATCTTTAGTTTATGCATAAAGAAACCAAGGCTAGAGAGGTTAAGTAATCTCCCCAAGGGCTTACAGTTAATAAGAGAGAGAGAGAGACAGAGAGAGAGAGAGAGCGCTCTAGTTAATGGACTCAACCATTATGCCATCTTGCCTGCTTTTGATCTATGTAAAGTCTATTATATGTAAGGGGATGATACTTACAAAGTGCTTTCAGAGTATCTGACAGATAGTAAATTCTTAAAGATGTTAGCAATTATTATTGTGTAATAAGATTTAGAAGATGTTCTGATATTTATGTCATTCTACATAACACTGCTCAAAAATAGTAAGATTTTTAGGGCAGCTTTGGCTTTTTTCTCACGTAGGTGTGAGTACAGCTTTGTTTATGAGCATGCCCATTATAAAGTGGAGGAAGCTTCTTTCCACCCACACATTATCAGTCAGTTGCACTGGCACAGTTGACGTTTTCACCTCAAAAAAATGTGCCTTATAGAACTGTTCCATATACACATCTACACAACTCTGACCTTTTGACAGAGAATGACTACTGTGACCTGTATGGTACTGATGTGAACAAGTGAGATTCGCTTCCGTGCTTGGTATTTGAAGAACATGTCAATTTGCTCATTGCAGTCTGACATTTGCATAACCTAAGGGAGTTCGTGAGAGGCTGGCAGCCAGGAAAAGGAATCAGGCCAGAGGATGGAAAGGCATAGTCATAAAGGACTGGATTGGTAATAGAGTCTTCAAGGTCATGCGGGTGATTCCAGGCAGAACCCAGCTAGACCCTCGTACACAGTCAGACACAAACTTGGATTCTGATCTCTTTTGCCTATAATATGGGTTAGTTGGGGGTAGGTGGATTGTCATCCTCTGTACAGAAGTGATTTCATGGAAAATGAGGTGGCTTGCAATCTAACTGAACAGACGCAGAATTAAAGATACTTAGTATTACAGATGCAGACAGTGAAAGAGCCCCTCTGAGGCTGGTTTTCTGGACAGAATGGCACTGCTATGGGTTGTGCGTGAGAAATGAGCAAAGGAGGGTTGAGGACACCATGGCTCAGGCTGGCAGAAATGTGAGGACTGTGGAAGGAGTCAGGGGACGGCAAAAGAGAGCAAGGCAAAGCCTCAGGACGGGTGACCGGCGGTTGCCTTGTCTTCTGGTTCGGTCACTTCTATTGCTCCCATTGTCTTTATCTGACGTCAGTGGTTTGGCTGATGGTGTCACTGGGAAAGTGTGCCAGGCACTACTCCAGTAAGAGGATGAGGAAGGAGACCAGCTGTCCTCCCTCCACTCTGCTACTTAGGGAAGGGCAGGCTGGGGGAATGAGGTGGGAAAATCTATCTTTAGATATTTATCCTCTGCTATGCAACCCTCATCTCAGATGGCTACTTGCCCATGAGCTTAAATGGCCATAGTTTCTTTGAACTATTAGGGAGTATGATGATCATGTTATGATTCATGGGGTCTCCAGAGTAATCTCTGCAAATGTTATGTGTCATTTATTATCTGGAGAAGTAACAAGCTTTTATTAACCATAATAGCTAACATGTGTATTGTGGTTTGCTGTTTGCAAAGTATTTAGGTTGCATTATATTTGAACCTCCTAATATTCCTACAAGGGAGATGACATCATTATCTGCTTTTTAAAGATGAATGGATGAATTTCTTGGAGGCACTGAGCCAGCAAAGCACGGATTTTAATGTGCTGATTTACTAAGACATGCTGCTTCCCTCGAAGTCCCTCTCACCTTTAAAAGTAAAAATCTCCTTAGTGATAGCAATTTGCCTTTAGAAGACTTCTGTTACAAATAAAGAGCTCTTGCATTTATTCAGATTTATTCAGATTGAATCCTCTTTTTTCTTCATACTTCAAGGCAGTTTATGTACATAGTAGGTATTTAATAAGTGTCACCTGCCTGGTTATTGTCCCTTTGTAGTAATCACTGTGATTCGCATACACCTGATGAAAAAATAATTTTGCAGTAAAGGGAATAGTCAGAGATTGTAATTACAAATGTGGAAAACTAATGTGAATAAAAATGAGAAACAATTCTTTTTAGTTTAAGAAAAAGGTGTCACATCCAACATCTAAACAAGTGGATTTAAAAGAATTCAAATGGCCGAAAACAAAAGGCAACAAGGCAGATGCTTTATGCCTATGTAAAGCCAATAAAAGGAAATTATTCTGAGCCTCCAAACAACTCTCTCCCATCTTCATGCAACAACCAAACAATATTCAGTTTAATTCTACCGATAGGATTTATCGGAACAATGTCCCGTTCCATTCCTAGGTATGCATTTTGCTCTCGTATTATCCAATCTTCTTTACAACTGTCTTCTTACCCAACACTGCTCATGAGTTTAGCTGTCTTTCTTGTCTCCCAGAGATATCAAAAATACTCTTCCCTCTGGCTAGTTCCTTGTGAGCATCAGGGTTGAAGTCTCAGCAGGAGAAACAAAGCCAGTGGCAAGGCTTGCCAGCAACAAGTGTTTCCAATTTGGCTTTGCTGAAGTTCCTTTACTTCAGCTAGTGCTGCTGTCGTTGAGGCTTCCTTCTGATCACACTTTGCCTTAAAATGTAAAAAAGTTGTTCTGCATTGCAACGTTTATTACCTTTGGTGTTTAACATTGTATCAAAATAATCCTTTGGGTTTAAATGTTCTCTTCTGACAGTAATGCTAAGATCTGAGACTCCTGTTTAGGATTAGGGTTGGGCAAGAAGAGAATTAAGATGAAGGGCAGCTTTGCTTACTAGCTATTAAATATATTATAAAGCTGTAATTATAATTAAGTTGAACTATAACTAAAGAGAGTGTTGATACAGAGAAAACCCTGGGGTATAAACAAATACTAGCATATGTATTAGTATATGCTAAACAAGGCAGTGCGTATCAATAGGGAAGATTATTACTATTATTATTATTATACAATAAGTTTTATGGGAAAGGAAAAGGTCTTCATTTGTACTACAAAATAAATTCCAGCTAGATGAGATTTAAATACTTATAATAAATCAGACTTTAAGTATTAGGGGAAAAAATAGAAGAAATTTAAAAACAGCTTTATTGAGATATAAGTGACAGCATACCATTATTTACAGTGTCCAAATTAATATGTTTTGATCTTTAAACCATCTCTAGAATCCAGATAGCATTTCTGTCATCCCCAAAAGTTTTCTCACCGCCCGTGGTTATGCCGCTCTCTTACCCCTTCTCCATATCCCCAAGCAACCACAGACCCACTTTTGCTCACCATAAATCAGTTTGCATTTTCTAGGGTTTTGTATATGGCATCATATGGTGCATACTCATTTTATCTAGTTTCTTTCACTCAGCATGGTTATTTTCAGATTCAACCATGTCATTGCATGAATCAATAATATGCTCATTTTTATTGCTGTTTGTTTATTGTTTATCCATGAATCTGTTGATAGACATTGAGATTTTTTTCCAGTTTTTGACTATTACAAATAAAGCCACTGTGAACATTCATGTTAAAATATTTAAATATATGTATATTTTTTCTTTCCTTTTGAGTAAATATCTGGAGGATTTTTGAGTGATCTGCAAAAGGAAAGGGTCTTATAAGTATAAAAATGGAGGTTCATAGTGGGAAAAAGTTTTCTTTGACATTAACATTTTTAATTTCTTGACATCAAAAAATGTCATTAACAAAATTCTAGGTGAATGATAGTCAAGGAAAATATATAAGGAAGAGCTAACAGTGGTAAGAACTTGCTATAGACAGGGCATCAAAAACTGTCTGTTTGCCATATCAGTTACTCAACACAACAGTTGTAAAAAGGAGACACTGTTATCCCAGTTTAAGGCACCCTACATCTTAACCAATGTTCTGTGCTGTGTCCTTGTGTAGACAGGGCACATGTTACATACAGATGGTATACTTGTCAGAGAAGTCCAGCGTCGTAGTGCTGAAAAGTGTATGTGAAAAAGAAATAATTCATGAAATGCACCTCTTGTCCACATAGGTGAGATAATAGGTCAATAGCCTTAATATAAAGAACTTTTGCAAGCCACAGAGGAAAATGCTAAGAGTCACGATGAGAAAGGGGCATAAATATGTAGCTCACAACCAAGTGAAGGTAAAAAGGCATGAAAAAAATATTAAACTTCACTTTTATTTATTTATTTTTTTTTAATTTTTTTTTTCAACGTTTCATTTATTTTTGGGACAGAGAGAGACAGAGCATGAACGGGGGAGGGGCAGAGAGAGAGAGACACACACAGAATCAGAAGCAGGCTCCAGGCTCTGAGCCATCAGCCCAGAGCCTGACGCGGGGCTCGAACTCACGGACCGCGAGATCGTGACCTGGCTGAAGTCGGACGCTTAACCGACTGCACCACCCAGGCGCCCCTAAACTTCACTTTTAATCAAAGAAATAAAACCTTGCTGCAACACCTTTCAAAGTAGCAAATATTTTTAGATATTTTGTTGTTGAGTTGTTTTGCTCTGTTAGTGGCAGCATGTCATGCTAGTGAGTTTGGAAGCCATTCTCACACTTTATTGGTGGAAATGTAAATTAATACAATAATTCTGGAAAGCAGTTTGACAGATATCAGTATGTATCGATGACTTTGAAAATAACTACACCCTTTAATAACAATTTCCTTTTTGAAATCACCTGGAGAAATAATGTGAGATGGATACAAATATTTATGTACAGGCATCTTTCTTTTTAGCATTATTTATAGCAGTGAAAAAATTGGATATATCTTGTAACAGAAAAATGAACAGTGAAGGTCATTCTATAGCTAAGAAATCCTATGTGGCCACCAAAGGGTGTTTATCAAGCTATTTCATAAATTATCAGTAGGAATGGAACTTACTACAAATTTTCTGGTGAGCAGTTTGATAATATTTTTAATTGACTTAAAATGCTGATGAGCATTGACTTAGTAATTCTGCTTTTAGGGCTATCTAAAATGGAAATACTTTTACACAAAAATTTGCAGGCATGGAATGAATCACAGTGTTATTTAAAATAATCATTTTTTAAACAACTAAATCCCAGCAAGGGATAAATTAAATAATTTAATAAATTTAGTAGATTATTTAATGGATTAAATTATGGTACATTCGTATGATGAAAACCATCTAAAATGTCTTATAATAAAGTGTTTAGTGAGAGATACTATACTTTATGATAAAATATCATCTATCATCGAATCCTGATATTGAAATTGAAAAGTAGAGAAAAATAGAAGAAAACAAAATGCTAGTAATGATTAATGTATGGTAATACATTAATTTTTCTATCTTTACTTTCCTGTGTTTTCTAAGCTTTCGTCAGTGAATATGTACTACTTTCGCAATGCTGTGATATAAATTCGATTATAGAGGCAGAATTTGAGATTAAATGCTCAATGTGAACGTGCGGAAAAGAGGCAAGAAGGGTATCAACCAAAACATTAATAGCAGGGTTTTGATTTTTCTTTTCTATAATCTTTGAAATTTTTCTAAATAGTAAGGACTCAGGGCAAAAACGGTTTTGAGAAAGAAAGGGAAAAAACAAGGCCCTTTCGTTAATTTGAGAAAAACGAATGCACGAGGACAGAAGGGAATTAGAATAAGCTCTTCCTACTACAGGAACAAGAAATACCTCTCCAAGGAGTTTAAAAGGAGGAAGTGGTTGATGTAAATAAAAGAGCCCAGGTACCCTTGGCTTCATGCTTGTTTAGACTCCAGAGACCCAGAGGACATCCCCAAAGTGCTATCTTTTCTTGTTTCCGGGCTCTGCTCGTTTCTGCTTAACTGTATTCCCGTGAGTCCTACCCAAACAGCATAACCAGATCTGTGTCTCCCACTCACCCACAGACAGAGGCTTTCCAGCTGGCAGGTAGGATGGCCACCAGCAGCCCCTAATCACATACTGCCCCCCTTGGCGTCCCCAGCGGGGAATTCTTCTTAGTACCTCAAACAAGATCCCAGCAAGTAAGCGGCAAAGGCTGGCTTGGGTTGGATGCACAGCGCTGAATGGTCACCGTGGTGGGGTGGGGGTGTGGGCATTCTACTGTGTCTGAAGGGAAACAAAGTCAGCCCCACAGCAAACACTGGAATAGATGACAAGAGGGGTTAGAGGTGAAAAGGAGGAAAGGGAATATTGGAAGGACGGTGTGACAGATGTCAGTGACAGAAACTAGAAGGTACCAGGGCCAGGCATTCGACAAAATTCCCTCACTCAGTCCTCACAGAATTGCATAAGGTAAATGTCCTCCTTGAAATTTCAAAGGAGGAAATTGAGGGTAAGAGAAACTTAAGTTATTTGCCCCAAAATGTGCAGGGAGAACGTGGACGTGAGGGGATTCGAACTAGGGTGTGTTTAAAGCCATAGCCAAACCTCCTCTCCCAAATGTTTGTCTTTCTTACTCTCTACGGCTACTTCATCTGCAGTCAAGGAGCACAGAGACATTTTATGTTTCTGCATGTAAGAAAAGGCAAGGGGGCCAACGAAAGCTTTCACCTTCCAAAAGGAAACATTTAGGTGACTGTCCGTCTGTCTCCCTTCTGCGAACACGTCTCTGAGAAGGACTAACACAGAGAACAATATACCAGAGCAGGTGTGGTAGGTAAAATGTTGGATATTTTCCATACGCTAAAATCAGATGCGGGCTTCCAATGTGTTGAACGAATTCCACACTCAAGTTTTTAAACTTTTTCCCAGAAAATTGGGCCTCTTCTGTATTTGACACTCAAAGAGTATTTTCAACAGCATGCTAAGTACTCTTCAGAAATATAAAAGTCAGCATCATCTGGGGTGCCTGGGTGGCTCAGTCAGTTGAGCGTCCAACTTCGGCTCAGGTCATGATCTCACCGTCGTGAGTTCGAGCCCCACATCGGGCTCTGTGCTGACAGCTCAGAGCCTGGACCCTGCTTTGTACTCTGTGTCTCCCTCTCTCTCTCGGCCCCTCCCCCAATTGTGCTCTGTCTCACTCTCTCTCAAAAATAAATAAACAGTAAAAATACATACATACATACATACATACATACATTCATACATATATACATACATACAAGTAAACATCATCTAAAGGAGGATGCAAAGACAAGAGATGGGAAATGCAAGGTGGAGAGACATAAATGGCCACCTAGAATAAATGGCCCTTGTAGGTCTGGCAGTTCCCCAATCAAAACAGATGATCTAAAAGGAACCTAAGTGTATTTATACCTGCTGAGGATTTACTCTACCTAGTGATTAAACCTCCAGCACACACCAGCTAAGTTTAGTAGAGCTTTAAGAACCCAGGATTTGTGTTCCCTTAACCTTCTTGTTTCCTGCCCTTGGTTCTGCATGAAAAACCTCATCTCCTTACAGTTCCAAGAAATAATTCCCAAAATAAACGTAGGCATTTGCTTTAACCAGGACAGTATGTCCCCAGTTTTCTTTCCAAAGCCTACAGGATGTACACGTCGCTCTTGATGTCTGTCCACAAGTATAGCAAATTCAAGTTCTACATTTGCTCCCCAGCTGAGTGTCTGTGCTTTGGCAAAGCTGCATATAGTGGATAATACCCATGAAGGAACAGCTGGATGAGTGATTTGTAGTAAAAAAGCACTCACAAACTCTTGGGATTTATTTAGCACAATCTATTTAGTTCTTCATTCAGAAGAAGGAAAATTCCATCCATTAGGTAAAAGTACTTGGAATGTTAAGCATTAAAGAACCACATGAGTGCTGGGGATTCCGACGTGTGAGAATAGCCAGCCATTACTTTGGTTGGTCTGGAGCTAAGTCCCTAGAGTCATAGGGGGTGAGAAATATGACCTTATGGCCCCTTGTGCCTTTCTTGACAAAACTGAGGAAGCCTGACAAAATAGGAAGAGTACAGACCTTAAGGCAGATTTAGGTTCAAATGTAATTTTCACACAATAACTAGCTTTGGGACCCCTCTGAGTCCCTATGTCCTCATTTGGATAACTCAGTTATCAGCTGGAACTTCCTACCCCCCCTAAGGGAGTCAGATGAAGTTGGTGTGAACCAATTTGAAAGTGTAAGCCCTTCCCATAACCTTTGGGAATTCTTGGGGATTACTGTCCCTTAACCTATTATGTGTCTGGCTGCAAGAGTATGCAAGCTGTGTTCTCTTTGCCCCCTTTATCAGATTGCAAGTGAAACCCTGCCCCTTTGCCAGTGTCCACAAACAATCCACTCAAACGGACACATCTACTAACTTCACTGAAGCTATGGGTTTGTCAAGGACTGGGGGAGGTGGGAGGTGGGGCATCCAGCCCTTTTCATCTCTCTAACGTCATTCTTACGTTTCCTCTTCTTTTTTACTCCTCACACATGACTCCAGATTGTTTCTTAGGAACTGCAAATATTTTCCCTCCTGCTAGGCAGAGAAATCTAGCTCTCTTCTGTTCTTATTCCAAACATTCATACTCAAAATTCATCAAGATGCTTGCAGAACAAAAGGTTTTCCAATGGCATCTTCAAAAAATAGTCAAGGTTATAAATAGAAAAAAAAAAGAAGTTTTCTGTTATCCTTTTTAAAAAGTAATCATGATCAGGGGCGCCTGAGTGGCTCAATCAGTTAAGCTTCTAACTTCAGCTCAGGTCACGATCTCACGGGTCATGAGTTCGAGCCCCACATTGGGCTCTGCACTGACAGTGTGGAGCCTGCTTGGGATTCTCCCTTTCTCTCTCTCTCTGTCCCTCTCCCACTCATGCTCTCTCTCTCTCTCTCTCAAAATAAATAAAAATAAAACTTAAAAAAAATAAAAATAAAAAGTAATAGGGGCGCCTGGGTGGCTCAGTCGGTTGGTTGAGCGACTGACTTCGGCTCAGGTCATGATCTCACGGTTTTTGAGTTCGAGCCCCATGTCGGGCTCTATGCTGACAGCTCAGAGCCTGGAGCTTGCTTCAGATTCTGTGTCTCCCTCTCTCTCTGCCCCTCCCCCTCTCATGCTCTGTCTCTCTCTGTCTCAGAAATGAATAAACATTCAAAAAAATTTTTTAATAAAATAAAAAGTAATAATAATTATAATACATACCTTGATATTTCCCAAGATTTGTATGAATTTTAGATATGAAGACATAAAAATCCTTTATGCATAGTAAATTCATAATAAATGCTGCTGCTGCTAATGATGATTCTGTATTAGGTAGCCAGTGTTGGCAGTAATTGTATTCTCTGGGTCTCACTTACCACAATGATAATTAATTATTTTTGCAGTCATATTCTCATGTCTGTCTTCCCCATAAACTGTAAGTTTCCTGAGGGCAGAAACTATTTCTGTCTTATCACTGTGTCACCAATGACTCATACAGTGCCTGGCCTGCATATTTAACTCTTCGTTGCATTAATAAATAGATGAATGAGTAAGTGGAGAGATACTAGGTATGGAGGATTTTTCTCTTTCTTTAGAGCTAGTGACTTTATAGGAAGAAGTGACAGGGCAGGTGAGGGATGGTGAAGTCACGTAAGATGTTCTCCAAGTGTCGTGAGCTCTTGAAGAGTTTGGGAAGGATGAGCAGATCCACGGCTTGTCCGTTCATCCCTTATTACTCTGCATTTTCAGCTCTCCCCACCAGATCCATCTCCTGCCTATTCCAATGCGTTTATCAGCCTCCCTAAAGCTTAAAAAAAGGATGAGGGAATCTTTGTTTGCCTACCTCTACCTTGTGTCACTGACACAAACCATGATCAATAGGCTTTCGGACTAGTTCAGGAAAACCCATCTTACCCGTAATCTATGTGGAATAGCTAGCTTTTTTTCCCTAGTATTTTCCCATGGCAGATATTTCACTTCGTAGCTACCTTGCTGGATCACCTAATAATCTAACTTTCACATGATAGCATTTTCTGAAGAGGAAAATGTGCTGTAATGAGACTTGTAAATTAACTTCAGGGGTGTAACTCATTCCTGTACTGCGAAGTTGCCTTTATATGCAGGGATTGTATCTTGCAAAGCAAAGACACTGGATCTACAGTCACCCTCTTCTGTGGGCCTCCTCATCTAACAGTGCAGATTCTGAGCTCAATAAATGGATTTTCAACAGTGGTGCCGGATGGGAGCCTGAGTGGGCTGGGCTCAGCCCTCCTTCCCCTCTTTTCCCTCCAGAGCAACTGTTGTTTTTTTCAGATGCTTGGCTCCACTTAAGGAAGTGATTTGAAGAAAAGATTCCATGGCAAAATTAAAATCAGCGGCCTGGAAGAGACTCTTCTATAATCCAAAGGAAAGATAATTAAATCACCTAACAAATATTTTTCTGAGTCTAGGGCACTCTTTCAGTAGGATTGTCAGATAAAATACAGGATGTGAAATTAAATTTGAATTTCAGGAGCAATTAATAATCTTGCAGTGTAAGGATGTCCTATGCAGTATTCGAGTCATACTTATACTCAATCTGGCAACCTTATAATATGCCGGGCATTTCATAAATGCAAGGCAAGCATCATACGCCAAAAAGAGCACAAAGATACCATAAAATGAGTTGAATTTTTTTGCTGTTAACTTTATTATTATTATTATCATCATTACTATTATTATTGCACCATAGGGTGTTCACCCCACCCAATCCCCAAATACTACTTCCTATGACCTTACGATTTCTGTTCATACTGTTATTTATTACTCATTTATAAATTGAAATCAATGGAAAAATAGTGTTCAATATACAGAATTTAACCTTACAACAAATATACACAGAAGGCATCTATGCCATGGAGTTAGAAATTATGCTTCAATACCCTGCGTTAAAAATAACCTATCTTGTGAGGGGCGGGAGGGTGGCTCAGTCCGTAAGCGTCTGATTTAGGCTCAGGTTGTTAGGCTCGCAGCAGTTCATGAGTTCAAGCCCCTCATGAGGCTCTGTGCTGACAGCTCAGAGCCTGGAGCCTTTTTCAGATTCTGTGTCTCCCTCTCTTTCTGCCCCTCCCCCACTCACATTCATGCCCTCTTGCCCTCTCTCTCAAAAATAAATAACCATTAAAAATTAAAAAAAAAAACCTATCTGGGGGGCGCCTTGGTGGCTCACTCGGTTAAGCATTCGACTCTTGGTTCCAGCTCAGGTCATGATCTGTCGGTGTTGTGAGTTTAAGCCCCACATCAGGCTCTGTGTTGGCAGGGTGGAGCCTGCTTGGGATTCTCTCTCTCCTCCTCTCTCTGCACCTCCCCCGCTCATACTGTCTCTGTCTCTCTCAAAATAAACAAAGAAACTTAAAATTTTTTTAAAAAATAACCTATCTAGTTCTAGACATGACAGAATCTGGGGAATAATCCTCTATTTGTTGCTCATATAATTCGTTCTTCCTACTGTACTGCATTCCCCAGTCTTGTCCAGAAGGGCATGAGATGCCATGAGGCAACTTCTCATCTTCTTTGGCTCAGGAAGACGTTAAAACTGGGGAGTAGTAAAAATTCATTTGTATTCATTTTCAAACCACTGGACAGTGAAAGTGTCAGTATTTGAAGGATATTTGGTGTCTTTGGAAATATTCACAGTTATCTAAAATTAACCATTCGGGGCTTACCTGAAACAGACTATTTGTTTTTGATGTATATAGAGTATCTCAATCATCAAAGAAAGAGCTAGCTAATAATCAGGAGGGAGAGGGGAGTCAAATTGTACCTACGAAGGTTGTTGTTAGGTATCTAAGTTCTACAGACAGCCTATGGTTTAAAAGTTAAAATGATATATCAGTGCGCAAAATTATTCTGTGCAATGATCGTGAAACTTCACTTATTTAGGTGAAATCTTACTTATTCCTCCTGAGATTGTCTGTTCTCCTTTACCCTATCTCCTCATTTCTTAAAAATATATTTGAAGCCATAAGAGTAAAAGTGAACGATTTCTCTCATTTTATTTCCGAGTAGTTTCTCTTAGCAACAACTGAGCCATCTACGGAATGGTCCTCCCTCTTAACGGGATAGACAATCAGCGGCTGTTCTGAGAGAGGAAAAGCTCTCTACCTCTGAGTGCGACCACCAGCCTTTCCAAGTCTGATCTCCCAAATCGTTTTCATCTCCTTGCTTCTCCAGTTCATCCTGTCAGATGAATATTCTGTCATTACTGCTTGCATTTTTTAACTCTTGTGCGCAGAAATCTTCCAGTGGCTCCGCTTTTCCTCCTCTGTACAGTGGAAACCACCTGAATGGCCTGCAGACAGTATAATCATCCTCCTTGACTTCATTCATTCCTTCTAGGTACGAGTGGTGCTAATGAACATCATTGAGACGCTGCATGCCTTTCATGAAACGGACAGTCTTCTGAGTAATACAGACCCCCAAAACCAATTTCATAAAGTGTTTTATGACTGTAATTGTGATAACTGTTATAAAAGTAAATGATGAAGGCATTATGAAAGCATACAGCTTGAGTGTATTAGGGAAACTAGGAAAGGCTGCCCTCGGGTAGTGATGCTAATGGGAGCTAGCCAGGTTTGGGGCTCATGGGGGTTTGGAATCTACGCAGGGAAAGGAAAAGGTAATATTCCAGGCTAAGGAAGAGAAGGCCCTGAGGCATGTGGAACTGCAGTGCAGTGAATGGACAGAGTAATGTGGACCAAGGATTAACCCAGGAGCCAGATTGCTCAGGACCTACAAATCCATTATAAGGATCTGGACTTTAAATTAAAGGTGGTGGGAAGTCCATCTTGCATGTACTGTTTTCAAAATGCATCTTAGTTTACTGTGAAGGCCATTAGACACAATAGGTATGGCTATTAAATGAGCTCATGTAATCACAATGATACATTGTGATACACAACCATAATAAAGCATGACATCTAACCCAAGAAAGGAACCCCCAGAAAAGCCTCTGCTAGTGAGAGGATCCCAGGGACTTCAGAAATTAAACAACATAGTAGGTCTACTTCTTTCAAAACAAAGGTGTCCACATGGGTTGTTTGCCATTCATGTGGTTTGCTAACAATGCAGATTGCCGAGGAAACCAAGCCCAGCCTGGACACCTCACCCTCCTTAGCTCCTCTGCCTCCTGTTCCCTTTTCCTGCACCTTGACCTCTTATTCTCTCCTATCTGCTGTCCTGGTTTGATGCACCCCTTCCCTCTACTATAAGGAGTCTACTGTGTCTGTAAGAGGAGAGCGTTTGACGATAAGAAATGCCAGTCTAATAGGAATGCCTCTTTCCCTCACCCCGTATATCTAGAATCTCATGCAGAGTTCACAGTCCTTGGAGGGTCCTGGTTCTGAGAGCCCAGAGCCGTGAACACCACGTTAATGGAGGATTAGCACTGAATGTTATGCTAGAGAAAGTTTCCAAAAGCATATTGCAAATGACTCTTGACAACTTTGGCGGAGAAAAAACCGCATAATTAGCTTGAACTTTTTAAACTAAAAAACACCTGACTCTGACTCTGTGTGATGAGGATATAAGCAGGCTCTATATTAAAAATAAGCACACCGGTCATACTGTTAAGGGACATATTTAAAAACTAAAAATGACCATCATTTTTTTTTCTTTTTGCTTGGAGGTGAGAGGTTTAGTCTGTTTCTATTTTGACTATCACAACTAGTCTTCCCCCTAACACCTCCATGAAACGTTGGCATAATGCTAGAGTTTGGATGAACAAAGGCACTCCAAACTTTAAAAAACTGTCATTTCAAGGTCTCATTAGCTTGGCTGCTTTGCAGACTATTAATGGACCTTGGAGAACAATAACTCAAGTTTAAAACATTTTCAGGCGTATGGGTCCACAGGGCAATGACTTGCTCTCTTGAAAAGACTCCTGCAGGCCCTTATGATTATAACGATCACTTGTGAACTCCAAGGTTCTCATTCTTTAGCCCCCCACACCCATCCCTAACACCCCATACTCATTTCTTGATAAAAGTTCTCCAGAGCGTTTGACACGAGAGGCACTGGCTCCAAGAAATAGATCTGTAAATCAGAAAAGAGGAAAAGTGTCATTGACTCAGGAAGGCAGTATTATACAATGTTATATACTGAAAAGCATCTCGAACCAGGACCCAAGAATTTAAAATTTTTGATTTTACTACTTCACTGTGCAGCCCTAAACCTATCACTTGATTTCTGAGTGTCTTTGTTCTCACCAAGTGACACCAGGGAGTTCGAAAACAGTATTACAGACATATTACAAATGGGGAGATAATGATGAGGAGCTTCTTGGTCTGACTCCTTTATTGATAAACCTTTTTTTTATTGCCTCTGAAATGTTATGCCGGCTCTGTATTTTATTTGAAATGCCTTGACTTGATGTAACTGTGTAAGAGACAAGACTGATTCATGTTCAAGCCTGATAATACGACAGCTCACGGCTGGAAAGGAGCCTCTCTGATGGATGTCTCCACTATGTGAGCTCAAAGGATACTCTTGGTCACGTACAGCAAACCGCCGAAGTCCCAGAATCCCTTTCGACAGTTTTTTGGAGCTTTTAGAGAACAGTTTTTCAGTAGTTATTTCTCTCAGTACCTAATCATTTCCAGGTAGTAGTTTAGACTCATTAAGTCTTTGAAGTCACTAACGTGCTATTAAATGCATCACTGCTCCGGTGCATTAAATGACAGTGAAATGGTGGGCGCTTAGTCTGTGTGGCCAGCAGCGGCAGGAAATGGCTTGAGTGTCCCTCCGCAAAAGCCTGTATTTAAAAAGGAACTGCTCGTTCAGTCTGGGTGCTGAGCCTTAATACCCTTTGTTATGTTCTCACGAGGTCCAGGGACACTTGTTTCCATAAATGCAGACACTGAAGCGTGAATCTGGAACACTTGCTTTCAGTATTCACAGATTCCCAGAGCAGACACAGAGTGATGCATGAAAAGGATGACTTTTACAATCTCAAAAGCATGTCCGCATTGGCTAAAAATGTTGTGTTCAGGTGCTACAGCTCTTACTTTGCATCCCTGTGAGTTTCTAGAGGTGTGTCTGTGGAAGTGGGGTAGTTTGAAGTGTGGGGACCACTGAATCAGAGAAACACGTTGTGTGTGCATGTGTATGTTTTATTTGTTCCATTTACCAGTTAACTTGGGAGATTATGATTCAATAATTAGCTTTGTTTTCTGGTTCTCTAGGCAGATCCGTTTTCTACATAATCGTATTGTATATCACTTTGTCCTTTATATTATGGTAAAAGTAACATAACATAATAAAAGGATGTGATCTTTTAATTGAGTTAATGTAATTGATCATGGGAAAGGCTTTTGGAGATCATAAAGTTCCCTGCAGCAGGCACCTCATTTCCAGACCCTTTGGTTAGCTAGCAACTTCTATGTTTCAGAATATTGTATCTATTAGAAGCAGTGTATTCTTCCATCCAGATGATTTTTGGTATGTGGTAGATTGGGGTTCCAAATGATTCATCTATTGTGATAGTCAGATATGTGATCTCATATCTGAATAATCTGAAAATATTCTTTACTAGATTTACCTCTATTAAATTTGGCCGTATTAATTAATCAGTCAGAGCTAATTAAATGTGTTGATATAGATAGGATCAGAGCGTAGCCTAATTAATTCTAATCATTAAGCTGCTGAGGTTGAAAGGGCTTGTGTCAGTGATAACTTTGTGTCCAAAGATTCTGCCACCTGCCCTCTGGGGTGGAATATTCCTAGATCGTAGTTGATATATTTACTCCTATAGAACCATCTAGATTCGTTCAAAAATTACAGAGGGACACAGTGCTCAAAGTCAAGTTTATGTTTCATGCTGGTGTTTAACAGATGCCAACTAAATGTTGGTCAAATGTATATGGCAGTTGGGTGAAGAAGCTAAAACACCTGGGATGAAAGTCCAGTAGACTGACCTAGGTGTACATTTTAGCTCTTAAGAAATCTTGCAGCCTCACTTTTCTCATCTGTAAAATAGAAATGATAACACCTCCAGATCTGAGGATTAGATAAGCTCATGGACATTAAGAAGTGACACAGGAGGTCTCCATAAGTGAATGAATGGTATTTGGGAGCTTGCAGAGCCTAAGGAGGCATAGCTTGGTCGCGCAGCATAATTGGTTATGTAGAGAGCCTCTGGAGAGACTTGTAAAGTGCCAGTCCTGGTTCTGTGGCTACCAACAATGTGATTTGGAGGGAGTTCCTTAATCTTTCAAGCTGTATGAGTGTCCTATTGCTGCTGTAACAAATTATCACACACTTAGGGGTTTAAAACAACACCAATGTATTACCTTTCAGTTCTGGAGGCCCAGAAGTCCAGCATGGGTCTGACTGTGCTAAAATCGGGGTATTGGCAAGGTTGCTTTCATTCTGTAAGTTCTAGAGGAGAGTTCATTTTCTTTCCTTTTCCAGCTTCCAGGGGCCACCTGCATTCCTTGGCTTGTGGGTCCTACCTCCATTCTCAACGTATCTCTTTCCCTCAGAAGGACTCATAAGTACATTGGACCCACCCACCTAAGCCAGGATACTCTCCCCATCTCAAAATGCTTAATGTAATCACATCTGCAAAAGTCCTTTTTGCCGTGTCAGGAAACATAATCACAAATCCTGGAGATTCGGATGTGTGCGTTCTTGGGAGGCCATTATTCTGTCTACCTCTTCAGCCTTGGTTTTCTCCTCCACAAAACAGGGTAGTATAATATGAGCTATCTCAGAATTAGGGTAAGAAATACATAGGATAATGCGTGTGAAATGCTTATAATTCAGAGCCTACCGCGCATCGTAAGCATTTAATACATGTTAACTATTATTGTTACCATTCTCAGCGAATGAATCTCCTAGTCCCTTCCTGCTACATAACCCAGGCATTCATGCCTCTACCTCAACAGAATGATCCAGAGGGCCTGTGTGATTCAGGACTGAAAAAGAAGGCGCCTTCCCACCAGCTATTCCTCCCCGCTAAAATTCTTGGCAGCCACCAACTTAGAGCCATGGTTCTCTCAAAAAACAGAGATTTCTTCCAGTCGTTCCTTAATTTCAGACAAGTTCTCTTCAAAGGAAGGGACGTAACTAAGAGGCTCATAATTCATAGAAACAGACCCAGAGGCAAGAAATAAGGGCTGCCTCTGTTTCTTCTCTTTCCATTCTGTACTCCTGTCATGCCAGTCAGCCTTCGTCTCAGGGAAAGGACCTTGGTGTGCAGAATGCCATTGTTTACTGCCGGGGATCTTGCAGCCATAACTTCTGGCAGCTCATCCAGTCGGCCTGTTTCTTTTCTTTGTGGCCTATTTAATTTTGGCATGTGCATATATTAACCCCATATACTTGGCTGTGATTTTACTGGATAGCAATCATCAGAGTCCCTACAATGTCAATGCCATTTTCTGGGCTGTTTTATATTGTACCAGCCTGAGATATTCTCCACTGAGAGAATTTGAGGAGACAAAGGAAAGAATATCATGATACGAATTTATTTAATATTTAACTATGGGTTGGCCTCCATTCTCCTTTTTACGGACACTAATTTTACTAGACTGAAAATTTGTTAATGTAAGATTTGCCCCTTAAATATTATTTGTTCTGGCACAGGTAAATTTTGAGAGACGTACAGAAGAATTAGTAAGGAGGAAGGGGGTTTAAAAATAATTTAGCAGACACTCTCATCTTTTCATATCCTTCGTGGACTGTAATCGGAACCCTGTGTTCTTTTCACGCTTTGTTACTGGTTCTGAATCTGTAAAAAGATAGTAATGGCCACACTGACATCCTCCCACCTGCCTATCTTAGCCCTCTCCCTCCATTTGCCCTCCCATCATCTTTATCTCAAAAGACAATTTCCTCATGTGGCTTCTGGAGCATATCATTCAAACCTGACCTTCCCAGAAAGCACCCGAGAGTTGTTATTTCCTTTTCCCGGTCAATCAAAAGTGCTGTGTCCTCAGTGAGTTTGTTTCAGCCAGATATTAGGGGAAACCAACCAAATTAATTACACTAAGGTGAACTTCCTGATTCTCCCAGGGAAATTTGCATTTTAAGGGCATAAACTTAATTTCCCCAGCTTTATTGAGGTGTAATTGACAAATAAAACTGTAATATATGTGAAGTGTACAACATGATTTGATATATCTGTACATTTTGAAATGACTCCCACAAGCAAGCTAATTAACACACACATCATGTCAAGTAGTTACTTTTTATTTTTTATGAGAAAGCTTAAGATTTACCCTCTTAGCAAAGTCCAAGCCTAAAATACATCATTACTTACCACGGTCACCATGCTGCACATCAGATCCGCAGAACTTACCCACCATATAACATTCTTTTTTCTCTTTTCCCACTATACTTGCTTGGTCTTTCTTTCTCAAACTTCTCTACTTTGTTGGTTTGAGTCAGATCCCCTAAGATACATAGAAATGAAGGAAGTGGATAAAGGAACAGAGTTAAGGAAAGGAAAAGAAAAGGGCAAGACGAGGAGGCTGGATCCAAGAAAGAGGGAATAGAGGAGAAGTAGAAGGACATGAAAGGGAATGCAGAAAACCCACGAGCTTTATGACTTGTAGGTCTGTTTCCTTCACGAAATCGTGGTATTGAGCAGCCCCTTAACTCCATGCTGCCCAGCTCCCCTTGGCATCCGCTCATGTGCGTCTTCAGCGATGCTTCAGCCTAGTTCAGTGTGTGTATGTGTGGGAATGTCCCATCAACACCATCCCCAGGAAAAAAGGAGAAGTTCGCTTGAGTCTTACTTCATACAATGCCATTTTGGTCTTTCTTAAGAAGCCTGGTGGGCTCTGTAGTCAGACATACCTGGTTTGGACAATTGGACAATTACTTAGTTTCTCTGAAGTTCAGTGTCCACATCGGTAAATGGGGAATAACAATATCAATGCTGTTCTTTTAAGAACATAATGAGGAAAGACCTACATAATGCTGGGACAGGGCAAGCCTTTTTGTAAAATGGTAATGGCTTTAAGTAGTGTTGTGGCAATTATTCTTGTTACTACCATTTCTTCTCCCAGAGAAAGTTTGATTTTCTTGTCCTGTTGCAGAAAACAATTTCCTTATCTGACTCTGTCTTTTCTACCTCTCCTCCACACGTAGCACTCCCTAACCCTAAAAAATCTAAAAAAGGACATTTTAAAGCACACAAGCCTCCCTGGCCTATATCTCCATGCTCAATGTCATGTCCTACACTTATTCTCACTTTGCTTCTCCCAGTTCTTCTCCTGGAAGTGAGTCCTAGAAATCCAGATAACAACTGACCCATCGTCAGTAGGTGCTTCAGTTTTTTTCCCCTAGCGCATTAGAATTGGACAAGGGGGGACCTATCAACTTTCTACTACTCGTTTTTAATTTCTTTCAAAACAAAGATGAGTTAGAATCCTTTTAAGCACCAAGAGTCACGCCATAATGTCCTAAAGCACTTTGGGTTTCTCAGATGCGAGTTTCTGCCTGACACACGAAGAGTAAGTGTGTACACCCAGGCGTGCAGGCTGCTACCACGTGAGAAGCCCATCACTGCCTTCTGCTCGATATCTTTCCTGTTTGCCTGACCTCAAGAGGCCCCCCACGAGCCTTCTTGCCCTCTCTCTGGGCAGTTGCTTTGCAGATCGCCTACTGTGACTGGCTGCTCCCTTTCACTAACAGTTGGTACTCCCTATAAAACAAAGCTACCTTTGATTCTCACCAACTCCTGGCCTTCTTCCTCTAAATCTGCCCACGTAAGCAACTATTAATTCCTTTATTTGTATATTCGTGTACATGCATAACATTTTGGTGGGGCAAAGGTCCTTTTATCAAATCATTAAAAGGATCTAAACCTTAAACTAGGGACTGGACAACGTTGCACTCCTTAATCAGCTAATACATTCTGTCATTTTGGAGCCTCTTTACTGAGATGGTGAAGTTAACTCAGTCACTTGAACAAAACTTGGAATTACAATCTTCAAGTTTTTCAAAAGATTTCACTTTTATAAGTGTCTATGTATATATACAGTGTAATCTCACTATAATAAGTGGGGCACAAAATGTAGTTATAAAATAGGGTTTTCCTATTACAAGATTAACGAAAAATAGTCTTCTGCTTCTGGGGGGGAACTTTCATTGCTTTGTTTTCATATATTAGATACGTAGGAAAAAGAAACGGGCCTGTGTTCATGAACAGTGACATCTTGCACTGGATCGAGAAGTTCCAAAATGAGTAGAAGGTAGTCATTTCCTAAAACCCACCCCCCAGAAGTTAAGAATTCAGCAATCCCAGTAGGGGGACAAAGAAACCTCTCTCTCCAGGGTCAGAGACAACCATAGCTCCACCCTGACCAAGTGGCCTGTACACATAACATACCTCTTGAGAAATATAGATGCACACACGCACACACACGCATGCATGCACACACAATTGTCTCAAAGTCACATCATATTGAATAAAAAAGGTGGTTCTCTGAAAAATCTTAGGTCCTGATGCAGTGTTGGAAGCATCAGTATAGACAGCCCCCCTCGTATAGTCTTTTTCCCTTTCGGGAGGTCCTTTCTTTTTTAATGTTTATTTACTTTTGAGAGGGAGAGAGAATGTGCCCAAGTGGGGATAAGAGTAGGGGAGACAGAGGATCCAAAGTGGGCTCCTCACTGGCATCAGAGAGCCCGACACAAGGCTCAAACTCACGAACCACAAGATCGTGACCTGAGCCTAAGTCGGCTGCTTAACTGACTGAGCCATCCAGACAGCCCAGGAGAGGTCCTTTTAAATGAAGAGAGGTCTTATTAATGGAGCTCCTAGACGGGGCTCTCCAGTCCTTCAGAAGCATCCTAATAACTTCAATCCCCACATTACAGAGTTCATATTTTGATCATCATCCTTCCAAAAGGCTCCTCTTTACCCTTTCCAGGTTGCTCCCAGCTTTGCTCTGCAATCTTCAAGCCCTTGCTAATAAGAAGGGGAAGGTGCGGGTGATCGCGGCTGCTAATGAGCAGGAGTCCTAGACTCTTCCCAAGCCAAACGAAAGCAAACAAAACCAAACAAAACCAAATGTCCTTAAACGTCTGGTACACGCTTCCCCCAGAACAGCAGGTCCCTTCCTGACTTGACAGTACTGCTGAGAGTAGTTCTTTCCAGAATAAAAATGGTTTTCTCTACTTTTTAATGGCATTCTTCAATTTCTTAAAGTTTGCCTCGTTAGGTACCCATATCATTGTACGTAAATGTTCATGTATATTTACATTCCCCAAAGAATTAATTCTCTTCTCCCTGGGCTCAAAGTACAGTTTAAAGTGAGTCTTACAAACAGGAGAAACATATTACAAAGCAACGGAAGAACTCCAACCTAATGTTATGCAAATAGCATAACATTATTTTTATTTATTTATTTATTTATTTATTTATTTATTTATTTATTTATTTTACTTATTTAACATTATTTATTTAACATAACATTATTTTATTTATTTATTTAACATTATTTAACATCACATTATTTTTATTGATTGATTTTATTTATTTATTTATTTATTTATTTATTTATTTATTTATTTATTTTGAGAGAGAGAGCATGAGCAGGGGGGAGGAGCAGAGAGAGAGAGGGAAAATCCCAAGCAGGCTCCATATGGTCAGCACATAGCCAGATGCGGGACTCGATTTCACAAAACCCCCGAGATCTCCACCTGAGCTGAAACCAAGAGTCGGACACTCAACCGACTGAGCCACCCAGGCGCCCATCAACTGGTATGCTATTTCTAGCTCAAACCTGGCTGTGTATCAGGAGCACCTATAGTGCTTTTAAAAACATAAACACTGGGCTCCAACCCCAGATTTTTGGTAGGTCTGGGTATTTGCATTTTTACAAGGTCCCCAGGCTAATGTGATGGGCAGCCACAGCTGAGAACTCTGAAAGTGGGTAATTTTGAAGACAGATCAAATACCTGATAACACATCCAGCTGGTGCTTATACTAAAATAGTGAGCTCATACCTATCACCCCGCAAACACAAAACCCAAGTTCCAAAAGATGACATTCAAAGTAAAAGAAATCTGAAACCCATTATAGCCATTTATTTTAGTAACCCCATTTCCCTACTTTCAGGGGCTCATCTTGATAAAGGACTGGGAAGTAAAAGCAAGTGCAATTATACTTTGCCTCAGGAAGGAGCTCTGAATACTTTTTTTATTATATTGCCAAAGATTAGGACGAGAATGTAAATCTGCGAAAGTCATATCAGAGGCTTCTTTCATTAACAGAAATGGAAACAGGCATTTATATGCCACCAATAAATCAATTAGAGGAGGAAAGGAGCTTGAAATGGCCTTCACTGCAGTTATTAACTTCAGGGATTGCAGCGGGTGGTGATTGCTGAACCCAGCGCCCTCCTGCCATCCACCTGGAAAAAAGCAGAGGAAAATAAAGCATGGAAACAGTCTCGTCATACTAAACACAAGGTCTGCACGTCTTCAGTGTTTGCTCTAGTGGAGCAGAGACAAAGCAGAGCCAGACGTTTCTAAAAACATCATCGGCCTTTGTGGATTTAAAACGTGAGAGAGTGAACCTGTGGGTGACGTGGTGCATTTATATGTGTCTGGGTTTACATCAATCTGGACGCTGGGATTCATTTCCATCTCCATGATTATTTCCGGTATGACGATGTTTTAGAATAGGAGGATTCCGTTAGGGAGTAGCACACAAAGGCATGAATTTCTCTTGAAGTTCGAGAGAGCCGTGGACCTCTCCCCTCCATCTCCTTTTGGCCTCTTAATCCCCAAGTTCTATCAACTTATTTTCAGTTTACCAGTGTCAGGAAGTCTTAATTTGTATTGAACAGTGGCAGCTGGAGAAAGAGTACTGGTGATTGGAATTCATGCTAGGTTAGGGATTTAAAACTTAAAGGCAAGAAAAAAATGGATTAGTTTTCTTCCCCTGCCAGAAAAAAAAAAAATGTGTTTTGGGGAAACACTTTTTACCTGCCTGGGTCTCAAGTTCTTCAGCTGTAACTTGGGAATAATAATATATCCCCAAGCTCCGCACAAGGTTATAGGGAGAAACATTTTATAATCTTTAGAAAGTTATACAAATGTAAGACACCACCAGTTTAAGATTTTACATTTGAAACTTCTTCTGTCATGTGTAATAGTGTGTTTGGTATGGGTGATGTTGGATTAAAGAAGTGTCGTGAAGGAAGCAACCCAAGAATGTGATACTTCAATGTGAACTTATTCTCACGATGCCAAGATGTAACTCACGTGTCTTCTAACACTGTGCCCTGTATTGTGATTTATTCTTTGCTTCTTGCTGGCTCCCACCTCTTCTACTGTTATTTCATCCCTTCCCCATAAAGAGGGGCAGAGAGCAGGAGCCCTCCCTGTCTGGTTTTGTAGCCCCCTTTTGATGGCAATGCTGGAAGAGGGTGAGTTGGCAAACTCCCTTTCTGTGAAGTCATTGCTGTTGCAGATTGTTTCCTCGAATGTGTGAAGTGGGGTGGGAGAGCAAAGGCTGAGCTCCTGTCCTCCACTGTTCTTCATGTGGACTGCAAATCACTAAGCCCCATTGCATCTGCCCTGACGCTCAAATCAGTCCTTGAGCGTAAGACGTCATATCCTTGCTTCCGAATCATGCAAGTATCCGGTGAACTGGACTCTTCCCTTAATCATGCGCTCCCATTCCTTAGTCCCCCTACCTAACTGATGTTTCCTCCCCTCAGTACGCTGGAGTCATCTTGCCACAATCTAAATGTGTACACATCAGTTCCCTACTTAGCCTTGGGTAGCATCCAGTCTTCTACAGGAAAGCCCTGCTCTGTCTAGACATGAAGAAGAGACCTTCTAATCTGATGCCCATTCTGGCATCTCTACTCACACTTGCACTCACCAATACTGAATTATTCCCAGTTCTCACACACTGTACTCTTGTTAAAGCTCCGTGGTTTGTTTTTTTTTTTTTCCCTGATTGCCTCTAACTCTGATTACCCTTTCTCCACTTATTTCTATCTGGAAAATTCTTGATTTTCCTTTAAAACTCTGTTCCAGGGGCGCCTGGGTGGCGCAGTCGGTTAAGCGTCCGACTTCAGCCAGGTCACGATCTCGCAGTCTGCGAGTTCGAGCCCCGCATCGGGCTCTGGGCTGATGGCTCAGAGCCTGGAGCCTGTTTCCGATTCTGTGTCTCCCTCTCTCTCTGCCCCTCCCCCGTTCATGCTCTGTCTCTCTCTGTCCCAAAAATAAATAAACTTTGAAAAAAAAAAAAAAATTTTAAAACTCTGTTCCAGAGTCACCCTTTGATGCTTCCTTCAGATTTCCCAGAAATAAACTCCTATATTTAGTAATACATATTTTCATTATTTTACATATTACACCAAATTACAATTATCATTTGGAATAATCTGTTTCTTCTTCTAAACTGTGAGCTTCTTAAAAGTGAGGATCATGTCTTATTCATCTTTGGATCTTGAGAAACGAGCAGAGTATCTGACAAATTATAGCTACCTTATAAATATTTCTTAAGTAAATGAAATGGATAGCTTCTCAGAAGTGAAAACAACACATACTCTGTATAATTCATGGGACTGAACCTTAGTAAAGGAAATGTCTTAATGGGGCTCATCACTTATTCATCACCTGTTAGTTCCTTTTGCTGTTTTGACATTTATGTAATCTGGTAAATTCTAAGGTTGCAAGCATCTTGTCTACATGAAGGAGTAACAGAAACTCACCAAATTAGGCATGTTGGTGAGCCACACACCTTGTGACATTTGTATTGTCACAGATGGGTTCTTTTCTCCTTCATCTCCTCCATATGACTTTGGGCAGCTGTTGATACACTAAATTCATGAAAAGCCGAGCTTCCTGACAATTGCAGAAGCAAGATAGCTCTCTGTAAAAACACCTCCTCTTGCCCCCACTGAAAGTTTTGCTTTTCTTTCTTTCTAAAGCCAAGCATTGTGTATCTCAAGGCCCACTGATCGGAGTTAAATTGGAAACTAAGGAGCACGGTGGTGGTCCTTGCCTATTTGATTCATAAGCTGACTGTCCATAAGTCCCTCTGTGGCATCCCTGTAAGCTGTAAACTAGCAGGCCTCCCCTTGTTCCCGTGATGACTGTGGTCAATGGGTAGGAAGCGTGTATTCTCAATTTGATCTAATGGTGCTGCTTCCCAGGAAACTTTAGGGGTCAATTGAGAGATGTGTTACTTTCTTTTTACATTTTTAATTATATTCCACACTTTCCATTATTTCACACTACTGAGTTTCTGCTTCTTGTCCTCATAGGGTAAGCATTTTACTTCCAAGTGAGAATTAATTCCTATTATGTAACTAATGATGGTTCTTTTACAAGTTAATTAATCACAGAATGATGATGAACAGACCAAAAGGTGACACCAGTGTAGTCTACATCTATTTGCAACTTCTATTTCCTCAGATAAGATTTTGCTTTAAAATGTATGGCCCTAGGTCCTAATAGATGTAAATTAATTTCTCTCATTTCAAGTAATTTCTGAAACCAGTGTAATCTGAACTGAACTCTTCTGTGAGTCGCTTTTGGGAAATATAGGTGAAGGTCTGTTTCATGGAGAGCAAACTTAGCTCTTACTGTTTTTCCTCTATTTATTTTTGTTCCATTCTTTTTTTTTTTTTTTTTCAAAAATACTAACTGGGCCTATCATTTACTGGTTGGATTTTGCTAAGCACTGTGAAGGATTTAGAATTTTTGAAGTTACTGCCTTCAAAGGCCTTACAGAGAGACACAAAAAGCTAATTAGGAAAGAGATGTCGCAAACAGTACCAATGGCGGGATTCAGGAAGTAAGCACTGTGAGTTCGGTGCCTAGTTTTCCTTTCCCCCATATTTTCCATCAGAACTTGCCAGACTGCCATTCTTTGTGATTTATTTTTAAAGGTTCTTTTCATCTCATTTCAACATACAGACAGATGCAGGAACGTATCATTGGTTCTATCCCCTGTCTCTCTATTGCTCCGGTTTGGCTTCTAAGCTCTTGAAATAAAGATTGGAAGCTGTATCCAGACTATTTTGTGAGTGTAAGATTATTATCTACCCACTTCCTCTGGAGTAAAGGAGATGGGGTTATATGAATCGGGAAGGGTGTGTCTTTCTCCAGATCTCTATATATCCACCATACTTGCATATTTAAAATCATAAAAAGAAAGTACCTGTGTTCAGCAGTGAATTTTTACCAAATTGAAGACACTTCATTAATAACTCCACTCTTTTCCAATTATTATTTAGGCCAGACCCCGGTTACATCATCACCCATCATGAATGGGAGCACGCTCCTCTCTTAACTCTGTAAACCAAGGCTGTTCCCTGTCCTTCTTTCCCTTCCTGGCAGTAGGCAAATAACCCTTCCGTCATAGAAACAGCTGGTGAGGCTGTTTGACCAGTTTGACTGACATCACTTTGGTTGTCACCACTAATATTTTCTTTTACCCTCGGGTGAGTTATTTCTGCACAGCCCCATTATCTTTTGAGCCATCTTCTACAACCTAGTTCTGTTAAATTTACCCTCAGGTAGTCAGTGGCTCTCACACTCACCTATCTATCCACTTCTATGCCCATAATTACTTCTTTGTGGTTTCATTGCTTCTATGCTTTTGTATCCCCGCCCCCCACTAGAGTACAAACACTTGAGGGACAGGAACTCTGTCTGACTTGATCACTGTATACCCAGAACTTAATGTGATTCCTGAAGTATAGAAGGCACTCAATAAAGATTTATCAAGTGAATTTTAAGCATTGAGAAAAAAGGGATAGCAAGCAGGCTGTGGAGGTTCAGAGGAAAGGCACCAAACCCAGCCAATCATAGAGAGTTAGGAAGAATTTCAGAGGAAGACCCACCTAAACCAAGAGCTGATGGGTTATTGCAGATTAGCTAGGCACAGAGAGGGAGAAATCCAAACCAAAAAATAGCATAGACAGAGAAAGAGCAGGGTCCATTAAAGGGAGGCAAAAAGATCAGCTGTGCCTTCTGTTTACCATGCCTGAGAATCAAAACATGTTAGTATATGTGTATATTCATTGAGTGTATGAGAGAGGAAACTTTAGTTTTTAAAAGTTTCAGTATAATAAAAAATCAACTCCACCAACCTATAAAAACCTTTACTATTTAGCCCAAAGTCCTCTAAAGTCTATTGGGCTAAACAACATTTCCATTAACTTTTCTCATTATCTTCTTTTTCCTCAAGTCAAATTTTAATTTTTAAATATTTTTGTATTGTGTGTCTTAACTGTTGGCATTTTCCTAGTACTTTTTAAATGGTTACTGCAGACAGTGGTATGGTTAAGTAGAGAGATGTGAACCTAACCACCTCGCATGAAATTATTACGTACAGAAAAACTGTTGCAGGTTCCAAACACTCAAATGAGAGATCAATATTTGGAAAATGACCTCCTTGTAAACTGAGATTTGAGGTGCATGGGGACAACCTCCTGCAGAATATGGCGGAAGGCAAACTGGTCTGGAGTCCAAATGTCTACGCCATTCACTTTGAGACTCTCAATCTCATCGTTTGTCGAATGGAATCCATAATATCTGTTCTATATTCTTCGTAGGGATTCCCAAAACTGAAAGAGAAACTATATGTGAAATGAGTCACCTAACAGATGGCAGATGGTTGTATTCAGTTTTGCACAAGGTCATCTGCTATTGTGGTTATTTTTATGTTAGCAAATAAACATTTTATACCCCTCCAACAATTACAACAACATCTCGTATGGAAAAATATGCGTGGCAATTTAAATTGGTGAAAGTAAAGCTATACTTTTTAAATACACAGTTTTAAATAGTTTGTGTGTGTGGCATAACTATAGCAAGTGTGTTTACATAGAAATGGTTGTTTGCCTCATTAGCAGGAGGGTAATAACATTATAACCATTTTGTCTCATAGAATGATTGAAGATAGTGGGAAAAGAGGAAATACCATGGCAGAAAGAAGACAGCTGTTTGCAGAGATGAGTAAGTATGGAATTTTTAAGGAACACCACGTAGTTTCCATTGAAGCCTCACAGAAAGACTGGAAATAACCATTTAATCCTTATGGCACTTGTGCTTGTCCTTAAAACCCTAAATTCTTTGTATAAAATGTACATTTAGGCATTTTTGCTTCCTATCAGGTAAGAGTTAAACTAGTCAGTGAATCATCATAATGTATTACTGGAGTGTATGTTTTCTAGGAAGGAAAAAGTTTCGTTGAGCCGAAAGCGTGTATGCCCACACACAGACACGTGATAACCACTATTTAGTGTTGGCATTAATACAGTCCACAAAATTTTAAAGTCTGTGTTCATGCCCCCTCATTATCACAGCATCTGGCATATTGTAGGCACTAGATATAATTCGTGAAACGAATTATTGAATGTCTTAACTGCAATACGATAGCACATGTCCATGTTGGAAAAAAGAGAACTTGACATGGTGGGGGCACCCACCTCAAATTACATTTTATAAAGAAAAAAGTACAATTCCCTTATTGTCTTTTTATCTCTCCTTCCCTGCACAGGGAATAAGGATGAGCAGACATGAGTTGTAAGCCTTTCTCTCTGAGAAGGCTCTAGACAAAATTAGGTTTCCACTGAAGATTGGAACTGATTTGGCAAGAATGAGGGTCGGGAGCAGATAAAGGAAAGTCCCAGATAATAAGATTCATATTTTCCTTTATCATTTCCCAATAATCTGGAGGCACCGAGACCACATCAGAACTAACAAAAAGGAAAGAAAATTAAAATTGATGTGAGAAATCTCAATCATGCTTCTTGCTTTTTTCCCCTTTCAGAGACACATCTGAAGTGCCTGAGAGAATTGCAGCCATGACCTTCCAATTTCCTAGGCCATATTTGGTCCTGTATATTCACTTCTGGCATGGCCGGTCACCTGGAGTTGTGACCTTTGTTGATGCAAATCTAACAGAGGAAGGAACCTAATTATTGCTGCTCATCTACACAAAACGCAAAGCAACACAGGTGTCCTTCCATACCATAGATTCTTAGACTGAAAGTCAGGAGCCACATACATTATGGGCCAGTGGTTTGTCAGAAAAAGAAAACTATGTTAAAATGTAACATAACGAACCGGTAAAGCCTTGGAGGAAAGCTTTGAACATCCTTGTTACATTAAAGATGTACCAGCCAACACACTGCAAGAATCCTAAAAATGTGCTTATTTGATGCTTTTGTAAATACTCATGTAAGTTTAAGTCCCCTGTCACAGTTCCTCCTGGGGCAATTCCTGGCACAAATACATATGTCACAAATGTCTTCCGTGTTAAAGTTGTCTGAATCAAAGGATGATGGACATAAGTTTTGCAGCCACAGAAACAGAAAAGCTCTAAGCTTTTCAAGTGAGAGAGACAGGAACACTGCATTCGTTCCCAAATTGTAACTTTATCTTTTCATAGAAACTTCTGAAGGTTGTCATGCATCGTGCACTTTATTAAATCGTTTTTTTTTTAATTTTTTAAGTTTATTTATTTCTTTTGAGAGAGACAGTGTGAGTGGGGCACGGACAGAGAGAGAGAGAGGGGGAGAAAGAGAACGCCAAGCAGACTCCTCACTGTCAGCGCAGAGCTCCACGCATGACCTGAGCCAAAACCAAGAGTCAGGTGCTTCACTGACTGAGCCACCCAGGCACCCCTTAAGTCATTTTATGAGTTCTCCTGATTAGTGATCAGAATTGTTAAGCAAGCCCACACAAAGATGTATCTTTTTTCCTTGAGTATGCTAAATAATAGACTCAGATGTTGGCCAAAAACAGGTAAACATATCTGACCTTAACAATGCTTTCGTGAGCATTATATTTAGATCAACACTAAGTAGGACATGTCCACAGCAAGATTCTGCCAGATAAGACAACTGGCTGATTTCAAAGGGAAGAATTGATTTCGATAGATAGATTGTCATACAAAAGAGAAAGGTGATCTCACTGAGAATGTGTGAAATAGTTGAAAAATAATATGGGTTACCCCAGCAACTCTCTCTGAGGGACTGCAAAAAAAGACAAGGAAGCTATTAACAGGGAAGACTGACCTCAGGCCTTGGAAAGTAAGTTCCTCCAAGAATCTGTGAGGGAGCTAAAAAAGAAGGAGGAAATTGTAAATCTGGTCACCTGAGTATTTTCTAGAAATAATTATTTTTTAAACAGCAAAAGAAAGTGCCAAAGAGATTTTTGTTTCGGAAATTACAAATGCCAAAGAAAAATTGCATGTGAAGGTGTTAAGGCAGGGAAGACTTAATTCAAGACTATTGCAATGCCGTCAAGACTATCACACGAGAGAAGGGAGATTGAACTCAACTCCCTGGAAGGCAGGAGGGTTTTTAAATGCCAGAGTGAGCTAGTAGCGAGCTACTGCTAAAGTCCTAAAGATTATTCGTGGGGAAGGTGATCAGTTGTGTTTGCCAGTTGTCCCAATTAGGAAGTTAAGCTTCTACCCTCCACAGAGACTGGGAGATCTGCTCCAATGATTACATTTCAAAGGTTTGGTTCCCAGGTCCTTAAGAAAGATATTTCTGGGATGTAAAACTGTCGAGAGGCTAGGAGATTACTTCTCAAAGGGGCAGACAGAGAATTTACAATGAAAAGTTTTCTAAAGTAAATGCTCTAAGAAAAGGAGCTCAGAGGCTTAGAGTCAGGAAGAAGCCTGTCTGAAATTTAGTCAGGCTCAGGGAAATGTTAAGGCATCTTAGCCTTACAAAGGCCAAAGAACAAAGGACATAGCGAACAGAGAACAATAATTGATAAGAACAACTGGTAAGAAATTTAGGCAAATTCAGGTGATTACAGCACATATGCATTAAACATCTACTCTGAGCTCATAACCACAGGCCTCAGAAGCAAAAAGAAATGGCAAAGAAATGAAATTAAGGATAGCATGGACTCACATATAAGCAAAAAAAGACTAGCCTTGTATTTAAAAAAAAAAAAAGCAAAACGAAACACTAACTCTGTGGCCACCAACTTCAATTAAAGAAATTCTAGACAGGTTGCCCTTAATCAAAAATTCCCTTCAGTATAATGCCCTAATTATCAGTTTATTTGGTACCTTAGATTAAAACTAAAAAGACTAGTTAAATGTAAATGTCATCCTCACCTTGGCTTTTCAGCCATCAAATAAGTTTATCAGCTCAAATAAGTTTATCAGATTGGCTTTTAGCAGAATAAATTGTTCTTGGAATTAAATCACCTTCTCTGTTTTTCTGCTCTCAGAGGACATCACTCGGCCTTATATGACACTTACTTATGAACTTGTCAGTCATTGTTGTGAATGCTTCCTAAGGTAGGTTAAGGAAGGTAAACCATAGACCTTTACCTTCAAATCCATTCTCTTTAGATGCTGAATAAATGTTGGTTTAAAAGCCTACAGGGCACAGGATAGGTAGGTTTTAATCAGAGGAGAGTGATTGGAAGACATTCCTTCAGAATAAGGAAGGCTATCTAACAGGATAAGGAAGGGCCTGAGGAGAAATCACAATGATACCACTGGCCTCTGCACAGAGGGGGGATGGAAAATCAAAGGGAGGCAAGTGTAGGTACTTGGAAAACACCCGAATCCTTCAAAGGCAGATAGTTCTTCAGGAAGTGGACTACAAGTCAGCACGTGGCTGATGGGAATGGAACCTACAGCATGATTTTGCAATGCACACTGTGACTTTTAGGAAACTTGATTTCAAAAATTGAAAACAACGACACGAATGAGCCCACTGCTATGAGCCCACCATACACACCACTATAGGCCATGGTGGGTACAGGGACTATTTCCACTTGCTTCTTCATTTCTCTTGCTCTTCAGCCTCTTTAAGATGTTAATACCATGGGTCACCATCCTGGAAATACTCTCTGATGTCACCACCCAAGTCTGGTCTCCTGCTGTTTTTGACCACTGCCGTTCTCTTTTTCTGTCTCTTAGCAGATCCCAGACACCCTGAAGCCAGATCATACCAAAGCTTTGTTCTTGAACAATTCCCTCCATATACAATTTTACTTTCTCTCAAGGCTTCACCTTTATTGTCATGGCTCCCAAGTTTCAAGGAGTCCTTCAAAACCACATCCATGTTCTCCTGAACCATCTTATCCAGAATAGTCAGCATATAAAGTCAGTGTCCCTCCAGCCTTGCTTCCTCACTGTCAAGGCTTCTACTAATGAAACAACTTGAGGTGGGCTCACCATTTATTCCACTAACAGTGCCCATGGCTGTATGCAGAGACTTCTCTTGGAAGAATATTCCCAGTCTTGGGCCAGTTAAGACAAATTGCTACATTTTATGTTTGTTGGTAATTCTGAGAATATATTCCATAGTCAGGAGTTCCATATCTGTATCTCCAACTGCCGCTGATATCTCCACTTGGACATCCACAAGCATCTCAATCCATGTAAGCCCAAAACTGAACTCTTCATTCACGCACCTGCAAACCTATGCCTCCTGTTTGTACCTTGGCTCAGAGAGGGCCTCCCCACCCCACTAAGTGTCCTAAGAGAGAAATTTGACCATTATCCTTGACCCCCTAGCTCCTTTACCTCTCTCTCACTCTCTCTCTACTTCACATACACACACACACACACACACACACACACACACACACACAATCAGCAAGCATGGAAGAGTTCAGACATGGAATCTTCATAGGCTTCATCTTTATTCTGTAAATATTTGTTGAGCAAATTTGAAAAATGAATGAGATATTTAATTATCTTAATGACTTTATAAAAGGCTTTATAATGAGCTATCAAAACATGAAAGGCAAAATATACTTTAATTGTGTGAAACTATTTAGAATGTAATAAAACTAGGGGCACCTGGGTGGCTCAGTCGATTAAGTGTCGGACTTCAGCTCAGGTCGTGATCTCATGGTTCATGGGTTCAAGCCCCATGTCGGGCTCTTGCCGACAGCTCAGAGCCTAGAGTCTGCTTCGGATTCTGTCTCCCTCACTCTCTGCCCTTCCCCCACTCACACTGTGTCTGTCTCTCAAAACAAATAATTACAAAAATTTTAAAAATTATTAGAATGTAATAAAACTAAAGCCAAGAAGTAGGTAAGATAGGCTGGTTGGTTGGTTGGTTGGTTGGTTGGTTGGTTGGTTGGATAAATAGATAGATGGACGAATGGAGGGAAAGAATGTAAGAGGTAGGAGGAAGGAAGAGAGGGAGAGAAGGAGGAAAGGAAGGACAGAGAGGAAGAGCAGAGAAAAATCTTGAAAGGAAGAACAAAAGAAAGGAAAAACAGGATTTGTAGGAGATAACAGTGTGATCAATCAGAATTTCTTAACTGCATCTTTGTTTTTGTCTTTATCACTTTCTTCCAAGTATGACGTGGATATGAGAGATTGGAAGACAAGATACAAGAGCATCAAATTGCCTTAAGTGGATTAGCTTTAAATGTTCATTATGAAAAGTTTCAAATATATAAAGAAGTGGAGACAGTAATATTCATCTCTGCCCTTAATTATTTAGCCCCAGTCCCTTCTGTATAATTATGAAGCAAATCTAAGGTATTATTTAAATGAGTTGAATCTGCATGTTTTAAAGAATTATATCCCAGTGCTACAATAATACAGGGAAAAAGTATCATCCATTTTTTTCAGAAATAGCGAGACCATTGCAAAAAAATTAAAAATAGGGAAATGCTATACTCATTTTTTATTAAGAAGGAAGAATATGGATTCTTGAGAGTCTAGGGTATGAACTTGTAGGTTTTATGATAAGATGGATTCATTTTCAGGTCATGGAAAAAATATAGTGCTAATCCTAGACATTTCAACATGCTAAGAACAAGGATTGCTCTATTGACTTCTTTATACATTTATTCAAATTCTTTTTTATAAAGGAATTAAGTCAGCTAATTTCCCTTTTTAATAAGGCTCCTAGACTGCTAGCTCAGGAAAATACTATAGCATAAAAATGAACCTTAATTCAACAAGATACTGACAAAGTCTCTTATGTTGTGCATGTGTTGGAGATGTGAGTCAGTTTGCCATACAATTAGGTTGATTTATAGGTGGTGTTGTGACCATATCTGCAGGAATAAGCAATGGGTCAATCAACTTGGAAGGCAGCCTCTAGTAGCATACTAGAAGAGTCTATGTGTGGCCCTGTTCAGGTGCTTGGTTTTAACCAATAACTTGGACACAGAAGACCTGCAACTACTCCCAAGGCAAACTACAAACTTATAGACTTTCAAGAAGAGAATACCCATGTAAAACTGAATTAAGTTTCTGGTTTACTGGGGGTGGGACAAATAAATATTTTAAACAAGGGGGATAAGCAGAGCAAGAGCCTGTGCAGCATGTCTCAGCTCAGCGTTTTTGGGTCCCAGAATCCAGATGGATCCTGTGGTTGCCACTTACATGGTCTGTGCAAGGTGCATCCCCTTTGAACTTCAGCCAGGAAGAACTTATACAAATAGGAAACATCTAGAGACCCTCAAACCCCTTCCTGATTCTTGAACAAAAAGAGGGTCAGTTAAGTCCACATCATGATAGGGCAGGGGAGAACAGTCAGTGCACTCCCGTCCCTAAGCATCATCATTACTACATGTAGGAGAGGTGCACCTTTGCCAAATTGCCCCTAGAGCCTCTATGAGAGGGAGGTGCAGAGGAGCTAGTATTTCTGTCCTCAGAGGATAAAGTTTTGGTGGAACTAAGACATTTAATTGTCTGCTGCATCACAGCCCTTTTATACCTGCGGATTATCATTATTCTTAAAGAACTTACGCAACTAATCTATGTCCCTAATGTCTTCTTTTAAAGGATTATTTTCAGATATTGAGACTCTCTTGACTGTTGAGCCAAGCTCAGCATCAGTAAAAGTACATCCTCATCAGGGGAAAAGGCAGATTTAGTGTTCAGGTATTTCTGATAGTCTCTCTGTCTCTGGTTATCCAGAACCCTAGAGAATTAAGTTTCTAAATGAGCCTCTCAGATTTACAGAGGACACAAAACTGGGAAAGCCCTTGGAAATGCCAGTGGCAAAATCAAAATTTTTAAAACTATCAGAACAATTACAAGCATGAGATAAAAATTAAAAGAAACTAACCAGATAAATATGAAGTCCTATCTTCAGCCTCCAAATAAGCATTTAAGTAGAAAATAGAAAAGATGTGATCATATGTAAATACATATGATTTTTTTCAACTTTTTAATGAAAAGAACTAGAGGAACGAGCCATTTATTTTTTAAAATTGCATTCGTGGGGTGCCTGGGTGGCTCAGTCAGTTGAGCGTCCCAGCTCTTGATTTTGGCTCAGGTCATGAACCTGAGGTCTTGGGATCGAGCCCAACATCAGGCTCCGTGTTGAGCATGGAGCCTGCTTAAAATTCTCTCTCTCTCTGTCTGTCTCTCTCTCCTTCTGCCCCTCTCTCCCATTTTCTCTCTCTCTCTCTGTAAAATAAAAAAAAAATTAATTGCATTCATAATTGTCCCTATCAAAACTGGTCATGATTGCTTTCTATATATTCTATACAGAGGAGGCAAATTTGGGTTAATTTTGTATATCTCACTTCAATGAGATGTGAGCCATCCATAGAGCAGAAGGACCAGAATGGATGAAGGTCTCAAAACTCTCTGATGGTAATAGAGAATAATGATAGCAACATCCACGTATTGAAGCCCTATTGTAGGCCTCACTCTGTGATAGACATTGTGCTTGCGATGGTTATGGAGTTGAACGGCTCCAATGTCAAAAGGTCAAGAGGTTATGTCCCCGCCAAACTTTAAACTCCTCAAGGGCAGGGGCTTTTCTACATAGCCTTCAGATGGTAATGAAGATGCTAATCAAGGTGCTTCCCAATGTGTAAATTATCAAGTGGCTAGAAGCAAAGCTTCTGTGTCTCCAGAAGGGAAATCACATCAAGTGGATTGAACTTATCAGGAGGCAAATTAAAGCTCAAATACAAAAAAGAAATTTCTATCACTTATTGTTGCTAAGGAAATGTACAGGAAACCTTTTTAGGAGTCCCACCTGCTAGTAGGTGCTCACTATATACAAGCTTCAGAGGTTACCAGCTGGTAAAGCTGATGCTGTTATCTCCATATACATGAAGAAATCAGAGACCAAGTAAAAACTTGTCAAAGTTCACATAACTGGGAAATGACAGGTTAAGGTTTACTGACTCTAGTCATTTATTTTCACAAGTGATAATCATTCCTGTCATTGGAAATAATCTTCTATGGCCATTGTCTACCTGTCCCGCTCTTGAGAACATTCTCCGTTTAGGAGAATTCCTGCACTGGGTGAGGGTTAAGCCCTCTCTCTTTGGTTCTTCAGGAACTCAGTATCAATGAGCCTGTTTGTCAAGTAATCAACTCTCATAAGAATGAATGTTTAATGATCTGCCTCATAAAACTATAAAGCAATAGGAGTATTGGTATCATTTGTGAATGAATCTAAAGAGATCAGTTTGAATCAAGGGAATGTTGATGCTCTCAGTGCAGGACACGTGCTAATTCATCCCGAGTTTGATTAGAAAAGCACTTAATTGGCCTCCCAATATAATTACTTCTAGGCCAGCTCATTTACTTGCTGCCCTATTATATTTTGAAGCATTCATGTAGCACTTTTACTGGTGAAGTTCAATATATGTCAAAAATAGCTCTCTGCCTTTATATCTGTTATGAACCATAAACAGGGCTTAACGAATGCCAAGTATTGAGAAGCAGAAAAGAACAGACATTTGTTGAAAGTCTGCTTTGTCTTAGACACAGTCTAGAGATGAGCCCATTCAGAGAAGGGTGGGAGGACCACCAGGATCTCTGGTGTGAATGGGACAAAGAGCCCATCTGCAGGGCATTGTGTGGAGACTCGCCCAAGCCGGGCAGAGGTCCTGGATAGAGGGTGGTGGGAAATACCGTTGGGTAGGTGGCATGGGAAGAGCTTGGATTCTGAGCAGAACATTCAGACCTGGTGCTGTGAGCATCAGAAACCATGCTGGATTCTTGAGAGGAAGAGTAGAATGAGGAAAGTAGTTGAAGAATATGGGGAACACGTACTTCTATGTTAGAGAGGAAACGGAAGCTCCGGTATAAAAAAGAGTAGTGGTTGTTTTTAGAAAGTCTCCTGTGAGGTTGACAGGCAGGTTTGCAGGATAGACCCTAGTAATACTAATGAATACTTACACAGCTCGAACTACGTGCCAGGCAGTGCCCTCTGTGCTTAATTATAGTCACTCATATATCCTCATAATTCTGTAAAATAATTAATAGTAGTATCATCACCCCCATCTTCCAAATGAGAAAACTGAGGTTTCTAAAAGCAATTAGTCACACAGCAAAGAGGCCCAGCTTTCAGCGAGTACTCACCTCACAGCCGTATTCTGATGACCAATCACCGCGCATCTAAAATGGTTATTGGATGATAGTGCTGTCATCTTGCTGGTTAAGTCACAGCTTGACTAGATTGTTCTCAGAAGCGGCAGACACCGCAGGGCTGAGGCTGTGTTCCTTGGCCCACAAACATGATTGACAACCTCATCTCCCGTGTTGGATACTTGTGTTCTTTTCCCCTAGTGTTTGAGGGGTATGAGGCCAGACCTTTTCAAGTCTTAAAGTTGTGTTTGTGTTCTAATAAAAGTAAAATCAAATTAAATGAATGGGTTATATCTGTAGTTGCTTTCTTTGTAAATATTATAAATCCCTTTGCACACACATGGCATACCATATGTGTACGTTTCTTCCCCCCACCAGGGGCTCAAGATCTGGATCGTATCCGACTCTCCACCTACAGAACAGCATGCAAGCTTAGGTTTGTGCAGAAGAAATGCAACTGTAAGTATGCCAGTTGTTTGGACTAATTACCCTCATGAATCCTATCGTTTACATTTGTTATAGTTTATTAAAACTGTTTTTCTCCTAAGTGTTGATAAAAAAATATGTTTACACAGCAATAAAAAGAGGACTATGATACACAAAAGGTAGAGAGACTATTCGTAAGTAATTCTGAAGGCTGAATTGCTGCTCTCAACGGCTGAAGTATTGAAATGGATAAGCCTCTAGATGTGTCCAACTTCCTGTCCTTGGAATGGTTTAAATCTGGGTGGATATTTTTCTTCTCTTCTGTAGCCTTGGTAGTGTCGATGCTGTGCCATCAAAATGGCTTCCAAGAACTTTATAAAATATTGAATGTGAAGTCCTCTTTGTATTTGTGTGTCCTTTGCAAGTATGGGAGAATGTTTACAAGCTCCTGGAAAACATAGAATTTTCTTTCTGAAGCTACAAAATTAGCACTTTGTTTCAGAGTATTGACTACATTTGCCTACATCGGACAACAGGAAGAGAAGAGGCAGTAATATTTTAAGAAACGAAGGGACTTGCTTCATCTTTTTCCCAAATTTTAAAATGTCAGCGGCCAGCTAGATCACTAATCACAGCGAGCCCTTTACATCTTCTGCTGCACCGTCGCTTCCATCATATCACACCCCATCCATTTTCTGTTGGAGAGAAAAATCGCCTCATATTTCCTGTACATGAACTTACTCTTTTCTTTTTGTAAACTGTCTGCTGTAAAAATTAATAACTGTTCTTATTTTCTAATTAGTATTGAATGGATTAGAAAAATGAAAACCATAATGTTCCCCTGAGTACATACACAGTTTTGAATAAGTGGCCTAGGGATTACGAACATCGAATGTAGAAACCAGCTGTTTCCACACCTCTACCCTCCCCGAGTCTCCAGCAGGTGTTTCTTGGGGGCCCTGGGCAGGCCAGCCCCAGCCCCAGGCTTCCTGGCTTACAGCAAATTGTTACTAATGGCGTGGGCAATGTGTATTTGGTCTTCAAGTTGCTCATCTACAGCTTATTCCTCAGCCTCAGTGGCTGGACACGGGGCTGAAGTTTGGGGCAGGATGACAAAGGAGTAAAAACAGATCAGCAAAATATCGAAGACATGTTTGACTCCTTTCAGGAAGCTAAACCAATAAAAAAAAAGAAAGTGGGGAGGCAATGAGAAGAACACTGTACACTACAGATGGAGGAAGGAATTTGTAGATGTCCTTGCAGTCCTGGGCACTGATGAGTCTATAAAAGGTCTTTTGAGGACAAGGAAGAGGCTCACATTAAAGAAAAGCTTTTCTCCCCCCACCTCCCCAACCCCACCACCCATATTAAAACACAAGGAAAAATCTCCATGTTTTCGGCAGTGAAAAAGTGATAGAATCCTCCCACGTGATTTCCTCATTACCACTCAATGGTCCTTAAAATAGAAGGGTGAGGAGAAGGAGCAGGGACAAGAATTCTGTCCTCAGAGCTTTGCCAAGCAGAGTTTCCTCAGGTCTTTCAGCAGAGACAGGAAATTGCAAAAAGGCATTACAAAATCATAGGGGTGAACTAAAAAGTAAATAATAAAGAAAAGGAAGGAAGGAAGGAAGGAAGGAAGGAAGGAAGGAGGGTGGGGGAGGGAAAGAGGGAGGGAGAGGGGGATGGGAGGGAAGGAGAGAGAGAAGAAAAAAAGAATCAGTGATTTGACAACCACCCCTGCAGCCAACATCACAAAGGCCCTAACTGGCTCCCGCCACCCTGGGGTGACATTGCTTTCCTGCTGCTCTCAGGTCATGGCCCTTTCTCATTCCTGGGGCATCTCCTTTTCCTCTTCCTATTCTTTTCCGGTCTTCATCCTTATCCTGCATCCAGCATCATGTCATTGTCACATTGATCTCGGGGAAAACAGTGCTAGTCCATCCCTGGGTGGAAATAGAACTTTCATACCTGCCCAGTTGACTCTCAGTGCACCCATTCATTTACCTTTTAATTTAGAAAGCTTATAATGAGCTCCTCCTGTGTGTTCAGCACCATGCTTAGGTGCCCGGGATGAAGCAATGTGAGTAAGACACGCTCTCTGCCTTAAAGTTGCCCCAAGTCTAACTGGGCGGATGGAATTTTAAACAGACTCCTAACTCAGTGTGGAAGTGTAATGGTAGGGATATGTGTGCAGTGTTGTGGGAGCACCAGGGAAGCAGTGCCCTACCTGGGTGTGAGGGCCAGTAAGAGGAGTTCCCTGCAGAGGGAGACATCTAGCCTGATTCTTAAAGAGTTAGTGGACATTACACGGGGAAGTGTTATGCCTGACAAACTTCATCTATTTTAAGATGAGGAAAAAATTACGTTCTATGCAAACTATACAAAACTAAGGCTTAAGGAAGAGAAATGAGCAGGTTTCGGATGCTAAATGAAGCTGCCTTATAAAATCATTTCCACCTTGAGCAGAAGCATTGCATGCACGTACAATATGTGTTTGCTGAGTTTTCCTTCCTGACAATAAATATAACAGTTGTGATCTGGAGGGTCTTGCAAAATGCTAACACAGCTGAGTCTGTTTTATCTTAAAGGTAGAGCCTTCTTTTTAAGATAACCAGGACCTGATGTTTATGTGACATAATATCAGTCAACGTTGAACCTACCCCCCCTTAGAGGAAGGTCATTCTCGTCTGCAATGAAACATAATCCACCATAAATAATTGTACTTTGTAATGGAGTTTTACTCTACAATGAAAGCAATAAGAACAAAAAGTCCAGGTAGTGTGTTTGTAAGTACATTGCTTTATTGGAAATTCTTACATAGCATTTACTTCGTAGAAATCAATGGACTTTGATGGAGAACCGGTTATTTTTCAGTCCAGACCTTATTTAGAGGTAAAATTGATTTTGTACATTAACAAAACTAAACTTATAAACTACATGATAGAGGTGAAAAGCATAAAAACTGACCCTTGTGAAGTCATCGCCTACAAAAAAATATTGTCTGGATATAGACTTTTAAGAGATTTGTTTTCTATCTGATCTCAGATATCAGAAGGGTTAGTTAATTCCCTGTATTTCTGTCCCCCACAGCCCTTGCCTACTCTCTTTATGGTTTCCCATATAGAACACTGATTCCTATTACCGCCATTCATGTTCATTCCCTTTAATACAATTCCTGATGGATGCTGAGAATAACTGGTTCCCAGGATTCTAAAAAGCCTCCATTATAAAAGGCTAGAAAACTGTAGCCTGTGCACTAAATGCAGCCCTAACTTTTGTCTAGACTGTGAAATAGGAGTTTTTACAGATGAATATTTTTAATAATTTTAGAATAGGGAATGCTACTTATAATCCCTGTTAAGCAAAATGTTATCCCTCCCCACAAAAATTCCAGTCTTCTCATTGGCAGACAAGCATTAAAAAAAAATCGCACTCCATTATTATATTTTTAATTTCATCATTGTATAAATTTTTCTCTTATTATATATATGCCATCGTAAAATCTACATAATATTACTATGTAATACAGTAGTGCCCCATTATCCACACACACACAAAAGATATTTACCAACCTCTGTTATAAAAGGAAAATTGTGGGGCACCTGGGTGACTCAGTTGGTTGAGCAGCCGACTTTGGCTCAGATCATAATCTCACAGTTGATGAGTTCAAGCCCCACATCGGGCTCTGTGCTGACAGCTCAGAGCCTGGAGCCTGCTTCAGAGTCTGTGTCTCCCTCTCTCTCTGCCCCTCCACTGCTCGTGCTGTGTGTGTGTGTGCGTGCGTGGCTGTGTGTGTGTGTGTCTCAAAAAAAAAAAACATTAAAAAGAAAAGAAAACAAAAATTGTGAGAAACCATCTTTTCTGTTTTCTTTTTCTCCTTTTTCAAGTTTATTTATTTTTGAGAGAGACAGAGACAGTGCGAGCAGGGGAGGGGTAGAGAGAAAGGGAGAGAGAGAGAATCCTAAGCAGGCTCCACGCTAGCACAGAGCCCAATGCAGGGCTCAAACTCACAAACCATGAGATCATGACCTGAGCCAAAACCGAGAGCTGGACACTTAACTGACTGAGCCACCCAGGCGCCCCCATCTTTTCTTTTTTCAAGCAGAAGATTCTTTATTCCTTCAACTTTCCTCCATGGGATCTATTTTTAAGTCAGCTTCTTTCCCTTACCCTTCATCTTTGCACACTGTCATACCCTCCCTCCCCGTGCCATGACTAGCACATTCCCTAATGGAACAAAGGAATTTGTACCCCTAAAAATTAGGGGGCAGCAAGTTGGCAGTCTTAGTTTCTAGGAGGAATAGGACTGAATGGAGAATATGCATACTATTCCTAATACTGCTTTCTAATCAACAGCCTTCTCTTTAACTTCTGGGTTTCCTAAGAACTTTCCACAAAAATAAATACCCTATATGCCATGTAGGCATAAGGATGTGTGAAATGGCAACATTCTCAGCCTTTGTTTTAAACAAATAACTATTTTCTGCCAGAACATTATTTCCTCGGTCAGCGCTGACATGGTTAATGATCCAGATACCCTGTAATGTCAGCAGATCATTTTTCAGAAATTACTTTGGAGTCAATGGAACGCAGCCTTAAGTTCATGAACAATAAAAGAGAATGAGAGAAATAAATCGGAAATCTCAAATCCCTCCTGTTTAATAGTAGAAACAAAAGTACGGAGGCACTTTCCTTTAGTTCTTCTGGTCACAGTCTGGATTTTCCTTTTGTCACTCATATCAGCTAAAATTTAATTAAAATTTCACTTAAAAGGAAAAGAGGAAAGGTATATATTAGTATCTGAGCTTTCAGAGCTTCTCAAATGTCTTCCCTCTAATAAAAGAAACATTTTTATAAGTATTCTTCATCCGGTTATAATTAAAAAAAATTTTTTTTCAACGTTTATTTTATTTTTGGGACAGAGACAGAGCATGAACGGGGGAGGGGCAGAGAGAGAGGGAGACACAGAATCGGAAACAGGCTCCAGGCTCTGAGCCATCAGCCCAGAGCCTGACGCGGGGCTCGAACTCACGGACCGCGAGATCGTGACCTGGCTGAAGTCGGACGCTTAACCAACTGTGCCACCCTGGCGCCCCCATCCGGTTATAATTTAAAGTTAGAACACATGCTTTGCCTTTAATAGCTCTAAATTTCTTTCAGGGTTTCTAGAACAACAACAACAAAAAAAAATGCAGACACCGGTTTACCTAATGGCTTCTCTGTCACTGTGAAATTAACCCATGTGAGTGCTATATATGTGGTGGGTCCTGAATAAATATTTTTCTATGAGTGAATGAGTATGCTTCACTAGATTCACTTTTCACCAGCCAACTGACTAGTCTTATGCTTCAGGAGTAGGCTTTACATATGTTTTTAGAAATAAATACTAATACCCCGTTCGTTTTTCTTTGATTGGGTGTGCCAGCATATTCTTCCTCCCTGCCATATTCTTAAGTATGTGGGATTTTGGTGGCCTGTACCAGTTTTCTATCATTACATAACAAATTACCCCATACTTAGCGACTTAATACAACACACATTTACTATCTTACTCTTTCCACTTTCCGTAGGTCAGAAATCAAACACAGCCTAGGGTCTCACAAGGTCTGTGGCTCTCTTCTGAGTGAACTGGCTGTTGGCAGAATTCATTTCCTTATGGTTGAAGGATTGAGGTCTCCACTCCTGTGGACAGTCAGCTGGAGACCATTCCCAGTTCCTACAAGCCCCCTGCCTTCCTTGCCACGTGGCCCCATAGATGTTTGCTTCTACTTCAATGCCAGGTAGAGTGGGTCTCTCTGACTTCCTCCTCTGGGATCAGCCAGAGAAAACGCTCCTCTTTTAAAAGACTTATGGGTGCGCCTGAGTGGCTGAGTCCATTAAGCGTCCGACTCTTGATTTCAGTTCAGGTGTTGATCTCCTGGTTCATGAGTTTGAGCCCCGCTTCGGGCTCTGCACTGACAACACAGAGCCTCTTTCAGATCCTGTGTCTCCCTCTCTCTATGCCCAAATCACACGCTCTCATCTCTCTCTCTCTCTCTCTCTCTCTCTCAAAAATAAACATTAAAAATAATAAAAAAATAAAAGACTCAAGTGATTAGGTCAGGCTCACCCAGAAGATCTCCTTATCTTAAGGTCAACTGATTTGAGACCTTAATTACATCTGCAAAATCCCTTCACAGCAGTAACTGAATAAGCATTTGCTTAAACAATGGAGAAGGTATATCAACACTGAGGACCAGGAATCTTGTCCAGGGAGGTATGAAGAGGAAGGGGGCATCTTAGGGTTCTGCCTACCACACTGCCCAAGATCATGGACTTTTCTGCTTTCCAGGTAATGACATAGACAGCCTTGGGTGAAAAACCAAAGTTCAAAGTAAAATCTCAAGCAATAGGAACAGATCCCAAAAGAGGTATGTCTGAAGGCGAGAGATAGGACTCTTTCCTCTCAAAGAGTCACAAGGAAGAGCAGGAATGTTCAATTAGGGAAATAAGTGGCAGATGGCAAAACCTTGGAGCGTAATGATCTGTGTTCCAAGTGATTTGGATACATATTTTCATTCTTGATGAAATTCTTTCTAGACACTTGTTTAGAATAAAGAGAAGGACATCGCGCTAGAATACTACATTCCTAAAAGTTCCCTGGGGCGAAGCTGGTGGGGACAGCAGAACATAAGACCATTCAAGATGCCTGTGTGATATGGCAGTGGAGAACCAGCCCCTCTCCAGGCACCCTGCACGGAAGAACCTGCCCCTTTCCAGGCACCCTGGATGAAGACCCAGCTTCTTTCCGGGCACCCTGGACCTATGGCAAAGTCACTTCCTCTTAACTAGAGCACACTTCTGGTAGACACAAAGCTATGCCTTTAAGGTTCTGGTGCATGTGATATGGGTTTAATTAAAGCAGCTTCTTCCCTTTCTTCCGCTTCTGCATTATACCAGGAAATCAGGACAACCGAACACTTTTGCGCTAGCGGTTTAGGAAAGAACCTCATCTTTAAATGCCCCAGCCCGTTGGGAAAGAGTGATGAGTGCACAGGAATGCCTTTCAAGCTTCCCAGGCCCATCCAGCAAGTAAGACTCAATGGCCTTCCCTTATGGTCTGCCAAGCTGTGTTCATGGACACCTACTGGATCAGCCCAGAGCCAGTGAGCAATGAAGGGCCCCCCAGAGGTTGCTGTCCCACAGCCTGGCTTCCAGGACCTTGGGGGCTCTGGTAAACACTAAGATGAAACCAAAGACAGTCAGGAGGACAAGGATAGAATAGTGGCCACTCCCACATAACCACACCTGTGATCCATGACAACTAAACCAAGGAGGTTGTGTTCACATTTTGTTGGTGTCACCAGCAGTCACTCATTTATTTACTCACCCAACAAATGTGGACTGAGGTGTACTACATGCCAAGCATTATTCTAGACGATGGGGGGGACGTATGATAATATTCCTTAGTGTATAAATTAGTATTAGAAGAGTATTAGAAAAACCTCAAGTTTAGAATCTAATGATATGGTCTGTTTTTAAGAAATCTTCAGATTTTGTGAGTATCAAATAGTAGATACGCTGTAAAACTTCGCTATGTAAGCTTATATCTAGCCTGTCAGCCCCCTGAGCAAACTGTCATTTTCTGAGGGAAAAAAAATTACTTATAAGTGTGGTGGTTAAAGAAATCAAGTATATCTGTAGCTCTTGAAATAAATTGTCTAGCTATTTTTGATCATTCATGGTGTTGGGCTATGAATTCCACTCGACCTCCTTTTTAATCAGGAACGGTAAGGTTCTGTTCATTCCGGATGAGGAGAGCATAGCATAAGAGGTGTTAGGTGGATTCCCCTGAATAAACACCAGGTAAAATCATCTGAGAACTCAGCTTCTAACTTCCAAGTATTAGCCAAATGCCATGGTAAACAGAGAGCCTGTCCTGCAATGTTGGTGAAGCATATGGACCACTGAGCCTGCTACAAAGCTAATAATGCATCAGCCCTGAGCAGCTTAGTTTCTCAAGAATAATAAACCTCACTTTAAGATCAAGTATAATGCATTTTAATTCCCAAATCCAACACTGCTGAATAAGAAAGTGATGTCATATTGTGGGAAAGGATAAGTTGACAAAAAGTTATGTTGACCACACAGAATCAGAATCTGTTTTTGAACATGGTCAGAATCACCATTTTCTTCTCATTTATTTTCTGAAAGGGTTCAACCAGTTATAGGGACTTGGCTAGAATCAGCGCATTAGCCCGTGTTTTCCGGAAGGCAGACTCCACAACAAGGCTTCTGTGGAAGCCTGCTCATTTGCCATTCCAGAGCAGAAGTGGAACGAGGGAGGAAAGCCAACAGACAATGCAGGAATTTCTAAGGAACCTTTTGAAAGGCCGCAGAACTCTCCAGCCAGGGGACACAAGGAGGAAGTACTAATCTAGCTGCTCTGTCCTGCATTGGTCAAGGGGGGCCTACAAGTGTTAATACCCCCGTGCTTCTGGGTTACACTTGTGTGAGTGCTAGGCAGGTTCCAGGTGTTCCATTGAAGGTATGGAGCAAGGGCCTGAGGCCAGGTGCTGTCTGGTTGCAGCTGCCCTGAGCTGATCAAAGTCTGTGCCATGATGGTTCCTTCTGCAGGGGCTGGAGAAAAGGTGAGCCAAGGTTTTGAAAAGATACAAGAGAGGGGTCTGAAACATTGCCTCCTGTATATCTTGGTTTTCTGTGTTGGACATTTCCTCATTAGTGTTTTCTACTGCCTTTTAAAGATTTTTTTTCAAAAGATACATTTCTCAGGGCACTTGGGTGGCTCAGTCGGTTAAGCGTCCGCCTTCGGCTCAAGTCATGATCTCGCAGTCCATCATTTCGAGCCCCACATCAGTCTCTGTGCTGACAGTTCAGAGCCTAGGGCCTGCTTCAGATCCTGTCTCCCTCTCTCTCTGCCCCTCCCAATCTCTTTCTCTCTCTCTGTCTCAAAAGTAAATAAACATTAGGGGTGCCTGCGTGGCTCAGTCGGTTAAGCATCTGACCTCGGTTCAGATTGTGATCTCGTGGTTCATGAGTTCAAGCCCCACATCGGGCTCTGTGCTCACAGCTTGGAGCCTGGAGCCTGCTTTGGATTCTGTGTGTCTCTCTCTCTCTCTCTCTCTGCTCCTCCCCTGCTTGCACTCTGTCTCTGTCTCTCTCTCAAAAACAAATAAACATTAAAAAAAAAAAAACTTTAAAAATAAATAAACATTAAAATATTTTTTAAAAATAAAATTAAATAAAAAATTTAAAAGGATACATTTCTCATATTAACTTCACTCAAGATACCTGCAGACAATCTGTACTGCTGATTAGCCATCTAGAGATCTCTTCACCCCAAATGCTAACATATCTCCCAAACAGTTTTCCAAGCACTAGGAAACTGAATCATAACTATTTTCTGAATGGGTGAATGGAATGCATTTTCAATTTCTGTCCCATTTTTTACTCCTATTGCACAAAGACAATTAATTATATACTTAAATGGTACAGAGTGAGTGCAGAAAAAAATGACACTTCCCTGCCGATTGCCCCTTACCTGCTCTTCTGTGTCCCTGTGTACTTTGTTAGTGTTCACCATGGCTGCATTGGCACATGATGCAGGGTCACTGAGAGCAACTGAGAGCTATAAAGAAGAAGACTGTGCCTCATGGTTGCCAGCCTTGTGGATGCTCTTTCTCTTGAAACGTGGCCTCTGGCATCTGAGATTCTGGCCATCTGTTCAAGTCATAGTGTGTAAGGAATAATGAAAGTCCTGTGGGAAGTCATGCTCAATGCGTCTCATTGAGCTTTCCTGACATGCTGCAGTAAAGGGAAAGCTTCTAGAGGTTATATGTAGGGTCTGACAAACGGAGTAGACACTCTACCCCATTCCATTCACTAAGCATTAGTGAGCACCCAGTTTGAACAAGGCATTATGCAAGTAGCTCTGAGGAATACAAAGATGAACAAGACAGAGTACATGTCTTCAAGTTAGTATAATTTAGTGCTGTGGTTCTTAAACTTTTCTCCTCGTGTATCTTTGGGAGAATTGATGAAAGCCACAGATCCTTTCCCCCAAAAGCATACATGACCCTAACCATAAAATTTAGTTCATCATTTCAGAGACCCTCCTCTCTTCCGAAGTTCAGTCAAAGGCTTATCAAAAAAAAGGTGGAGATGGACACCTGGGTGGCTCAGTCAATTGAGCGTCCGACTCTTGATTTCAGCTCAGGTCATGATCTCACAGTTCATAGGTTCAAGCCCTGCATCAGGGCTTGTGTCTGACAGCGTGGAGCCTGCTTGGAATTCTTGCTCTCCCTCTCTCTCTCTTTTAAAATAAATAAATAAATATTTTTAAAAAGTGGAGGGAACAGCCTGTCCATTAATAACTGTGGGAAATTTAGAGTGTCGTGAATGATCTGATATATGACGTTATCCAGGAGCAACAAATGGGAGAGCATAGTTCCACATAAAGGTATTGGGGCCTCCTCGGGCACACATGTATGTAATGCTTTGAAAGACAGCCAAATGAAGAGTGCACCTGATGAAGAGTATAAAGCCAGTGCAAGAAAGCCAATGGCATATTCTGGAATTATAAGAAGCCCAACATGTCTGGGTCATAAGACTCTTGGAAAAAGCTGGAAATGAGTAGGAAATGAGGTTAAAGATTGGGAGACTGGAGTTCAAACATTGGTTTTCAAGCTTAGAAGCTTGGATTTTACTCGATAGGCAATGGGGCCTGGCATAGCCAGAGCTGGGACTTACACCATTTCTTAGGGCAGATGGAAAAGGGCATACACTGACGATGACTAAGTCTTACTGTAAAAATCTAAGTGGAAGGCAGTAAAAACCCAAACTGGGCCACTACAATGTAGGGAATGCTAAAGGGACATCGAAGAAACAAACCATGTAGTGAAGGCTAAAATGATTACCCAGAGAGGAGATAAGATACTAAATCTTCTTGCTTCTAAAGTTATTAAATATATTCCGAACAAAGTTAAACGCTGGCAATGAGAAATTAGTTATTGTTCAGATCTTTCTTTTCATTTACTTTCTCTTATTATTTTTACAATCATTGGTACAATACTTTGGAAAATAATAGGCTTAATAAATGCTTGCTCAATTGAATTTAGTTAAATTTAATTTACAGTATGACAGCTATTGAGCCAACAATTATTATACCTCATTTTGAATAATGATGCTGGTCTACAAACACAATTTAAGGAAAAACTGAATACTTTTTCCTAATAGGCAGTAGATGTACTCCCAGGGCCTTTGAGGATTGGCATGATATCCTATTTGATTTTACACCAAAAATATGTTGTAGGCCTTTTCTTGAAGCCCTTTCGATTCTATCATGCACCTTACCCAGGAAACTAAAAGTAAAACTAAAATGCGATCTTTGTAAGCTATGATGATTCTCTCCAAGGATCCTTAGCAAAGAGAACCATCTTGGTGATAAAGGTATACTGTGGGAGCAAGGAAGATGTTGACTTTGGAAGCATAAAATAATTTGGTGAGCTACTCAAATGCTGTTCAGATTCATATTTTAGAAAGATGCAGCTCATGGCTCATGAATGGAAATCAAATACAAAACTTGTCTTTTATTAACATTTTCTTTCCCAACTCCATGTTTGGTCAAGGTGGCTAATATCTAGAGTGTAATCACATGAAAATGCATTCGTTGACCCTGGCAAAGCATGCAACTGAACTGAATTTCTCTTCCCTACTAGCTTTTTAAACACTATTTTGTCATGATCAAAGACCTGATAGGACATAAAAATAAATTGTTTACTTGAGAAAATCTTAACGACCGGCGAATTTGCACAAGGCTTTCTTGACCACAATTTTCCCAGGATTCTTGTGATACCTTTTATATGAATTCCCCTGGCTCAAGACATCCATTTCCTCTTCTTCCTGTCTCTTGTCTCGTTAAGTCATGCTCCCTTGCAGTGGTCCAAACATCCTTGCTCTTCAAAATCACCGAAGGAACAGCCAAAACCTGGGGATACCCTGGCCAAACTCCAGACCTGTGGAATCGGGGGCCACAGTTCGAGACGCACTCACTGCTCCAAAGAGCACTTCTGATTTTCACCACTGGACTGGTTGGCTGTAGACAGGGATGGGAATTAGCTCACATTAGGTATTTTGAAAATGAAACTTAGTATGAAACTTCACGGGATGCAAATTCTTGATCTGTTTGCTCACTGAAAAATTAGACAAGTGTCAAATAATGGACAATAGGAAAGGTTACAAAGTGACAGACCCTGCTTCCCAGTACATTCTGCTGGCCCAGTCAGGTCAGTGCAAGACCTGGTTGCGCCTTCTTCCTTCATTGTTCTCTGCTCTCGGTCACTAGATCATCTTCTTCCCGGAGTATCCTCCCCAACTCATCTTTATGTGTCAGATCCTGCTGTGATTCAGAAACCAGCTCGAGCCCTACCTCTTCCTCCTCTACACCTTTCCAAAGTTTCCAGCCTGCATAGCATCACTGTATTTTGAACTCCAGTAGTGTTTTGTTTTGTTTTTTAATCTGTTCTATGGATGTGGCCCTTTGATGACAGAGTGTCTCATCCTGATGTTCGGTTAGGCCATCTGAACATGTCTCTCCCCGTGGGAATTAGAATCCCAGGCTCTCGTATTTTGTTTAGTCCCCTCTAACATCAAGCATAATGTATTGTAGAATTTTTAAAATTACTGGTTGGATTTCATTTCTTTTCAAAATGTGATGGAATCTCATTTCTTGCTTCCTTTCCCAGCTCTGGATGTATAAGCATATGGCCGTCTCCCTCTGTATGTTAATGCCTATATGTGCAATAGATGTATGATAAGTTAGTGACACATTGACATATTCTTTTCTTCTCATGAGCTGAGGCTTTCTGAATTTCAAGATGAGTAGTTGATCTGGAAGTCAACTAAACTAGTCATCACTCTGGTACAGTCTCTTACAGATTTCTATCATCACACCCGTTAAGAGGAAAACAAACCTGAGGGGCACCTGGGTGGCTCAGTTAAGTGTCCAACTTCCGCTCAAGTCATGATCTCACGGCTCAGGAGTTTGAGCCCCACATTGGGCTCTGCGCTGACAGTTCAGAGCCTGGAGCCTGCTTTAGGTTCTGTGTCTCCCTCTTTCTCTGCCTTTCCCCCACTAGCACACTCTCTCTGTCTCTCAAAAACAAAGGAAACATTTTTAAAAAGAGAAAAACAAACCTGAAATTATAGAAGAAATCTTATATTAAGGGACAAACATCTTTATCACTGACAAAGTGGGGCAAAGAATTGAAAGAATTGGGAGGTTATAGTTTTATCAGATTATGAAAGTAAATGTTAATGCCTGTTTTCTCTCAAAAATAAGAATAATGCCTAAACTGTAGATGGTGCTTCAGAGTTTACTCTTTTCCATGTAATTTCTGTTGTGCCCCAGAACACCTATAAGAAAGTTTGATATTATTATTCCTGTTGTGCATGAAGAAACACTTGAATCCAAGTCCACGATCTCTAAGCCCATTTTTCTCTGTAAGAGAAACTAGATTGTTGTTGCCTATGCCATGCTCCTTGCTGGGTCCCTCTGTTCTCCACCACCTGTAAGTTCTGTGTGCTCAGGGACCTGCCTGTCTTCTTCACTCTAATTCTAGAACGCAGAAGAATACTGAAACATAATAAGGGCTGAATAAATACTTATGAAGTTGTTAGTCTCTCTAATGGAAGGCTAAGATAGAAGGCTGGTTTTCGCCTGGCCGAGACAATGAGTTTGAAGAGGAACCTGAAGTTGTTCCTGACACTCACAAGGGGACATGTTCTTCTCTCCACCTCCTCACACCCTGCCCATGTGGCAGTCTGACCCACATGGGAGGCTCCTTGAAAGCATTCTTACTTAAAACTAGTTGGCATTTCGAATACTGACTGAGACTTGGCATGTGAGAGCTGTCCTAGGAAAAACTCAATGCTTCCATGTGTGCTCCTCTTAGTGCTAAGGGTATCAGAATTTTCTTGAAAAACTAAGTGAATGAATCTCCATAATGAACTCTCCTATAATCCTACAAACATATTTTAATAATCCACTATGTGAATGAACACAGTTCGACACTTGAAACCTGCAGTATAACCTAATTGGAAAAAGCACCTGAACTGGGTTCTCCTAATCTACAGAGTGGTCACAATGGGAAATTCCTGCTGGGGAATTTTCCTGAAAGTCAGGAAACTTAGATCTGGGGAGGGAAGAATTGGTTTCAGGAGAAAGAACCTACCCCCTTTGCTATGGGATTTGATGAGTAAGTCGACATCAGAATTCTCCCTGCTTGCACCTGCTTGTCTCAGAGATTGGAAACCGAATCCTAACAAAGCCTCAGACAACAGTTACCGTCACTTTAAGCAAGGTGGGTGGGGGTTGAGAGGGTATGTGCATGAGCGTACACATACACACATACACACCCCTGTCTACACACTAGAGTGTATGTGTGTGTGTATGCGTGTGTGTATACGTGTGTATATATATATATATATATATATATATATACGTATATATATATATATATATATATATATATATATATATATATATCCCCAGTGGTATATCAACAGGTTATATCAATTCCCAGCGTAACTGCAATTTACTTTTCTCCCAGGCAAGAAAGCACATCATGATGCAATGAGTGACCTTCTTATACAAGTGAATCACAACCCCTCTAAAACAATGTATATATACATGATTATAGAAATCATTCTTTTTTGAGAGAGACAGAGAGAGAGAGAGGGAGAGAGAGAGAGAGAGAGAGTGTTTGTGTGTGTGTGTGTGTGTGTGTGTGAACCAGGGAGAGGGGTGGACGGAGAGAGAGAATCCCAAGCAGGCTCCATGCTCAGCGCAGTGCCCAACATGGGACTCTATCCCACGACCCTGGGATCATGACCTGAGCCAAAATCAAGACTCAGACATTCAAGTAACTGAGCCACCCAGGCACCCCATAAATCATTCTTAAACTGCATAAGTTAACTTATAGTTATCAGCTCCTGTAACACACTTCACAACCTATGAGAACATAGCAGGCTGTCTTAATGCCAAAGGACAGAGAACCACTGACTGCCAGCATGCCTGTCATACTTAAACTGCCTGGGGATGTTAAAATGCAGTTTCTGGTTCTGGGGTGGGAGCCTAAGATTCTGCATTTCTAATAAGCCTAATGCCTTGTGACTCTAAGTATGGTCCTGGACCAGCTGAGGCAGCACCAGGGAGCTATTTTACAACCTTGTAGGTGATTCCAGTGTGCAGCCATTGTTGAAAGCCACTACACCAAAAGGACCAGAGTTAAGTCGCTATGATTGTTTGTTGACCTTCCCCAGCTGGAAGCCCTTTGAATGCCGCCTAAAGGTTTCTAAATCTGTGATTATCAGAATCACCTGGAGAGCTTTAGGAAACGCTTTTCCCACCTTCCTAAATTTTGAAATCAGTAAGTGGTATAATGTGGGCTTGGGAATTTTGAGATCGCTACATGCTTTAAAAAAAAAAGGTGTCGTGCTTAGATTCACTGACCTGGACCCAGTCTCTATGATGTGGTCCAGGTAAGGCCAGCCCTGGACTAAATAATGAAACAGACTACATCCTAGAGTTGTTTTTTTTTTATATTTCTACCCTTTCTGTACCCTCTCTTCCATCTTTTACCCTATTTATATGATTCTCCTACTTCTAATAAAGTTTATGACATCAGTCATTTCTACCTAGATATAAATGAGTTTGGTATTTTTGCACTTTGCCCAGAGATACTTGGATTTAAGTCATTGCTAACAGTGAGCTAAAGAGTTCATTTCTGGGGCGCCTGGGTGGCTCGGTCAGTTAGGCCTCCAACTTCAGCTCAGGTCATGATCTCACGGCTAGTGAGTTCGAGCCCTGCATTGGGCTCTGTGCTGACCGCTCAGAGCCTGGAGCCTGCTTCAGATTCTGTGACTCCCTCTCTCTCTCTGCCCCTCCCCTGCTTATGCTCTCTGTCTCTCAAAAAATAAATAAGTGTTTAAAAAAAGTTCATTTCCTAAAAAAAAAAAATAGTGTAACATCGGCAAACAGATAAGAAACATCACTTGAGAATAGCAAACTCCTCTCTAGCCACATACAAACACTTCCCCCCACACCCCTGCCTCTGACCAAGCCCTTTTCTACTTAAGTTGCCTGAATTTAAAACAAACTGCTGAAGCTTTGTATATTTCCATTTATTTATGAATACAAACTTTTAGGTATTAATAATGTCCAAAATTAACATTAATATTATTTGTAAGATTCTATGAAGTACTAAACACTACCGTTAAGAACACGTTTATTTTTGGGGCGCCTGGGTGGCGCAGTCGGTTAAGCGTCCGACTTCAGCCAGGTCACGATCTCGCGGTCCGTGAGTTCGAGCCCCGCATCAGGCTCTGGGCTGATGGCTCGGAGCCTGGAGCCTGTTTCCGATTCTGTGTCTCCCTCTCTCTCTGCCCCTCGCCCGTTCATGCTCTGTCTCTCTCTGTCCCAAAAAATAAATAAAAACGTTGAAAAAAAAAAAAAAAAAATTAAAAAAAAAAAAAAAAAAAAAAAAAAAAGAACACGTTTATTTTTGATATGGTTAATGTTAACCAAATAATTTTATTATACAAACTGTTGCCTTATCTAGTATATTAGTATAAAATGGATGCAGTTTTATAGATGAGGAAACCCTACTTGGTCTCGTCTGTGCCTAATAGCAGGTGCTCTATGACGGACAGTTAAAGCTTGATGGCTATTTAGCAAAGTGTGCACAGTGCCATCTAGTGGTATTCAGTCATCACTGCAAAACCTAAATGTCCATTTTCCAAAGTGATTTTGATGGCTCAAGAGTAAACATCTTTATACAACTGTCAGACTTTTAAAACAGACTTCCTAATAGCTTCCTTATGACTCTAAACTTAGCACATTTCTTAGTGCTCCTACTTAAGCACTAAGCAGAAGGCTTGGGATACCTTTTAATAATAATTAATAGGTATTAAATACTTCTATGCACTGAGCACTGAGTTAAGTGCTTTCTATGGATTGTCTCATTTGATCCCCCCAATAACCCTGCAGTGGAGCAACTCTTGTTGTCCCCATCTTACAGATGTGGAAACTGAAACTTAAGGACATTAAGTGATTTGCTCAAGGTCACATGGATAGTCGATAGGAAAAGCCCGTCGAAACCCAACCTACCGTCCAGGAACCTGCACTATTCTGCACTGTAATCTGCACCTCCCAAAGCAGTTACCAATGGAATAAAATTTCTGATAAGTCTTTATGAAAGAGGGCCTTCCTCACCAGGTCTCTAATTATCAAACACGGTAAAACCGATTCAAACTCCACTAACTGAGAACATAACGACAGTTAAACTAAATATTATCTGTCTTTGGGGCTGAGATGTAGTTTGGCCTTCTTTTGTATGGCCAACATGATATATGCTCAAAATTACATGTTAATTAACTTATCGAATTTGGGGGCACTGGGCTGAAAGTTGGGTTTGGATTCACAGACCTTGTAAGTTGATAATGGCGTAGCATGGCTATAGATGAGAAGGTGTTTAATTATCTTAACACTAGTAGTTATCATTTGTTGAGCACCTATGTGCCAAGCTCTGTGACCAGCACCTGTGTATACATTTTCTCTTTTCTCCTCGCTATAACGGTCTATGGATGGTTTTCTCCTCATTTCTAGAAAGGAAACAGTAAAGTATATAGAGGAGGAGTAACTTGCCCACAGTTTTATAATTATTAGTAGAGCCAGGGGTGAAACTTCAATCTTTGTGACTGCAAAATCTGTGTCTTTTGCCACTCTTGGAAAATAAGTATTATAGTGTGCATGATTACAGTTTTCTGTGTACCGCCATCCCTATGCAAAAAGACCGTCATCTCTGCTGGGATGACGGTAACAGGCTCCAGCCACTTCTCCCGTGCATGCCTGTCCACCTCCATTGCTTTCTGCCCTTACTGTCCGAAATGATAGTTTTCAGCTGCATTTCTGAGCGTGTCACTCTATTTAACACCTGTGTCTTCATACTTTTAGTGTAAAGGCCAAAAGATTTGCCGTAGCCACAGTACTCCTCCAGCCTTATCTTATTCCTCTGGGCCCTTCACGACCATCTCATAATCCCATTTTGTAGGTAGCACCCTGTCCACCACAACAGGTCATCATTTCTGATTATCTGTGTAATTGTGAGTCATGTCCAAATCCCCACCTGTTAGTTCCTTGAGGCAGGAACAACATCTTTGCATCCTGCACCCAGACGTATCCCCAAGGACTAGATCCAGAGGATCTGTACATCAAACATAAAGGGAATAATTATAGGAACCCAGTTCCTGCAGAAATTAATTTAATTCCTCAAGAAGTTAATTAAACAAACAAACAAACAAAAACTTATAGATGCCGTCTACCTGGAAGTACCTTGGATGCTGACTTGAAAAATTGGATAAATAGCATTAAGAAATACAAATAATTTCCTTGTAGGACATACAGAGAAGGTTATAAATTTGGAATCCCATAAGTCTGAATTTATCCAAATCTAATAGATATGTAAGTATTTCAGTTAGAAAGTGATTTGTATTCTTCTGTCCCAAATAAGAGATATGCTGGAAAGTTGTTTTATTCTGGGTTTTTTTTTTTAGTTTTACATGATTCACATTGTACCTTTGTTCAAGTGCAACATATTGTCCTGTGTGTCAGGCATTACCACTTTTGACTTCATGATTTTTCCCATGTAAGGAGCACTGTCCTCACTCTGTAGATGGGGACAATGAAGCTCTATGTCTTCAAGGCTATGAGGGCATGCACTTGAAGTAGAAGGGCCGTATTTAGACCTCGGTCTTTGGACTTCAAGTCCAGTGCTCATTTGGACTCCCAAGTCCAGAAGTTCAATACATGTTAGTGTTTTTTTAATATAGTGTCAGAAATGAGTAAAGAAGTGGGAAACTAAAACTTAACGAGTAAGTAGAAACGCATACGTGGAGTGCACATTTTTTAGGAACTGAAACCTAAGTGTGTATTTCATTGAGAAAGACAACATACTTAGTTTCAAGAGCAAAAGCATGATGAAAAGTGAACCTTAAATATGGCGAAGTTGTGGGGACACTGGAATTCTCATACGTTGTTGATGTAGATATGAAATACCAATATCGGAACACACCTGGGGAGTTTCTCAAACATTCAACATATACCAACCATACAACCTAGCCCATTTCATTTCCAAGTATTTACCAAGAGAAATGGAGCTTATGTCTATACAAACATTTGTACGTGGCTGTTCATAGCAACCTTATTCATAATAACCCCAAACTGAAACAACTCAAGTGTCTATCAACAGGTGAGTTGATAACCAAATTGTGATCTATCCACGAACAGAATGCTATTCAACAATATTACGGAACAAACTATTAATACATGCAACAACGTGGATGACTCTCAAAGTAATTATACCAAGTAGAAGGATCCAGACAAAATAAACGTACCGCATGATTCCAGCTATCTAGAATCCTGGAAAACCATTTTGGAAAGTATATCTGTGGTTGCCTGGGGTGAGGAGTGGGCTGGATTAAAAGGAACCAGAGGAAACCTTTGGGATGGAGACGATCACTGTCCTGATTTTGGCAATGCTTTCTGGGGTGTTATAACAAGGCTTGAGCATGACCAGGGAAGAAATAGAAATGGAATTCTTGACACTAGTGAAAGTAACCATGACTTAAGTTCTATGAGTTAGTCAATAGTGTAGCCAAGAAGCTGTTCTTGACCAGGTTAAATAAGTGATCCGTGACTTAATTCTGCTGATAACTCTTCCTTTTTCCCCTGCCTGTCTTCCCACCTTCCTTAACTTTCTCTTTTTTTATTTCAAACCTTATACTATGAAAAATATATAAATAAATTAAAATATTTTAAATAAATGCAGGTTTGATATCTTTTCAAATGCTAGAATTTAAGTGCTGATTTTGTGTCTCTTTCTTTCAAGGGGTCGGTGTGTACAGTGGGAAAATGCTTTAAAGCCAGAGAGACTTGTTAATTTTAATCACAAGTGCCATACACTTCAAAGTTGCTAAGAAACTAGATCTTAAATGTTCTCACCACAAAAAAAGAAATTATAATTCTGGGACATGATGTGTTAGTTAATGCTAGGGTGATAATCACATTGCAATATATAAATCTATCAAATCAATATATTGTATACCTTGAAGTTACACATACACGATGGTGTATGTCAACAGTTTTTATTTCAGCGTTTTTTGAAAATGACGTGGATAGACGTGGATTTGAAAAGCAGTTTTGCCATTGACTGGCCTTGGACCCTTGCATTTGTCAGTTAACTTCCCTGGTCCTCAGTTTCTCATATGTAACGTAAAGATAGTAGCTGCATTTCAAGGGTCACGTTGAAGATTAGAAGTAACTATCTCCTGTGGTTTTCAGGAAATAATTTTCTTGGTATTATACACGGTACATCAAGTCTTTGAGATCATGCACTGTCTATGTACATTTGCTTATGTCAACCCCTACAAGAGTTGAACTCATATTGAGGACTTTGAGGTGCCTTGACAAAATAGGACAAAAATAGGACAAAATAGGACAAAATAGTACGTGTAAAATAATGAGTTTACCGTTCCCTGCATTTTGGGCTGATGTGTTCCCTCTGCTTTAATTGTATGTAGTGCACCTGGTGGACATTTGGAACGTCATAGAAGCGTTGCGGGAAAATGCTCTGAACAACCTGGACCCTAACATAGAACTCAGTGTGGCCCGCTTGGAGGCTGTGCTTTCCACCATTTTCTACCAGCTCAACAAACGGATGCCAACCACTCACCAAATCCAGGTGGAACAGTCCATCAGCCTCCTGCTTAACTTCCTGCTGGCAGCCTTTGATCCGTAAGCTCCCTCTGAATAGCTGTTCCTCTCTACATGTTTGGTCTCTCCCTCCTCTTGTCCTTCTTGGTCTCTTCCAAATGATTTTCTAGAGTAGCTGGCTGCCTCTTTTTCTTGATCAGAAACTTATCTCAATAAAACCTGTCTGTGTTTAACATAAATTTTAAATGCCATGGGGGAAGAAAACAGTAAAAAAAAGTGCCACAGGAAATTGAGGACAACTGTTATTTTGTACGCTGACCTTTGTTTAACTCATCCCATGCTTCCTAAAAGCTACAGATGCTTGAAAGTGTCGCGCGACGGCATGCCTGTGGAGCAGTTTAATGAAGCGTGCAGTGGAAGGATGTTTTCAACTCTCTTCTTTGCAGATTGCCTAAGACAGTGTTTCTGAGGTGTCATAACAAGATCCTAGAGCAAGCAGAGAGATTGAAGAGGGTTTCTTGATCAGCCTAGTGAAAGGAGCCATGGCTGGCGTTAAATGGATCAGTCAATAATGTGCCACATAAAACAATGTAATGCCTTCCGCACATGATAATTAAATCTCAGCCTCATTATCTTATAATTTTGTCTCATAGAATGAGAGAATTTCAGAGCTGGCTGAAATATTAAAGACTGTTCTTCCAAATCTCTCATTTTACAGATGAAGGACCTGAAGCACAAAGAGGCTGTCCCTTGACCAGTGTCTCTCAGCATGTTAGTGGCAGAGTAGGGATTTAGGTATTCAGCTAAGATTTCTTTTCCAAGGCATATGTGGCAGCCTTGTGAAGTGTAAAAACTCCCCTGAATTACTTTATCAGCCTAAGATTTCAAAAGGTCTTTGGCTGATTGCCTTTAGTCTAGATATGGTATCAGCATCCCCACTTTCACTACTGGTTTTGAATATTAAAACGGAAAATTGCTAACTTGACCTTTCAGCAATCACATTTTAAGACTCTCAAAAGATTTTGCTTAGTCTCATTGTCTGGCCAATGCTTGGGAATATCTAAGCCTGGCACTGGAGATGTTCCAGCCAGGCTAATGTTATTATGCCGCTCACGAAAGCTACCAGCTGTCACTTTACAACCTAGAGTGGTAACAGAATTATCCGTGCTTGGTTTGACCTGTGTAGAGTATTGTCTCATGATGTTTAAATTTTGAGTAATTCTCGACTTGAAATAAACAGTTCTGAAACAAGCAGTCCGGCTTGATAGATCCCACGCTTAGCCTGTGCGGACTTCAGAACTGATGTACTGCTTTGGCCTAATCACTATGGTAACCAAGTGGCAGGCAGGTAGAGAAGGCTATGGTTCCACATGACAGGTGACAGAATGGAGCCAGGCTATGGAATTTCTGTAATGGCATTTCCATCCTCCCCCCTTGACAAGAGCACAGAAGCTTTCAGACTTGCCACTAGTCTTCAGGGGGCTTATTTGTTATAAGGGGAACAACGGAGAATGTAAAAAGAGAAATAGAATTCTTGCCAGATCTTAGAGTATTGCTGGAGGATTCATAAGGAATCAAAGATAAAAAAATAATTTGTATCCACTCCCTAAATATAGAAACTGGGCCAGATTAACATTAAGGAAGGAGGACCTTGTGAAATATGTTAGAGTTATAATACATACATGTCTCATATTTTATATGACCTATCATATCTCAGTATTTCTCATAACATGAGAAATACACAATAGAGTTAGATTTTTCACTTCTGTTTAGAAATATTGGGAAGATCACTTTTAAAAAATAGGGCTGTAGATGTTCTCTAAGTAGCTACTGATAATCATTTCAAGGTTGATGAATGCTAAGCCTAAGGACTATCCCAAGGTCAGGAGCCGTCAACGTGAACGTTCACATGGAATATCTGTTTGGTTCTTACTCTTCTTACAGATAAAAAGCGCCCTGATGTATACTTTCAGTAATCTCATTATAGTAGATTTTTTAAAACATCCACATAGAGAAATCTCATTTTACAGATTTACAGACACATCCATATAGAGACCCCAGTCTACAGATGCTTCTGCCTTCTCTGTTTTGGCATTGCAAATGCGTATAGGCAGTTCTGCTGATTCTCAAACTTCCATCTGATGGCTTTTGAAAATCTAGACGATGTGGGATGTGAGCCATAAGGAAGTATCAGTAGCTGGAAAGAGACTATAACCGGAAATATTCACTTAAAAGTGAATGTAAGAAGCGAAACTTAAGAATAAAATGAATGTTCAATTCAATTTCTTATAATAGTAAACTCCTGTTTCTCCAAATGAGATCCAGTATGGAAATATGATGTTGCTTCCTACCACCTATCCCACGACAGAACCCAAGCATTTAAGGGAGCCTTCTGCATTTTGGTAGACGTGAATGAGCCTAGTACATCAAGGATATGCTGTTGCTCTTATAGAATCACTGAAACATTTGGGAGATTTTCTCATTTGCTGTAATTTGAATGAACATTTAAAAAAACCCAAAAAAAGTCTAAAATAAAAATTTAAACTTGCATTCTAAAGAGATTATATATATGTGTATATTTTTTTTGAAGGAAGGACAGTATAGCAATTTAAATTCATGAAGACTGAAAATAAGAACTTGCATTCAGAGAAACTTGGTCATTATTTTGGCAATGCCTTCAAATTCACCAGACCCAGCTGGTGGAGTCTTCCATGAATATGGTAACCTGAAATGAGGTTCAAAGCCCACTGCACTTGCCTGTATCCTTGAGAACCAGACTTGCCTTCTCGCAACCATACCTCCCCCAAAATATCACTCTTTCCCTTCTCTCCCCAGAGAAACACCTGCGTCTCAGTCCTCCCCCAGACATGCTCACTGCAGACCACAGCTAGCTTCCTGGTTGCAAGGTTTCTCCACCAACTCAGCCTCTTAGAAGATAGAGGGCATTGCTACAGATGTAGGATGATTTCTCGAATGTTAGGAGCTAGGATTCATGCCCAGAGACTATGCTTATGTTTGCCATTCTGTCTCTGAATATCAGTCCCTTGAGTCTAGAAGATGTTTTTTCTGACTTTCCTCCTAAAAATGGCTGTATCCTAGCAAGAGTCAACCAGTGGTCGATGACCAATCAACTTCTAAGCAGACCTTTCCATCCCAGACACTGTCTCCTCCAGAGTCCCTAGGAAAATGACAGGTGTACCTGGGAAGGGTGGGAAAGGTGTCAGAATCGGGGATGAGGGACTGAGAGTGAAGAATTAGAAAACAGCCAGAGCCAGTCTCTGTATCTCATCTCTTTTCTTCTGCACACCCCAGGAATTAGCCTGCCTCTTTCCCTTATTTGCTAACAACCTGGAGGCAGCTTTTCTTCCCACTGTTAACTATTATTTTTTAGGAAAACTGAGAGTAACAAAAGAAAAACAACATGGCAGAAAGTTACAAGGTGACAATAATTTTTTTCAACAGCTTTATTGAAAGGTATAATCGTGACCTTGACACTACTTCTTAAAAGTCTATATTGACCTTTCAAAGAGATGGGGTCACAAACTGATCCCCTGTGAAGCCCTTCACCTCTCATGGCTGAGTTGACCCCCCTCTTCCCCAGGTCCTACTGTTCCTTTCAAATGATTTTGTTATTCTTTTATGGTGCATGTCTTCCTATTTATATGACTGCCTCCCACAAGCTACTATACAGTGGGACCATGGCTTACTCTTTGTATCCACAGCACCTGAGACAATGTCCAGCTCATAATGAATCTACGAACGAATGAATGAATGAATGAATGAAGATCAAAGATTGACTTTTCTTAGCTCAACACACTAATTTCTTTTCATTCTTTTTCTGAAACTAAGTCCTCCTTAATCTCTAATATATTACCAAGACTAGGGAGTCCAGGTTTGCTCTGTCACCTAGATTCATACCCTCTATTTTTACTTCTGTTCCACAAGAGAAGAAAACAGATGGCTGTGACTACTAGTGTGGGAGTATCCTATTTTCACAAAAGACTTCCCTGTAGTTCTCGTACTCCCTTCTTCATTTCTTGGGAAACATGAACAACAACTTTAGTCTGTTGACTTAATCTCATTTCAATTCACTAGATCTTCTTTCTTAGGGAAGTTCTTCCTAAGGTAGATTAGGTGACAGTGGCCTTGTTTTTAGCAAATGTTATTTTCACATATATTCAGCCATGCAAATCTCATAGGAGGACAAGGATAAAGATTAAAAAGAATGGTGGTGTTCCTCTTCTCAGGTGTCACGCTATATTCTTAAAGCCAGTTCTCCAATGATAGTAATAATGTACTAATGTAATCAGTAATTATATATACTGATAGTGATTATGTACTAATGTAATTAGTAATCATATTACTCATTGTGGTAATAGCTAATACCATTTATTGTTTGCCCACAGTCCTACTGGTTGGGCACTAAGGGATTATAACTTTTCAGGTTGAGTAAGCGATACGGCTGGGACATGTGGAGGTTACATAGTGTGTAGGTAATACAGTGTCACACTGGGTGAGGTCAGTGGGGAAGAAGAATCATTTGTTTCAGGCATCAGTGTAAGTTCAGCTGTATTCATGCTTTCTATTACATTTTTAAATGAGAAATTAAGGTACTTTTCCCCCCAAACTTACCCAGCTTTTACAGGATATTTTTATGATGCCCACATTCCTAACCTTTCCAGTTTGTGGTACTCAGACATGTCTGACAGAGTGTATGTGAAGGAAATATTTGGACTTAACACATATTACATTGTAGATTTAGAGTCAGTTTTATGACAGCCATCCAGAATTCCAAATCTATCATATAATAGTCTTTCACAGAGAATACAGAATCCCCTGTTTGACATATTGCACCTTGCTGAGCCATTGGAACATCCATTCCCACTCCTGAGCTTCCCCACACACCCCCTCCAATGCTATGAAAGGTACCACAGCACTATTTCAGACTCGTGGATATAAAATATTCTGGAACTCTGCCCAAATCCGTCTGCCTTTTGAGTTTAAAAAATAATTTTGATGTTTAATGCAAGATGTAGTACAAAGTACACAGCCCTTTCTCTGCGCACCAGTGAAATGGATGGTTCACATTTGAGGCTGTGTGGTTGTGTGAGAGCAAAAGAAAAAGAGACGAGGTCTATAAAACCAAATGTTCTTTTTTCTTTTTATTGTCTATACGGCTAGAACTAGATATTTCACCTAGTGTTTGCTTGGTGATTTTCTTTCGTACCACGTCTTAAACTCAAGACTTCCACAGAACATTCTCCTCTAATCGCTAAAATTTTGTTCTAGTAGAAAATACTTTGTTTCAAGGTTCCTGCTTGTCACGAAAATAGACTCTCTCTGAAGAATTTCCACAATTGTAGATAAAATGAACATTCTTAATGTCACTTGCCTTTATGTCAGACTTATACTTTGCGTGAGTGGCAAAAAGAGTTTCATAGGGGTAAAGGAGATATGTCCACAGTATTGCCTCCTTCCATGCTGGAGAAACTCCCGGCAAACTCGCGTGGCCAGGTGTTATGACGAATTCTTTCCCCAAATGTTTTGCTAACATGATGGGAAGGCCAAAGAGATGCCACAGCCAATTAAGGGATTTCTATCTGTGCACGTGTTAACTTCATCATCCCCCAAATAAGAGTAATTATGTATGTGCTTACTTCCAAATTCAAGGTGTCACATGACTGCACAACCTAATATTATGGACCGTAAGGCCAATCTTCATGACTTTTCTCAAGCATTTTAGTATTTCTCAATAGAAAACTTAAGTGGTAAATCGAAAAAAAAATCCTTTTCACGTGTGCATCCATTAACTTAACTAACGTATATTAAGAGCTTGCTTTGCACTGGGTGCCATGATAGGCTGGGGATGAAAGATGAGTGGGGTGAGGTCCCTACCCTCTGAAAAACATGCTGTATTAAAACTAACCGGTGTCGGGGTGCCTGAGAGCTCTGTCGTTAGGTGTCTGACTTCAGCTCAGGTCACAGTCTCACAGTTCATGAGTTCAAGCCCCTCACTGGGCTTTGTACTGACAGTACGGAGCCTGCTTGGGCTTCTCTCTTTCTATTTGCCCCTCTCCCACTGTCTCTCTCTCTCTTTCAAAATAAATAAACTCTAAAAAAAATATTAATGAGTTTTGATTCTTTTTCTCCGATAAACTATGAGCAAACTGAGGGTGGGAGCCATACCTTATTCATCTTTAGATCCCCAACCTGTGAGACATGGTCAATAAATAATTGTTGAGTTATGAAATGAGTGATCCCTATGAACAAAATGACTCCCAGATAAAGAAATGAGTTACGATAGAGGCATGTTTTGGAAGAAAGAGGAGGAAACAATTTTCTCAGTTAATTAAGCTACCAAAATGTGCGAGAAAGAGAAATTTGAGTTCTGTGCTCATCAAAATGCTTACCAAATGTTTTTGTGAAATATGTTGGTAAAAGAAGAGCTTCTGGTTTCTGTGCTCTCAAATAGAAAAATAATTCCATCAGCCTGTTCCAAATAGAGTCAGAATCCAAATCTCACTTTCAAGGACTTAAAATTTATCATGAGATTCTCTAATTTCAAACAGGAAACTCACTTGGCAACTTGGAGAAAATTTACATTCTGTTCTGAATTCAGCCTAGCATCTCAGACCTATCAATATCTATTTGTTGGTTTTCCTTCTTGTCAAAAGCAGATTTTCCCTCCCAGACAAACTTTCCCTAAAACGAATACCTTCTTAGTTAAAAGAAACCAGTTTCTCTCTTTTTGAGGTCATGAAAAAAGCCCAGTGTAATAGTTACTCACTTTTTACTATGATGAATGAGTCAAACCTTAAAGTAATGTATGTTTTTAAGACAGACACTCTACAAATCTCTGTATATATTTTAACTAAAGGGTGTTTTCTTATTTCCATTTTTTAATATTTTTAAAATGTTTATTTATTTATTTTGAAGGGGGGAGGGTAGGAGGGTGAGAGAGACAGAGAGAGAGAGAGAGAGAGAGAGAGAGAGAGAGAGAGAGAATCCCAAGCAGGCTCCATCCTGCCAGCACAGACCCCAACATGGAGCTCAATCTCATGAACTGTGAGATCATGACCTGAGCTGAAAACAAGAGTCAGATGCTTAAATAACTGAGCCACCCAGGCGCCCCTCTTGTTTCCATTTTGATTGGTTACCTCTTAGGAAAATTTGGAAGTTTTCAGAGTGAAAAAACTAAGTATAAGGGAAATAAAAGATTTAAGGAAACCTTGATTTATAAAGCAATTTGTTTGCACTTGTGCTAACTTTCTGATTGTCTTAAATACCTTTCAAGGTGTTAATTACGCACCAGCATAGCAATTTAATTGGGTAGTTTTTGACCTCAAGCTAAATAGGAAAGTAAAGTTTGTATTGGCAAAAGCTTCCGGCTGATTGGCCTAAAAAAATAGAATATATTCCATTCTGCTAAAAACCAAATAGTGGGAAAAAAAAGAGGAAAGCATGTATTATGCGTTGTGTTCCTGCTCTACATTAAAAGGGAAAATATTAAAATAAAATTTTTACTTAAAAAAAATTTTTTTAACGTTTATTTATTTTTGGGACAGAGAGAGACAGAGCATGAACGGGGGAGGGGCAGAGAGAGAGGAAGACACAGAATCGGAAGCAGGCTCCAGGCTCTGAGCCATCAGCCCAGAGCCTGACGCGGGGCTCGAACTCACGGACCGCGAGATCGTGACCTGAGCTGAAGTCGGACACTCAACCGACTGAGCCACCCAGGCACCCCTAAAATTTTTACTTTAAAAGTACAATTTTTTAAACAAAAAATGATAGGCCAGTAGTACATTTCACTTTAAAGTTTTTGCTGTACCTTCTACACTACCAATCAGTCAACTGCACTAGCAACTTTTCTCCACCAAGAATGGCTCATTGTCAGTCTTGTCATTGATTCGAAGGTCCAGCCCACCCATCAAATGGACGGTTCTGATAGATACACTGTATAGGGCATGCAGTATTCGCAAACATACCTGGCTCTGCTCTTTCTTTAGATGGCGATTAGAACTGCACGTGGGGAAACGTGGGTGGCTCAGTCAGTTAAGCGTCTGACTTCAGCTCAAGTCATGATCTCAAGGTCCTTGAGTTCTGTGCTGACAGCTCAGAGCCTGGAGCCTGCTTTGGATTCTGTATCTCCCTCTCTCTCTGCCCCTCCCCGGCTCATGCTCTGTCTTTCTTTCAAAAATAAGTAAACATAATTTAAAAAAAAAAAAAAGGCACACATGAAGTTGGAGATGTACTGCCATAGCTCTTAGTACAAACAGAAGCATAGACTTTTTCTAGCACTCTTCCTAGTGTTGCCGTTCCAAGGCTGTTTGGCCTGCAGCATTAGGGACAATCTACGTTTTTCATCCTCAGTACACTTTGGCAGGTCTTCTTCCGGAATTGTGGCCGACGGCCAACATTCCATATGGGCAGTTTTACTGCTTTACTCCTAGAGGCATTGCGTGTGCAGACTCACTTTGGAACAATATGCTGCTTTCCTGCTGGTTTGCACTAGACTCCTGGGAGTTTCCTGTTATCCATCCTCCTGAGCTTGACTTTCCACTTCCTAGATACTTAAGGGATTTCCCGATCTGTTTGTGAATCACACGGCCCCGTTAGGGATGATTCCTGATGAGCACAACTCTTGTACTTCTCCCCTCGGGATGCACCGATGTCTCCCTACTCCTTACTTGCATTGTTAATGCCACTTTCTCTCTCTCTCTCTCTCTCTCTCTCTCTCTCTCTCTCTCTCTCTCTTTCACACACACACACACACACACACACACACACACACACAGGACCCTGATCCCAAGATGAGTTTAAGTAATGGCCCTCGGTGTGGAATCTTGTCAAACGTCTTTAGAAAATCTCTCTCCCCAACCCTTTTCTTCAACCTGTTTTATCTACTGAAAATGTTCTTTAAAAAAAGATCCATTTGTATTTAAGTCCTTGGTGTGTCCCCCTTTTCCGTTGTGACATCATTCGTCTCCACTCACTCCTTAAATTCCTTCAAGATTTATCCACTGCTAGGGCTGAGCAAGGTCTAAATTCACCCAATATTGGTGTGCTTATGGAGATCTACATTCCTGCATACCCCCTGAATCCTTCTTTGTGACCAGGGTCACCTTTGCAATATGGCACAGTGGCTTGCATAACAATACATTCCAGTGGCCTAATTTCACCCTTGAGTTCCTGCAAAACTCTCATTGAGCTGCCCTCCACTTGGTGATTTATCTAGATTTATTGTGTCAATTTGGCAGAATAGCTCTGATACAACCACTCCTGGATGTAATAGCATTAATCTTGCATTTCCAAGAACAATACAGAACTGGCGATCTCCCTAGGATCTTCTTCATTAAAAGCTAAGGCTTAAGAATTCATCTGTGAGCTATCATCATTTCATCCTGTGGAGAACTCTCTGTTCCATCATTATCTGTGGTCTATCCTCTTTCTTGAGTTAAATTGTTCTCTCTGATTCATTGAAAGAAACTTGTATTGCTCTTGAAATCTCACATATAATGCTCCTCAATTTCTCTGCATTTTGAAGGAAACCTTATCATTGGCATTTCTCCTGTTCTTCCACATTTTGTAGATTTCCCTGTTCTCATAATTTGAACCATGTTTCAGCTTAGGAAAGGGAACTAATGATTTCCTAGAATAAGTTTTTGATACTTCAAGTTATCCATGCAGTTGGGAATACAATGCGCATGGAATAATTCTGAATGAGGTTTTTTTTTTGACAAAAGCATCGCGTTTTTATTACAGCTTACCTGCTCCCAAATTAGCAAACAACTAAATGAGTGGCCATTTGCAATTCTAGGGGCACCTATTATAAAGATTAATAGTCATTAATTAATATAAGAAATATATTGTTCACTAATTATGGGGGAGACGAAGTACAAGGCTGTAGGAATTCAACTAATTGAGAAGACATACATGGCCTCTGCCCCCAGGAATCTCACAGTGTGGGGTCAAATTACATGCAGATATGTAAATAAACAAAGGTCACTCAGTGTGATAGGTGCCAAATAGTAAGTAGAAATGGAGGGAAGAGCATTTGCCTGCACATCCAGGGGAAAAGCTGTTTCCAGAGCAAATGGAGTGATGATATATGGAGCTGAGTCTTTGATGAACAGGTGACAGAGTCCTGGGCAAAAGGTGGTAGGAAGGGCAGGGGCATTAAACATGGGACTATGGAGTGAGGTTCAACAGAAATGGTAGCAGTGAAGACTGGAGAACACAGATCAACTTGTAATCATAGCCTGTAGGCAAACGGAAGCAATTAGAGTTTTAAATAATGAAATAATATCATCAGGGTGCCTGGGTGGCTCAGTTGATTGAGCATCCAACTTCGGCTCAGGTCACGATCTCTCCGTTTGTGGGTTCGAGCCCCACGTTGGACTCTGTGCTGCCAGCTCAGAGCCTGGAGCCTGCTTCGGATTCCATGATTCCCTCTCTCTCAGCACTGCCCCCCCCCCACTCGCATACTGTCTCTCTCTCTCTTTTCTCTCTCAAAAGTAAACATAAAAAAAATAATATGGTCGATTTTGTGATGTGAGTGTGCAAGCAGAGAGATCATTTAAGAAACTATTACAGTGTTCAAGCAAGAGCTGATAAAGCAATGGCAGTTGGAATGGAAAGCAGGGAATGGCCTTAATGTACAGTTCAGACGTATATTTGAGTCCCTCACACATTTCAGGTGGTGGTGAGTTAAGGAAGAGAAGAAAGTCAAGGTTAACCCCTTCCCCAGAGTTCATTTTTGGGTAACTAGGTGCATGGTGAGTCTGACAACCAGAAGAGGGACTAACAACCAGAGGCAGATAGTAGTGGGTTGGTCTGAGTATTATGGGAGGGCTTTGTAAGGATAACGAGCTCTACTTTGAACACACTTAGTTTGACATGAGGTATCCAATAACTAATTACATAGATCTGGTGCTTAGGCTTAGAAATATAAATGGGAGAGCAAACAGCATAGGGCTCAGTCACTTTCACATTCTGGCTGGCTGTATTTGAGGTACTATGCTAGGAATGACAGCAGCAAGGGTGAATAACGTCATCTATCTCTGGAGTCTAATAAGGAACAATGACACAATTGTTTATTGCACCTTATTCTTCTAAAATGTCATATATACGGATCTTAGTCATACAAATGATTTATTCCATATATTAAACCCTTGTCAGTACTGACTTTACTTACGTTTAAGCCACATTATTATTTAAAATAACTCTGTTGATCATTCTTAAGAGTAGCAACTATCAGAGAAATGAGTTACTAATGTGATACACTTTCTGATTCCAAGGATACAAGAACGAACAGTTTATCCCAGCTGCAAAATCATTTAGCTGAAATATTATACTTCTTACAGTGTGCCCTTTATATCACATTTTGTGAAGGACAAGTCAGTTACACTTCCTGAATCGATGAAGATTTGGCAGCTCTAATGTCAATTTGGTAGAAGGAGCTCAAACAGAGCTCTTACTTTTGCCCCTTTAAAATATCAACTCTCTTTGGAAAGTAAATGTATCACACAAACACAGTCAGCTTGTGGGTAGGAAATGATGGGTGAAGAAAAAAGAGGTGTGATGGAAAAATCCCCATAGTTACTCTAATAAAATTCAGGAACTCTCCTACCAAAAAAATTTTTTTTCCTGAAACCATGTTTAATTAAATTATGGAGACGGTGGAATCATCATGCATAAAATTATTTTATGAAACCCCAAGTGAAAATCATGTTCTGTAATTGTAATCCATGGCTAAATAGTACATATCCCTCTAGCTGCCAGCTCATGCTTTGAACAAGTGACATAGACAAAGAATAACTTGAAGATTCTGCTATCTCTTGAAAAAATGAAACATTGAATAGTCAGCTTTTCAGAAACTTGTGTTCAATTGTATTCATGGTCTTTTCTAAAATGGATATGTTCACATAATGTATGCAGCTACGGTGTCCTATGATTTCTACAGAACAGAAAATGTCAAATCGCATTACTGGAAGTTCTCCAAATGACATCTTTTTTTTTTTCTGTTATTAAACAGGGAAGGCCATGGTAAAATTTCAGTATTTGCTGTCAAAATGGCTTTAGCCACGTTGTGTGGAGGGAAGATCATGGACAAATTAAGATGTAAGTTATTCTTTGTGTCTCTCTTTGCCCATCCCTCCCTTATACCATTCTCCTTTCCCCATTTCCTCTGTGTCCTGCCGTCCACTTTGACTTTTCTCATTCTACGAGAGCCACTTGAGATACAATCTTCATGGATCTTTGCGTTGTGTCAAAGAAATATTTTCATATTAGGTAAATGTTAATGATATTCATATTTTCCTTCTACTTATGGATTATTATGTTACAACCTGTTGAGTATCATCCACTAGGCTTTTTGTAATATTAAAAAGTAAGATATATACTCTTTCAAGTTGATTGTACTGTACTGCCTCACAGGTATAAGTCCATCATCACAGGGACATGAAGGCCATGTCGGGAAGCCTTCTTTTTTTAGGTAATCCAAAGCCAAAACTCCTGGCACATTTCCTCATTATTCTCAGCCGGTGCTGTTCAAGTCACTGGGAATTCCGAAGGTTCCAAAATAGACATTGCCAGGGTTACAGGCATAAGAATCACACAGAGACGCTATGGACTGAGAATTAACTGGATTCCAATAAAAACGTGATAGCTAGGGTGCATCGAGTGATTGTGGGCCTTTTATGTACATTTTGTCACTAAATGTGGTAGTTTTTTAACCAGGAAAACACAGGCATTTGGTTTGCTTTCGGTAAAGAAGCTGAGACTCAGGTAGAATGAAGTCATTATAGCTAAGATGGTACCAGGATTTGAACGTGACTTTTTTTTTTTTTCTCTAGTGGTTCTGAAATTTTTGGATCTATAGAATCATCTGGAGAGCTTTTTAAACTATAGATTTCTGGGTACCACTCCCAGAGTTTTTGATTCAGAAGACCTAAGGTGGGACTCGGGGACAAGAATTTTCATTTCTAACTATTTCTAAGTGATGCAGTGTTTAAAAGAAAAATTTCCACTTAACCCCTTTCCCTTACCTGAAATATTATGAGTTTGGGCTATAATGCTGTGTGGGAAGGGAGCACTGTCATGGAACCGGGAACCCCAGCTTGTAAGCCCAGCCGTGTGACTAATTTGCTGAGTTATTCTGTGGACATTACCTCACTTCTTTAGTCCTCAGCTTCCGTCTCTGTCCCAAACTTGGGGATTTTGTTAGACACCTGGAGGTTCCCTCCCAGCTCTAATCATCTGTGATTCGCCGCCTCCAGGCTCTTTTCTCACCTGCTGCCTGTCAGCTTTTGAGTGTGATCTCTTGCTTCTTGATGCACCAAGACTGAAAAATGAAGAAAGATACAGAAAGAAAAAAAAAATCCTCTGGAATTTCCCCAGACATGCTGCACAGCAGAGTTCTGTCATTGGGCCAGTAGATAAGTGGTGGAAGGCACATGGAAACCCCACAACCACACATCTCCCCTCACCCTGGGAACCTCCTTTCATGGACTAGCCAAGTGACGTAAGGATTCAGAGAAGCCCAAGCAGACCTGACAAGGGAGAGTTTAGTTTCTCTTTAGTTACCCGAAAGAGATTTTGAAAATTAAAAACTATCTGCCTCAGTGCTTAATTGAGGATAGTAGTGAAATGAGAAGGTGATGGGACCAATGTCCTTTTTTTAAAAAAAAAAAAAATTTTTTAATGTTTATTTATTTTTGAGACAGAGAGAGACACAGCATGAGCAGGGAAGGCGCAGAGAGAGAGGGAGACACAGAATGTGAAGCAGGCTCCAGGCTCTGAGCTGTCAGCACAGAGCCCGACGCGGGGCTCGAACTCACGAACTGTGAGATCATGACCTGAGCCGAAGTGGGACGCTTAACCAACTGAGCCACCCAGGCGCCCCCCAATGTCCTTTTTTGAAACATAGCTCCAGAGTAATCCAGGAAGCATTTCCTTCGGGGTTCGGCTGAGAGGAGAAAGTTTAGCGAAATGAACCAGGGCAGAGGAAAAAATCTTGAGGGCCTTGCCTGATGATCTCATGTCATGATTGGCCACTTAGGCTGAGGACATCATATACTTTTTTTTTAAGTCGTGAGAAACATTTCCAAATACTTACTCAATGTTATATTAATAGGCACATAGACAAAAGGATTCCATATTAAAGCACGTTTGAGGAACACTAAGAGAACCAGTTTTCTGACCTTCCTTGGGGTCCTTGGGGCCTTGCATGAACCAGGCTAATTAATGCTGTGCCAGCAAGGTTCACAGTGCTGTGCATCCCTCCATTCAGGCTTCCTCGGTGTCAGATTTTGTCCCTCTGCTGGGGGAAAAAGGATACTGCAATCTCAAGAATCCCGTCTCACTCCAGAGGCCCCCAGCCCTCAGTGTGGCATCAGAAACCAGTTGCTACACCAGTTACTGGTAACAAGAAAGGGGTGCCCATGATGGTGAGGGAGGAGCCCACCTCTGCCCCCTAGGCTGGGAAGGCCCTCTGCTTTCCTTTCTTAGCCCAGGAAGAAACTTGGGGCCAATAAAGACAAAGGGAATGGTTGTTAGGTAAACAAGCAACCTGTGTCTGCAGAGTTAAGCTCAAGGTAACTAAGTTTCTGAGCAGATCTTCACCAAGTGTCAAAACCCGGCACATCCAGGAATTCAAAGCAAACAATGTAATTGCTAGGGTGCTTTCTCCTCACCCCACCATCAATGAGCAAAGCATGCATGCTATCTGTGGCCAAAGTAAATCCTTTTCAGCACAGTGAAAGAAGTTAAACGCATGAGTCTCACTGGGAGTAAACTATGTTCTCCAGTCTGCGGAAATAAGTTTCGGTGTCACAACTTCTGTAGAACCACAAAAACAGAGAGTGCGATCTTGAGATATATCACATTGCCCTCTCCCAGAGCAGTGGACCTGAATCACAGCCTAATATGCCCCCAGCTCTGGGGCTTAGGAGTCACTCTTTGTGTACTTAATCCCAGGAAGGTTTTAGTGGTATTCTGGTTAGTCGATTGAGAGCACTTTGATAAAAACAATTTAACTGAATGCAGTTTGGTTGGAAGAATCTCTCCAAAATGTTAATAGTCAAAAATGCATACCTTGAGTCACCAATATTTTTAATTTCAGTGGTAACTATTAACTAAATTCACAAATACAGGCAAATCTGCCCGTAGACCACAGTGGCTGACTCTTGCCGAGCAGGATTCTGTTTTCTCTGGTCTTCTTTTGCTGACTTCGGCTGCACTTAATGATAAAACAGGCGAAGTAATGATTTTCTGCATTGCTTTTGTCAAAAAGAAAAAATCAAATGAAAGGATATGGAATTTCTCAGATTTGAGGGTTTTTGTTTTCCCTTCTTTTTTTTTTTAATTTTTTTTTAACGTTTATTTATTTTTGAGACAGAGAGAGACAGAGCATGAAGTGGGGAGGGGCAGAGAGAGAAGGAGACACAGAATCGGAAGCAGGCTCCAGGCTCTGAGCCATCAGCCCAGAGCCTGACGAGGGGCTCGAACTCACGGACCGGGAGATCGTGACCTGAGCTGAAGTCAGACGCTTAACTGACTGTGCCACCCAGGCGCCCCTGTTTTCCCTTCTTTAAGTTCTAATTCGCTTCAGCCAATAGGCCAGCTGTGCTTGTCTGGCAATTTTTCTGTTTTTGTGCAGAGGGATGAAGGATATTTAGTTTGTTCCAACTAGCCCCTTCCTGTGAGTGTGGGGCAAGAGTAATTGCTGAAAACAAATTAGGAATTTGAGAAAGCAAAAAGCAGAAAACAGAAAATTTTCAACTGAATTTTTCAAAGTGCTTTAAAATGCATTAGAAAGGACAACAACTCCATGGTGCATCACCATTTCCAGTGCGCAGGGCCACCAGGAACCAATTGTGCAGGGTGTCCACTGCGTGCCTCCGAGCTGCTTAGAGTGTGAGGGCGCCCCCTGCAGCCATAGCCTACACGGACCTAAACATAAACTTGACGGAATAAAATACCTGTTTCTGTCAAATTGTTCTTGGTCCAGTTATAAGCTATTGTTGTCATGAGTTGGAGCACCTGTTTATGCTTCTTTCTCGGGGCTCCCAGATAGTCCTAAGAACCATAAGGAATTCTGAATTTAATGCCATTAGCCTAGAAAATCAGGTGCTGTTCTAAAGCTTCTGAGGAGGGCTTGTTTGGTTTTGTTTAAAAGACCAGCATTATAGCAAACACCATGGATTTGTTGAGTTTCTATAACGGAACTGGTTGTTTTGCCTCCACACCTACCTCCACGGTAATATTTCTAACTCACTGGCCTGCCTTAAGTCTTTAGTATCTCCCCAACATCTCCTGGACACCACCTAAATTCCTTAGAAGAGACTAGAAGCTCTTCATACCTCTGCCTCATCTCCCACCGAGCCCTTATGTGCACCCAAGGCCCCTTGACAATGAACTACTTGAAGAGCTTGAGTGCATCATGCTTGAGCATGCCTGTGTACATCCTGGTGCTATTTCCTAAAGCTTCACTGGCTCCTGATTGTCCTTTATACTTGGCCTAGAAGCCACCTCTATCACCTAAGAAGACCTAAAAGTCACCTGTGAAAGGAAGTCTTCCCTGACCCACTCCTCACTCTGGAAACCCTCTTTGAACCCTTGCTGCCTCCTGTTTTGGTATTCACGCCACCGTGTTACAATTTATGATGTCATATGATGCACTATGTAAGCATGTCTCTGTATCCTCAGGGGACTGGGACCTCCCAGAGGTCAAAATCTGTGCCCTGTTACTGACCAATTCACAAAATTGGAATATGGCCAGTAGGCTAGATAATATCAGATAAGATTAGCGTATCAATGTTACATATACTGAAGTGGATAACTACACTGTAATCCAGGGTCAACAAGCTATGGCCCATCAGCTAAGAATAGTTTTCCCATTTTTAAAGGGTTGTATAAAGTACAAAGAGGAATGTGTGACAGAGACCATGTGTGGTCCACAAAACCTAAAATATTACTATCTGGCCCTTTACCAAAAAAGTTTGCTAACCCTTGCTGTAGTCTCATAAAAGGACATACCCTTATTCTTAGGGAGGACCCACGGCCGTGTTCAGAGGTAAAGGCCATGATATATGCAAATTAGTCTCAATTCAGAAAATATGTTTGTACATACATATATACACATGGACAAGTAGATGTAGACAGATGGTAGATGGATAGATAGATGATAGGATGATAAAATAAATGGAATAAAGTGTTAATAGATGAATCTGGATAAAGGGTATGTGAGTGTCCTTTGTAGTACTCTTATTCTTGCAATTTGTTGTTAAGTTTGATACCATTTAAAAATAAAATTTTGTTTTAATTCACTAAAAAAAAAAACATAAAAAAAAAAAACTATGTTCTGATTTTTCTGTACCTTCATTGCTTAGCACAATTTTACACATTTAGTATGTGCTAAGTGAATTTTAGTTGAATGAATCAATGAATGTAAATTCTTCTAATCTATTATTGTATGTATCTAAATCTCAGTGGTGATTTAGAGTATGATTGGGAACATTACAGAGCAATCCCATTGGGGAGGCAGTGTCTAAGCATATGAAGTAAATGACAGAAAAAACGTGAAAAGAAATCAATAGTAAAAGTAGCTAACATTTCTGTACTGTGTACTAGGGGCCAAGCACTATTCTGTGTCTTTTACATCTGCATGCTTTTCATCCATTAACTAATTTAATCTTTGAAGTAGCCTTATATTTTATTACATACACATATATTACATATTATCAGCATATTGCATAGTATATATGGCTATATACATATGTGTGTATATATATATATATACATGTATATATGTATTGTTATATGACTATATATATATACATATATATATATATATATAGTCATATAACAATATATATATATAAAACAGAGAGCCCAGGACTCAAGTACAAACATATCATTTTGATAGCTTCCTCAGAGTTCCCTCGTTTATTGTTAAAAACCAGAGTGGCCATTAACAGCCACGTCCCATTAATCCCAGTGACCTAGCCCTAGTTCGGCTATTGCTTAGCAAAACTTCATCAACACAAAGGAGTTTCATATGAGCTTCAAGTTTGTGAAAGGTCAGTGTTGGTACTCCTTCTGCCTTTGCTCTAGTTAGAAATGTTGTCTAAATTTTTTCAGCGGGAGATTTGAAAGGCCTAGGCTACTTTTCAAAACTGTGTCCTGCCCTGGAAATAAAGCCCAGAAGATGGTCAGGATGTCCCAATTGTAGTTAACCAACCTGTCTAAAAACACACAAGGTGTCAGCTCCTACGATTCTATAAGAAAGTCCATTTACTTTTCCTGGGTTTCCTTTTCCCTCTTTTTATTGGAATTCTTGAGTTTCTATATATGGGATTATATAAGAGTGTTTTGCTTTGGGCAACTTTTTTTCTTTTCTTTCTTTCTTTTTCTTTTTTTTTTTTTTTTTAACCAGTTAAAATGAAACGTAAGAGAGAAAATTCACCAAGTTAACAGTTGTGAAGGCAAATGAAAACAACATTAATTTTGTTGCTTGGGTGAATTTTCTTTAGCCTTATAATTGATAAACCATTTGAAACAGTAGAAATCCTTTAGAACTGGAGTATTTGAAGGAAATGAGCGCCAATTCACAGCCTCAAAACATAATCCAGCTAAAGCCTGTAATGTGCTTAACATCTGACTGCAGTGTAGAAACCATGTCCCCACACTGCATTTTGACCTTGAGACATTAAGCCCAAACTGAACAGAGGCAGCATGTTGAATTGACAACAGTTTGTCCCAACAGCTGTACCTTCCTAGTCACAGTCTCGCACAGTGACAAACTACGATAGCAGACGCTTTCATTCCCATAGTGACTTCCACAGAGGAATTATAAAGTACCTTGAGAAATTATGCCATTAATATCCCTAAGTGCCCATAGTGGCAGAAACGGAAGAACAGAGGTTCAATGAAGACACAGGCTCTGTCTGGGGCTCTGACTTTACCTCATTGATCTTCCCCAAGGCCAGGCTTCCCCTCCACTGCGGGAGTCAAAAGACCCTTCCCTGTAAATCAAGTACCTTCCACCTAGAACACTGTGATTTATAGAAAGTTTTCTGCTTCTGTGGGAAGTTAATCAAGTGTTTTCATTATGTTCTTATCCCCATTGCATCTTTCATTTTTCAGTACCTTAAACCAAAACTCAAAGGTTTTTGTGATAATATAGATGGGCAAATAGCTAGCTAGACACATACATACATACCCCATTGTTGTAGAAAATGTTCATTGTGTGTTTCAGTGAGGTCAGCATATTCCTCACATATACAAAAATTCCTTCCATTGAGTGATGTATGAGTTGATAACTGACCTTAAAATAAAAATGGGATATTCTCTGTCTTATCAAAATATGCTAATTTTATCCAACACAATGCTGTGTTCCAGAATCAGCTACCTAAAAGACACCAAAGGAAACACAATGCCAGGAATACTTCAGCATAACAATTAACCTTTATGTTACTCTTTCATAAAAAAATTACTTATTCTGCTACATTTTCGGTTATTTGCAGCAGATATGGTGCACTGAAACAGTGGAGAATATTTAAGTGATGAATAAATATCTTTCCTTTTCCCTTCCGTCAGATATTTTCTCAATGATTTCTGACTCCAGTGGGGTGATGGTTTATGGACGATATGATCAGTTCCTGCGGGAAGTTCTCAAACTACCCACGGCAGTCTTTGAAGGTCCTTCATTTGGTTACACAGAACAGTCAGCTAGATCCTGTTTCTCTCAACAGGTAGGTGGGGGGGGGGGGGGAGGGGTCAGGGGGAAGGACGTGTTAAAGGAAATATCTCTCAAACAGTAGTTTTTCTTTGGTATGTTCCTCCAAGTCACTACTTAGACAAATTCTTCATGATAAACTGTAGCGCATCTTCCAGTCTCTGACAACTGACCTCTGAACCAGGAACTGAACTCAGCATACCTGGGAAATAATAATTGGTGGCTCCTGACCGTGAGCCAGGCACCATGCTAAGTTCTTTACTCGAATTGTCCAATGCAATCTTTAAGACAACCCTATACCCTCGGCGTCATGCCTGCCATTATCACTGTAGGATCAAAAGGGCCAAATTGTCACTCAGCCTCGTATGAAACGTAAGTCTGGGCCAGCGCCAAGCTTCTCCAATGTCTAGCAGAGGAAACAAGAAAGGAATCACATACCACGTGTAACACACCATCAGGGAGGCCCAAAATATGACAGACACGGATGCCTGCATCCCCCACAACGTGATGCGTTAGGGGTTCAGAGTTACATGTTTGAACTGAGAGTGGTACAAATTGGCCCAGAGAAGCTATTTAGTGCTTGAGGGTTTCTGTGTTTATACCTGTCCAGTCACGTAGAAAGTCTTCATGTCTGGCTCCATTCTCTGGAGTGATGCAATGGTAGTTTACAAATCCATAAACTGAAGGTTTGTTTAAAATTTTTAAAAAATCCAAACTAACCAAGGATGTCCTCTAAAAGGATCCCTTAAATAAGAAATCGGTGCAGAGCAGCTAATAAGAAGCTGCATTTAACTGCCTGGCTAGTAAACTTCATGCATCTGTTTACTTGTGACCTAGGAGGTCAAAAGTGCCTCAGATCCCTGCAGGTCATGGATTTATGTAGAATCGCAACTGTACACAACAACCAATGAGAGATGGGATGGTTTGATACACTAAGTGCTAACTCTGCTCCCGTGTTGAGTCATCCAGACAGCCTTTCTGACCTCTCCCACTCCCCCACCCCCAGGCCAGCTTAGGTCCCTCATCTCTGCCTCCAGATGAAGCATGCTCCCCTTTCGATTTCCCTTTGAGTTGGTAACATCAGAACGGTTCCATCGCCTAAGCCTCCTTCTACACAACTTCCTCACCCAGCAGCTCTCATAAGGCCACAAGTCCTGCTCATTTCACCTTCTAAACGTGTCTCCAGTCACTTTCCTCATCAGCACCTGTTGCCTGCCCTATTGTATTATTCTCCTCCCTGGCCCCCGCCCCCTGGATTTGTTTATTTGGTGCACACCCCATTGCATTCCAAACTATTTCCGAAAGCCATTCTCAAGAGGAATCTTCAGAGGTTCTCAAAATGCATACAGTAGTACAACAGGGTAAAATTGCACAGAGAGAACATGAAGGAGGCTTCGTCTCTTCTCATCTATCCCTCACAACACCACATCTAACCATACCACTCACCTGCTGAGCAGCCTAATCGCCTGCAGGTTGAATCTCCCTTTCTTCCAGACTCTGAGAGCCCTTCCATCCTTCTCCAGCTCACCCCTCTGCCTCCAGATGCAGCCTTCTATCTCTGTTCCTGCTCCCACCACTCCGTTTTCTGAATCTGTGCTTCTCTGTCTCCAATGTCCTCCCATTTCTTGCCTCCAACTCCTTTTTCTTGCCCAAACATTGCTTTCCCCAAGAAGCCTTTCACAAAAGACATTAAGCCTCCTACCTTAACCATCTTCATATCTTAAACAGGTTGTTTCCCTATCTCATAAAAGGCACATGACAAATGCTTACCATACTGAATTTTACTGATTTAAGAGTTAGTGAGTCTTGGGGCACGTGGGTGGTTCAGTCAGTTAAGTGACTACCTCTTGATTTCTGCTCAGGTCATGATCTCACAGTTTGTGAGACATCAAGCCCCATGTCGGGCTCTGTGCTTACAGCAAGGAGCCTTCTTGGGATTCTCTCTGACTCTCTGATGGACCCTCTCTTGCTCATACTTGCTCTCTCTCACTCTCTCTCTAAAAATAAATAAATTTTAAAAAAGAGTGAGTCTTACCTTTTAACTGAAATTAACTGTTAAAATACTGTGAATTAATTCAAAACACAAGTTTATTAACCTAATTTTTTTCAGCTTCTTTACCCATTCCTCTATGGATGGACCCTTGGACTGCTTCCATATCTTGGCTATTGTAAATAATGCTGCAGTAAACATAATGGTGCATATATCTTTTTGAATTCGTATTGTCATTTTCTTTGGGTAAATCCCACTAGTGGGATTACTGAGTCATACGGTAGTTCTATTTTTAATAGAACTTTTAATCCATACTGTTTTTCACACCAACTTGATTCCCATCAACAGTGCCTGAGGTTCCATTTTCTCCACATCCTCGCCAACATTTGTTATTTCTTGTCTTTTTTATTCTAACCATTTTGATAGGTGTGGGGTGAAATTTCACTGTGGTTTTGATTTGCATTTCTCTCATGATTAGTGACGCTGAGCATCTTTTCATGTGTCTCTTGGCCATATGTATATCTTCTTTGGAAAAAAATATCTATTCAGGTCCTCTGCCCATTTTTAATTGGATTATTTGGTTTTTTGGTGTTGAGTTGTGTAATTGTCTATTCTGGGTGTTAACGCCTTATCAGATGTATTATTTGCAAATATCTTCACCCATTCAGTAGGCTGTCTGTTTGTTTTGTTGATGGTTTCCTTTGCTCTGCAGAAGTTTTTTTATTTTGGTGTAATTCCAATAGTTCATTTTGTTTCTTGTTTCTCTAGATGACTTTTTTTAAGTTTATCTATTTTGTGAGAGAGAGAGAGAGAGAGAGAGAGAGAGAAAGAGAGAGAGAGAGAGAGAGAGAAAAGTCAAGCATGCACATGTGGGGGAGGGGTAGAACGGGAGGGAGAGGTGGGGCGGGGAGGGAGAGAGAGATAATCCCAAACAGGCTTCACACTGTCAGTGCAGAGCCCTATGTGAGGCTCAAACTCACCAACCATTGATATTGACCTGAGCCAAAATCAAGAGTTGGATGTTCAACTGACTAAGCCACCCAGGCACCCCTTGATAACTGTCTTTTATTTTAATACAACCTACATGTTCAATAAGATTTATATATGATGTTACCACAGCACAAAGTTCCTTTTGAAATATCTTATAGACTGTCTTATTCCATAATTCTTCTTATATATCCTCAATGATGAAAAATTTATATGTGTTGAAATCATAATAGCATTTTTGGAGACTTCCAGGAGTGATTTTCAGCCAGTCTGATGATCAAAATGGATAAGATTTTTTTTAAGTATAAGAAGAGGCAACACAAATATAAATAAATAATAAGACCAGTTTATATTTGTGCTTCATAAACTGGCTATAACAGCAGTTTGAATGATGAAATTCTAAAATTGCTTGCATTGCTTCATTGGAGAAAGTACAAGCCATTCCAAGTAATTATTTTGAAAGACAGGATTATTTCAGATACTACAAATTGTGGTAACTTCTTTAAAAATGTTGTCTCATTACTTATACTTTACATAAATAGCTTTTTTTAATGTTTATTCATTTTTGAGAGGGGGAGGAAGGGCAGAGAGAGAGGGAGACACAGAATCCAAAGCAGTTCCAGGCTCCAAGCTGTCAGCACAGAGCCCAATGAGGGGCTCAGACTCACAGACCATGAGATCATGACCTGAGCCAAAGTCGGACACAACCTACTGAGCCACCCAGGCGCCCCTACATAAATATCTTTTAATAATAATGTTACCACCCTATAATACTTAAGCTATCTAGTATTTTGAGGGAAAGCTACCATTGTAAATATCTGCTGATAAAAAAGATTAATTAAAGAGTACCAAAATATTTTGTGTGTGAAACTACAAGGACTAGTATAAGATAGGTGCCTTGAAAAGGTATGATAGTTCTTCACAACCGATTTCTTATCTAAAGATAGAAATCTATCCCTGGGCTGTCTGTTCTGTTCCATTGATCTAAGTATCTATTTTTATGCCAGCAATACTATTTTGATTACTATGGCTTTGTAGTATATCTTGAAATCTAGAATTGTGACACCTCCAGCTTTGTTTTTCTTTTTCAAGATTTTTCAAGATTGCTTTCTTTTTTGGGGGGGTCTTTTGTAGAGAACAAACAGATGGTGACCAGAGGGGAGGTGGGTGGGGGGATGAGTGAAATAGGTGATGGGGATTAAGAGTACCATCATGTTGTTTTTTAATGTTTATTTATTATTGAGAGACAGAGAGACACAGAGCGTGAGCAGGGGAAGGGTAGAGAGAGGGGGAGACCCAGAATCTGAAGTAGGCTCCAGGCTGTGAGCTATCAGCACAGAGCCTGACACAGGGCTCCAACTCACAAACTGTGAGATCATGACCTTCGCCCAACCAACTGAGCTACCCAGGCGCCCCAAGAGTACCATTCATCTTGATGAGCACTGAGTAACATATAGAATTGTTGAATCACTATATTGTACACCTGCAACTAATGTAACACTGTGTGTTAACTATACTGGAATTAAAATAAAATTAAAAAAAAAAAGACAAGCAAGCAAACCAAAAACTAGCCCATCCACCTGATATTACAATTCAAAATTTCAAATAAAATAGTGATTTTTGCATATAAACCTGTTATTTTTTTGTTATTCATCCTGCTATAATATCATGTATTCATATAACTTCTTATTTTTGTCATTTTGAAGGAAATTTAAAATCCATTCCTTTTCCATATCAGAAAGGACCAGGATAATGCAGACAGATGCAAACTGAGTTAAGAGGAAAGATATATCAAGAAGGGAAAAAGAGGGGCGCCTGGGTGGCGCAGTCGGTTGAGTGTCCGACTTCAGCCAGGTCACGATCTCGCGGTCCGGGAGTTCGAGCCCCGCGTCGGGCTCTGGGCTGACGGCTCAGAGCCTGGAGCCTGTTTCCGATTCTGTGTCTCCCTCTCTCTCTGCCCCTCCCCCGTTCACGCTCTGTCTCTCTCTGTCTCAAAAATAAATAAACGTTAAAAAAAAAAATTTTTTTTTAAAAAAGAAGGGAAAAAGAATTTTTGGAACTATAGACTGTTCTAACAGCGAAGGGTCACTCCCTCCTCACAGGATTTCCTCCTAATCTTGTATGGCAAGAACCATTCACATTAACCATGAAGTATTTAGTACTTACAGAAATGGAGAAAGTTTAGAAGGGAAGTTGTCATACAAATGTAGAAGACCGAGCGACTGCTATGGGAATTGTGGCTTTACCACGACTGGGTAAAGTTGTAGAGAGCAAGTCTACTGTTTGTCTTTCCTTACCGTTTTCATACTGCCCCTCATACACAAAAGCGACCCTCTCAGAATTGTCGCTCTCCCTATGACAATATTGACTCGGCCTCAATGGAGATAATCCAGTCCTATGTGTGTTTAAGTGTTAAAGCAACCAATGGTTTAAATTCAGAACTAGCTCTTTAGGTATTAGACTGTATTCTCGTTCTTCATGTATTAGAGGTTAATGGAATGTCCTCTTTCTTTAATCGCAAAGGGCATGCACGCAGCAGGTAAATTCACATTATTCTCTGTTCTAAATTTTTGTGGGGTTTTTTTGATGCAGAAAAAGGTCACCTTAAACGGTTTCTTGGACACACTCATGTCCGACCCTCCCCCGCAGTGTCTGGTCTGGCTGCCCCTTCTGCATCGGCTGGCAAATGTAGAAAATGGTGAGTAGTTACTACTGAGCTATGGCAGTTTTTAAATTACTGAAATCGTTCTCTCAAGTCTACAGTTATTAAGCCAAGGTCGCTTAGTCGTTTTGAGTTTCGAAAGACCCTTTCTCCCTGATCCGTAAGGCATTAGAGGCTCACTGCAAAATTAGGAGAGTCAATTCCATAAACTCATTAAATCTCGCTGTTTGCCTCTCACTTACAAGTGGAGTGTGGCTGTAGACTGGCTCTAGCCGCAGAAGAATTTCAATAATGAATATAACATTTTTTAGTATGATAGCGTTATGTTTAGGCATGAACTTCCAATACTGGTATTCATGGCATTGACTGTTCCTGGGCACTTGGTCAAGAATAGGTGGAGGAGATGGAAAGAAATTAGGTTATGGTACCTTGCTCATCTGTAGTTATACGCTTCAAATGGAAGCTTTCGGTGATTGTGGTTACATAAATAACTTGACCAAAGGCCATTGCTTAGTAGCATGTAGACAATTACTTGGATCTGATTATTTGTTAGCTTCAAATCTCAAGTATTTTAGCTCACCTGCTTTATAATTCAAATTGTCTGCCAATGAGAGTGAAGCGTCTCTCGAACTACCTGAATTAGAACTGTATTCAGATAATTTACACATCTCTTTGGGCATCTGCCTGTCCATCTGCCTCTCAGGAAAGAAAAAAAAATGGTTAAATGGAGGCAATGTCACTCATGAAATAAGCCCATTAGCCACTCCGTTGTTAAAAAAAAAAAAAAATCCATTCTCATCCAGTGTTTCTACTCTCCCTCATATCCCTTTCTTTTTTCTCCCTCTCATTTTCCATTTCTCTAACATTTGCTCTCTACCCATGGGACGGTCCGTTGTGTTCATCATTGTACTTCTGAGTCTTCCAGCGAGCTGTGCTAGTCTCCTAGAGACAGAGAGCAGTTTGGGGGAAAGACGGGTCAGTTTGGGGAATTTATATTCTTGTAGTGTAAGAGATGGGAGTAAAAGAGCAAATGGCATTGCATAAATCTGGTATTAAAAGAAGACCTATCCTCTATCCCATTTCATTTCCTCTACCTTCCACACACATGCTTGAAAAGGACAGCGAGAGTCCAGGGATAAACATGATGCTTCTCTCAGCCAAAATTGACTATCATCTGAAATCATGGCACACAGCAAAACAATGCAATTCCCATTCGACTGTACTTTTCCTTATTCTGGCTCATACTCTGATTTGCTCATTTTTTTCTTCATTTACTACCCCCCCTTAGTCTTCCATCCGGTGGAATGTTCTTACTGCCACAGCGAGAGTATGATGGGATTCCGCTACCGATGCCAACAGTGTCACAATTACCAGCTCTGTCAGGACTGCTTCTGGAGGGGACATGCCGGTGGTTCCCATAGCAACCAACACCAAATGAAAGAGTACACATCATGGGTAAGGCCAGGTCCAGTCAACACACACTTGGCTGCATGAGTGTCGCTTAGAATGCAAGGGAACATCAAGGATGGGGAGAGAATTAAAGAGCAAACCTACCTTCTCTAACAGTCCTTCCTTTCCTTTCCGTCCCACCCCCCACCTCCCTGGGATGTCTTAATTGTTGTATCTGAATCCAGGGTAGCTTCCTAAGACTTAAGTTATAGGAAGACTCAAACTATGTTACTTCTTGGAATACAGACAACTCAGTACTGGGTTAGATAATAACTGACCAAGCACCTTCTGGAACATAATTTATTTTTCACAGTAGGTTAAGGCTCTTTCCAAGTTTTGTCTTATTTTGTTTGTGGGAATCGCTTAAAAATTATTGTTTGTTTCTTTTTTTCTTGGTTTCCGAAGTTCTGTTAAGTGCGCGACTAGAGCATAAAGGAAAGACATGTGAGCCACGCGTCTTTTTTTTTTTTTTTACTTTTTTGGAGGAGGGGAGATTGTGTCTATATGAGCAAATCATCTTTTTGTAAATAGTGTGAGTGACCAACTTGCCAAAAATGACTTGTCAGTGTCTGTCCATGTGATGGATGTGTGGGAGGAATTTGACCCATGAGCTTGCTGTTCACGCAGTTTAGTTGGCTGACCTGTGTCTCAGTTACACTCCAAGATCAGTTCCCCGATGTTGTTCTTTGTACTTCTGTGAAAGTATGGCTCTATATATGGGTTGGCTTTTGTTGCATGAACCATCAGACCTGTCAACCCCTCTTGGAACACTTCTGCGTTAAAAGAAAATGCAAACTTCTTTTGAGTTTTTTTCTATATTTTCTGTATTTCAATTAACCTATAGTCTTTATTAAAGAGGAACTTATTGTTCTTTTTTTATAAAGGAGGTCTTCAGAAAATGCATTTTAAGTCAGAATGTTCTCTCTAGGAATTATTATTGGGAACCAAGATTCAGTGTAAATATATTACTTTTTTTCTAGCATCTGTCAGGTTGTGAATTCAAGGCATCACAGTGATTCACTAAGACATCGTCTGCTGAGGGCTTTATGCCAGTTCAGATGCCACCTCCCACTGTTGGTTATGTCACATGCTGAGGACGGATATACTAACACAGATCATGAAATACAATTTAGTACAGAAGATAGGAAAAAACACTTTCTATTTTCTTATGGTCAGCATCCTACCAATTTTCCAACTTGCTCTATCTCAGATCCTGGAGGGCTAGTGTTCAAAGACTAAGCATTTTTTCATTGTTGTTTTATATAAATACCGAAGTCAGTTTAGGAGTCTCTTTCTTAGGGATTGCGGGCTCTTAAAATTATGTGGCAGGGCAATGTCTTTACAAAGTAGAATCAGTCTCCTCAAGAGGATAAAGAGGCTCCAGTGTTTTATGGGGGTGAAGGGCTGTTGCTGCGGCTGTGTTTTAAATGTTCTAGAATCACATCTCCTAGCAAAAGCCAAAGAGGGACTTCTTAAATGCCCCTATCACTTAGCTTTTAAATAATGAAGACAAAAGTCACTTCATTGTATTGCCACTTATGGGCTCTGTGTGTAAAAGAAAGCGACAAAGTTGTAAGTGGCTTCTCATGGAAAGGAAAAGTTGGCATAAAGATTTATTAAGTGTGATAGATTATTTTTGATAGATTTGGCTGGAAGATTTTAAGATAAACATCCTACTGGTCTAAATGAAAAAGAGCGATCATGATGCTCTGGAAAGAACATGAATTTTAAACCCTAAAGCCTCAAATTGAAGCTCCACTTTTCCTTTTTACTGGATGTATCCAGCCACACCTAAAACATTTTGCGCCTGGATGCCTGTGAAACCTTCTGCTCATCTTCTCATGTCCACTCCTATCTCCTCCCAAATCATTTTCTGTTCTTAAGCAGGAGCAATCCTTCTAGAATCACCTCTGATCCTGTCACCTCTATGATTTAAGTTCTTCATTGTCTCCCTCTGCATCTGAGATAAAGACCACAGTCCTTGATGTGGCATAGAAGGACTTCAATGATCTGCCTTCTGCTTTCCTCTCCAGAGTGGAGTCTCTTCTTCCTCCATCTGGAATTACCTTCTCAATCCCTTGAGTTTTGATCAGAAGGACTCCTGCTGGTCCCTTGAGTCCCAGCTCAGATGTCCTATGCACAATGACTGCTTCCATTTATCACAGCATTTGCTAACACTAAGCAGCAGGAAGCAGGTACTCTGGTGGCTTGTCCCGGCACTCTAGTCCCAGCATTGAGCCAACTCTCTGACTTAGGGTAGACACCCACAGAAGACTTCATGCATAAACCAGTGAATGAATGAGTGAGTGAACGAGCATCTATTGTGAGAGCAAATCATCTCATAAAATACTACGTAAATATTAGTTATTGTCACTTCTACCTTTCTTCTCCTTTCCAGAAATCACCTGCTAAGAAGCTAACTAATGCATTAAGCAAGTCTCTGAGCTGTGCTTCCAGCCGTGAACCCTTGCACCCCATGTTCCCTGACCAGCCTGAGAAGCCACTCAACTTGGCGCACATCGTGTGAGTATCTCTGCCCTCCAGATGAAAAGACGTCTTTCGTCATTGACACACGTCCCCATACATACAAGGCAAATTCATGTTTGTTGTCAGGGACCACATTTTACATTTTAATTTTTAAAAAAAGAAAGTGAAAATAACGTGATTATAATTTTTACTCTGGGGGTATACAGTACTTCTGTCTTGATGTGCAAGTAAAGTATGCAACACTAATGTAAATCACCTGTAGGTGGAAAATATTCAAAAAGCATCATTATAAAATATAGATGTGAGAGAGTTTTTACAATTGAACATTAACAATCGATGGAATTAATTTTAAGAAAATTTAAAGGCGCACTAAGCCTTAATATCATGTGTGCTTTGGGTCCCCAAAATAAAAACTCTTTGCTGCATTTATCTGCAGAGCCAGTCGTCTTAAAGATGTCAACAAATCTGGAAATTGTCATTGTCTTATCCTAAACTACACAACTTTAGAAGAATCATGACCTGTGCGTGGGAAGGTTGAAGAGGGAGAGTTGGGTGGTAAAATTCATCAGAACATCCAAAAATAGACTAAAAAATTCTTTCTCCAAAGTATTTGCGAGTTTGGTGGGTAGAGAGTGGGCTAGGAAAGAGTGCTACCACCCATTCTTTCCACCCCCCAGAAGCCTCATGCCTGGGAGCCTCTCTCAGGCCTGCATGGCCAGATTACAGGGGAGGCTGAAGTAGAAAATATTTCTTCCTTGGTGTTATCTCGGGCTGAAAAGAAGAAACAAGCATATCATCTGCATCTGTGCCCAGTTAGGAATTATGTAGTCAAAGGTATGTCAGAAAGGCTCTAGAAAAGGTGGTCTCCCCTCTATACAAACTCCTTTTTGTTTTGCACAGTTCAGCAGGACCCCCTGCACCGCAGGGCCTATGTTTGCTTGTTGACATCCAGAGCTGAGCTGATCAGACCTATCAAGATTAGGAATCCACCAGGGCAAAGTCCATGCTTCAGGCAGTTCAGAATATGACCCATTAAAGATGCCATGATGGATGCGACCTTTATGAAAGTAATGACTCTTTCCTCTGATGGACCTAAGCAAATACCATCAAATGATTTGTGCTGTGACATGGCTATGGCTTTATGTAAATACTACAAGGCTCTGTCTGGTTTGCTCCCAAGTGTGTTTTGAGGGTTCACTGCCTTCAGCAATACACACAGCCTGGAGGCTTTTGTTGCGGGCATGGGCTAAGCATCCAAAAAACTAATGTAAGCCAATTAGGTAGAATGTGGTTAACTTATTTTTGGAAATTTTTATCCTGAAAATAAGCCTGAAAATAAGCCAGGGGTAAATAAATCTGGGGAGTATCCCAAAGGGCCAATCACTTGCAGAAAACGACCTCGTACGAGCTGTTCTTATTAAGATCTCAACTGTTCTTCCCATAGCCAGAGACAATCACTAAATTTTTAATAAATGAATAAAACTAACTGAGAACAAGTCTATGCTGTCTGACCTCTGCCATGGAGTCATTTCCTATCAGCCTGGCTAAGAGTTTCACCCCAGAGAACAACGTTCAATCAGAGCTGATGGGTGTAAGGAAAATAGAGAGTGGATGTGAACAGCCTGACTCTAAGAGCTTTGCAGTGGAACAGAATTAGGATGCTTCCTCCCACTTGGAGACAAAATTAGGAAGTGAGGTAGAGTGAAATAAATTTCATGGTCAGTCACACTGCAGTATTACCTAGCACAAAGCCTGTACCCCGTCATGCTCCGGCCTGGTGTGTGTGTGTGTGTGTGTGTGTGTGTGTGTGTGTGTGTGTGTGTTATTTAATTGGCTAATGAGTAAACAAACTTTTAACCTTAATTTCTGATGTGGTATTCAATGAACTAACTGAGGGCAATCTCTGCACAATTTGAGTTCCTTGAAGAGTTTCAGGATTCTCTTAAAATTCTCCACTAATATGCCTTTTTCTGGAAAAAGTTCCATATATTTAACCAGACTCTCCAAATAGTCCTCGAATCAAAGTAGTGATCTATACTCACTGATAATATATTTTTCCAGGGTGAATGTCTCAACTTTAAAATGCAAATTGTAGAAAATATTTCATTATTGAAATAACATACAAGAAATTCTGCACGCAGAATGCCCAATCTATATTAGACCAGAATTTTTTTTCTGTTTTTAACTTTAGACGTTTTTCTCTCATTTACTATTCAAATGTCTTTTTCCTAAATAGATACCCATGTCTTTTTCTTTTTGTTTTTTGGATAGGGGTATCTAAGACTTCTAATTTTAAAATATGCTGTTCATTTAGCGATTCTAAATTATCATAGATACATAAGGCTGCTTAAGTGGTGACATTTTGGTATTTTGGCATTTGTTCTTAGCTATTGTATTTCTTGTCAATTTTACCATGATTAACAGTCTCTATTCTATTCAATTCCTTGCTGCCAAAAGTGATACTTGGTAAGTAGTTCAATAGTCCCCTGTGTGCTTATAAAGACTTATAATCATAAGTGGTTATGAGACACAAAACAAGTGAGTAACATGAGGCCACTTTAAAGGTAATTCTGCCTTCAGCTGAACACTTTCCATTCACAAGACAAATGCCAATTTTATAAAAACGTCCTCTGTGAAGGTCTCGTCCACAGGGAAAAGTTTGCACTAGATCCCTGTGACTTTATCTTGTGGAGCTATTTCTTGTTCATAAGAACAAATCTGTTTAAAATTCCCAACGTGACCTACTTATTAGGTAAAGTAACTTCTCATTTGATTATGGAGAAAACAGGAACCTCAGTTCCTTTGACAGCCACCATTTGGTGCCAAGGTTAGTTATAGTTGTGTCCCAAGTTCAACATTTCCATGATGAACCTGAAACATGAAGCCATTCACTAAGAAACTGCAGTTTCAGCTTTGCGGTGGCCAGGTTCCATAGAGTAAATTTACTAGGCTCGGTAAAAAGCATTCCAACTCTACTTGTTTTCTCATTTCCTGGAGCTAGAGCACAAAGGGAAAATTAAAAAAGACAAAAGAAAACCAGAAACGTGGGTCAAGTTGATAGTTTCAAACTTCTTGCAAAGTTAAAAATGCAGGTATTTCATTCTTCTTACTGTTTTAAAATCTGATTTACCTGACTTTTCAAAAATGACATAGGACATTTGCATAAAATTAACATCCTTCTTACAAAATGAAAGTGTTGTGCTCAAGGTAGAATTAGTTTTAAACTAGCCTCATGTGGGCCAAGACACATCCTAGATAAATAATGCAAAACGCTAAGATAGCCTTCAAAACTCCAGCTAATATATTTACAGTAGATAAAATAGTTAAGCACTATTTTGACCTCATCCAACAGATAAGTCTTTAAAAATCTTAGAATACTGTTTAGCACTGAGTACCGGGAACCACAATTTCAGTGAATTTTTGCAAATAGTGTTGTCAAAATTATAGCATCGCGTCCACTCCCATAAACGCACTGAGACAAACAAGTCTACCTTTTCCCCAGGATCTCTGCATTGTGGAATCCAACACCAGCTGGTTCCCTAAGGTAGAAACTAAACCATTGCAAATGTGTCTCTTGATCAAGCCAACACAACTAGATTCTGTAGGCTACTGTGATTAATATCTAGTGTTCAAGAATCCTGCACCGTCAAACTCAAATATGGAACTACCCTGAGATCAAATGTCCTCTGACTCAAAATGATGCCCTGCGTCATTATCCATATTCTGAGCTCTCAATTCCATCTCATAGAGCATATTCCAGCGAACCTAACATAAGACTAAAAACCACTTGGAGATGAGACAGGCATCTCAGCTCTACCATTTTGCCTGAACCAAGACCTTAGTGATAGGGACAGAATGCCAGGCAATAATGAAAAATAGCGTTGGAATGGCAGACCCCGTGTTGTCGGAGCTTGAGGCCGTGTACAATTCTGAGAAATACTGAACCCTATTTTCTTTCTCTCATCATATGAGAAGAACTGAAATTTATGGGATGCCTTGCACTATGTGCCCTATTATACGGAACATCCAGATAATAGAAACTCACTAAACCGTGTGGTGTTTGACAGCATCTTCACATAGAACAAATAAGGCATGGTATGCTTTTGCAACTGAGTCGCTCCAGACCAGGTGTATTGAGAAAGGGCCATTGTTATGCGGAGCACAGGAAAAGCTTCTGAAGCCCCAGGAATCCTCTGCTTTCCAAGAGGATGTAGATTCTGCTTATCATTAATTTTTCAGAGCTTCTCCTTTTAGAACACAGTGGACCTGAAGCTGCCCCAGAGTCCTTGCTCCATTCAAGAATGTGACTCAGTGAAACAGCAAGGCTCAAAGCCCACGGATAAATATTCCTATGGCATCCAGAGGTCTTCCTCCTAATTGTTAATGGACATTCCACGTTTTCAAGGAAATGTAACTTCCCAGAACACTTAAATAATTTCAGTGCAAAATACAAAATTTTGTGTTGATCCTGGGTATGATAGATCTCTGATCTTTGCAGCCCTTTTCCTGGAGAGATGGTGGATAGTTTTTAACTTGTGACTTTTATTTGTTTTAACTTTCCACCCACACTGTACTTTGTTTTAGGCCACCCAGACCTGTAACCAGCATGAATGACACCCTCTTCTCCCACTCTGTCCCCTCCTCAGGAAGTCCTTTCATTACCAGGAGGTAAGTTCCCATCTTATTATGAAATAAGCCCTCTCTTTGGTAATGACCCCTAATTCTGGGTTAAGAAAAATTTTCTAATGTAAGCCAAGTGTGGAAGATGACTGTTTGAAACTAGTTTGTAAATATCTGTCACAAGTTTTCACTTTCGCTCATTTGGATGCTTTCGAAGATGGCTGGGATGGCTTTTGGGATTAATGTCACTTCTGGAAACTTGCATTTATGATTCACCCACAGTAGTAATGTGGGATATGTTTAAGTTTTATGATCAACACACATGTATTCCATCTCGTTGAGAAAGTCACCTTTGTATCACTTGGAATGGCCCATTTAAGCTGGGGAATTGGAATTTCAAGATGCAATGGGAAATTTCTTATGTACGTTCTGAAACATTGTACAATCTCATCTCAAAATTTGGTGAACTCTGGAGTTCCTGGGGCTAAAAGCTGGAGATCAAACTTGGAAGTATAGTTTCCACATAAGTGATTTCAGGGATTATAACAAGAACTTTTTTAAAAGGGTCTCCTGTTTTTTATACAAAGATTCACTCCCATGTGAGCAAAGAACAGGTGAAGCAAATACTTCTCTTAGTGCTAGCTTGATAAATACGCAGGGTCAAGAGATACTCCAAATCATTTGATCAAATCTCACCAGTAAATTACCAGGAACATATTTTATCAATACGTGGAGAAGGCTCACAGGAAAGCAGAAACAAAGGTAAGGAAAAGTGGAGTGAGTAATGAACCTAAGATTTCAAATGCCTTTCAGCAGGAAAAAAAAAAAAAGAAAAAAACAACCTCATGTTTCATAAAGCGAACATAATCAGCCTTTTCCCCTGGTGAGGTTTCTGAAGTACCAGTTTCACTGTAATATCCTGGTACATTCAAGTGAGGGTTTGCAGACAATGAGACTCAGAACACTGCTGATTTTTTTCCCTGAGTTCCTGTATTTGCCCATCAGCAGGAACGGGAGATGAAGATGTTCCCCATAATTGTAATTAGAGTAATAAATAGAATGTTGTAGTTGGCGGTATTGCCCCCCCCCTAAATTAAGCAGGTCTGTAACAAGGGGAAATGAGGACGCACTTGAACCGCAGAACACCCACAGTGAAATAACATGGTTTAGGCGCTGTGTGTTCCTTTAAGCGCTCCTTTTCAAAGCCACAAGCATATTCAACCATCTTTTCCAAAACAAAATCATAAACTGTAAAATCTGTAAGAGACACGGGCCTGTACATCTATCTAGGGAAGATCTGCCATGATGTTAAGAAAGATGTGCTTTTATCAGGAAACCCTGCATTCTGCAAATGTCAAGCAGAGGTAGACCCCATCCTTACTGAAGGTCGTTTTATATCATTTCAGCTCGGACGGTGCTTATGGTGGATGCGTCTAGATGGATAACATGGCTTCCTCTCCTCTAAAATATCCCTATAATATACTTTGAGCTGTTCTGGTTCCTCCAGGGTGCGTGGTACCCGTTAACCCAAACTATGATCGTTTCCCCTTTTTCCCATTTTCAGTCCTGTTGGAATGTTCTCTGTGAACCACAGATAACGTTGTTTAAAGACTGCGGTTCTTTCTGTCACCACGGAGGTTAGCCTCTGGTTTCTGTTTTGAGGGTGCTGTTCAATAAAGCTGTGTACACTGAATGCCTTTCCTCTCTGAGTGGGCCTTGCTCTGTCCGTGGAAGGTTTTAATGAGGTCTCATTGTTTGCACCCCTCAGGTCACCTGAGGGGATAAGTGCATCCAGCCCTGTGGCTGAAGAGCATTCGCTCATAAAGCTGTATGTAAATCAGCTTGACCACGGCTCACGGTCAGTATCCCAGCGCTCAATCACTAATCGTAGTTAGTAGTTCCATAGCTAGACTGCTAGTCATTCTCCTCCATCACTAAAATCCTCTTCTCGTATGTCTTAGTAGAGATATAGAAGTCTTCCGGGATTTCATGAGATTCCGTGGAGAATTTTCAACTCGAACTGGGCTTCTCAGCTCTTTCCTCTCTTTTCTGCTTATGTTAATTGATTTCACAGCCTCATACCCGTATACATGAGATGCATATATATGAAGAGTACCAAGCCGATCTTCTTCTTTGGATGAAACTCTGCTTTTGTATAGTTTGCAAGACCCCAGTTGGTGATTTCTTAGATTCTTGAATCAAAGAGCCTCTTGGAATGATCTTGAGCACTAATGGCATAAGACCAGGACAATGCCACATGGCTGGACCATATTGTAGTAAAAAACTTGAGAATTTGTATCCACTATCCTACTAAGTCTGGACCACTCTTCCCCCAGGTCAGGCAGTCTGATTCCTATTTTTTTAATATATATTTTTTAATGTTTATTCATTTTTGAGAGAGAGAGCACAAGCAGTGGAGGGACAGCAAAAGAGGGAGGCACAGAATCTGAAGCAGGCTCCAAGTTCCGAGCTGTCAGCATAGAGCCCGGTGCAGGGCTCAAACCCATAAACCACAAGATCATGACCTGAGCCGAAGTCAGCTGTTCAACCGACTGAGCTACCCAGGTGCCCCTGATTCCTATTAAAGTAGCAATTTAAAAACGACCTTCATGCTCTCAATGCTTAATTTCTATCACTTGATAATGCTCGTTGGTGACCCACTGTTTATTTCTTAGCCACGTCCATACACGAAGGTCGATGGAAACCCATCATGCCAAATGTAGGCATAAATTATAGGTCCTGTTCTTCCTACAACTGGAACTGAACCAAACAGATATGACCTAGAGCTCTGCCCTCACTCCTGCCCAAACCCAACCGCGCTTTTTAAAATCTAATAAAACCTAAAACTTAAGCAAGCAAGGATGGCACTGGTCAGTGTTAAGGCAGCATTAAGAAATTAGGGAGCTTTAGCACACAGATATTTTATTTAGCCTGAGCTTTTGGCCTTTTGTATTTGTGACAGATTGGGGAAAGATAAAGCGGGACAAGGATGACTTGAAATCACCACTCCAGAATCCTCTCTACAAAGTCCTGGCATTACTCACCTAGAGTCCTTTACAAGCATACCACTTTGATCTTCAAAAGGCAGTAGGGTATATCTTTGAAGTCTTTTGACACCCTAGCAATACACCTCACACAGATTTATGAGTGTGTGTAGCTCTGGTTACCACCACCATCTGCCACAGCCCCCCCGTTCTTATTTCCCTTTCTAGCTGTGCACTTGATTCACTTTTCCCTTACGTAAAAGAAAAGAGGAAATTCTCAAAGGCGCTCTCCCTTAAATGTTTGATGTCTTCATGTGTGTGTGTGTGTGTGTGTGTGTGTGTGTGTGTGCAGTTAGGTACAATGTGGGTCAAAGGACCCAATTCATGGGCTAATTCACCTCATGCATTTTTGTGATCGTAACTATATCCCTAAACCTAGATTATTTTCTCATAAATGCATCAATTTAAGGGAAAAAATGTTGGATCAGTGGAAGTCTATCATCACCACTAGGAAAAGGCTCCAGTAGCCATGTATGGTGTGGCAGCAACATTTTCTAAGCTTATGAAACATAGACTGTCATTATTGTAAGTAGTATTGCCAGGCCCAAAGGGTCCCTTCTCCCCTTCACCACCTTCAGCCCCTGCATATCTACTATCTTTGCTGGCATCATGCCCCCTTTGTAAAGTCCCAATCACCTTGTCAAAATCCTTGCCTCGTTTATGGGAGAAAGTTAACCAGGCCTTTCCTATGTAAAATAAGTTTCTTTGCTTATGGCCATCTTTTTCATTAGCCACAACAACATAGTATAAGTTTGAATGGCTACGTTCGTTTACCTCCAATTTTAGAACCATTTCTTAAAGGTTTCACATGTATTTTCACAAATGCAACCTCTAAATTAATAACTGCTCACAAATCACTTTGTCCGTTATATATATACATATATATATATATATATATATAGCCAGATCTTGTCGCTCTCCCAAATACCAGAAAATTGCTTGTGATTCATAGAGTGTGTCAAACACAATCTAATATGCTGGTTTCTGGTTTGTCACAATGACATTTGGTTAACAACTGATACCATATTAGACTCAGTTACGTGCATGGGGAAGGCACACCATCCACCCCAACCACTCCGCAAATCTGGATTCTTCCCAGTGGAGCAGCATTTGTGAGATTTGTGTTGGTCGACTGATTGGTCAGCTGGTGGGTTGGTTTGGGTTTTCAACCACAGAAAGGCTAATCCACTGTGTCTTTTTCAGTTTTTTTCAAACACTTTGCTTATCCTAAGATGCTTTGCCTCACAACCCAGATTCGTTCATCAGACTTAAAACAGTCACACCTAAATTCTAAGCATTTGTGCTTTGGTAATCAGAAGCGAATTGAAATAAAATTGAGGCATTGAATTGGCTTCTGAAATTCAACATTTTCTCCATGGTTCATTTTTTTCTAGGATTAAAGCCCATCCTTTCCAGTCAGGAAAATAGATACATTTATAAATCAGCATCGTAAAATAGACAAACTTACAAGCCGACCACCCTGAAGGTTTCTTCACTCTTTTTCACTCTTTATGTTGTCTGAAATTTCATGAAATTTGAAATAATTGCTCTTTGAAGTTAATTCTTTATTCCTGTGGCCCCAGAGCTCCACTAATGTGCTAGTTTTATTTTCAAATTGGAAGTACACTGGTCTTTACAATCCACTCTGTTTCCGTACAAAACTATTAGTGCGTGATTACACCTGCAGCCACCTCCCTTCCGCCCTTCCATGACCTTTATTCTCTTTCTGCGGCTGCTTTAGTTCCTCTCTGTGCGTGCCTTGCACCCAGCAAACTTTTCTAGATGCTCTTTTGGCTAAAATGCAATTGACACAGCTTGATGGTATCTGGGGGGACGACATAGTAAATGTAGTGAATCACATATGGCCTAAGAATTCTTATTATTTCCTCCACAGTACCTGCTTAAAAGATGGTCTGGCTTTCATGCCAGCCTGAGTTGATGACAACTAATTTTCCCGCCGAAACACTGAGCTAGTTTTTATGCTTGTTTGCTGATTTGTAGGGGGCAGATGGTTTGTCTCAGATCTCAGATATGGAAAGCTAGAGAAGGAAAGGAAAACAGAATTTGTCCAGAAATTATCTCGACAAAACTGACTTGTGGACACTTTTTTATGGTTTTTAACTTAGTTTAATGCCCTTGTTGCTAGTCTGGGTTAATTATAGTGAGAGAAATTAAATAAAAAACAGCTTTTTTGAGATATAATTGACGTACAATTCAATGAATATATTTAAAATAAGTGCACAATTCAGTAAGTTTTGACATATATAAACAATGCCGTATGTGCATATACACGTATGTGAATATGCACATTAAATGTTCATATATATTATGAACATATATGTCCATAAGTGTGCGTGTACACACGTAGAAGTATGGCTATACGCGTATATGTGTGCATGTGTTTACATACATACATGAGAAGCAAAATTTTGTTCACGATTAACAGTTACTTCCGAAGGGACCAACTTCCATGCTTCACCTGTCTGAACACCACGCAAGGTTATCAGTTATTTAAAATCAATAAAAATGAATATATCTGTTTTTAATTGGCCATTATTCACATATCATTTTCCACTTAACCATTGTGATAAGAATTATTTTACCTTACATAATGTGTTTATGTAATACTGCTGCTCTGTGAGACTACATCCAGGACTTTTATTTAAATTCTTTTATTTTCATGTTTAATAAAAGAAAAAAAAAAATGTTTGACCAGGGCTAATATAGTAACACAGCATAAACAAAAGTGGCTTTTAAAACCATATTTCAGGTGTAAGCAAGACTCCGGGGAACATTACTGTGTGATCATGTTACCTTAGACCACCCCAAAAATGTTTGCGCTTCAGCAAAAATGCTGACACCTGTTGTCACCCTTCAAAACCGAAGGTGAATTTTAAATAAATAAATAAATATGAGACATTTTGAACTTGCTCTATTGTTCCAGAGCTCATTTTATCATTGTATGTGTGCATATGAAAAAATTTGGGAAAAGGCCATTTATCTTTATAGTTGCTGTTTTCCAGAAGTCTGAAAAGGAATTAGTAAGAACATACAAAATTTTTTAGAAACAAAAAAAAACCTAAAGGAATATTTCCTGCCTTTTTTTCTTCCAGCGGAGCACATAAACTTCAAATTTACCTTGTCATACCCTCCGGGGTACAATGGTCACCGCAGCCGTTAATGTTAGTGCGTGCACAGAGGAATGAACTTATACAATGCCAAGGACCTGGTGGGGGGAAAAAAAGAAACCGTGAGAAAAAGAGATATGTGTACAGAGTTTTAGAGATGGTGACCCTGCTTTTCCTCGGGACTCAGATTAGAAAAGATTTATCGTACATGGTCAAGAGGAGCTCCAGCTAGTTCCCACCTTCAGAAATTAAAAGGAAGGACACATTTTGATTTGAAAACAAGGCACATAGAAGAAGGAGAGGCTTTTACAGATAGAGTTGTGTGCAAGCCATTGTTGCATTTTTGCACACTGACATGCCGAAAGCATTATTTCAGGGGAAGAATGTAGGTTTTAATGTGCCTGATCCCAAAGCCCACAGTGAATTGGAAATACGACCTAACTTCTCCACACAAACAGCCAAGCTACAAAATGAAAGTTTAAAAATCTAGTATAGTCTGTAAAACATGGTGAGTGTACATTGCTTTGGAGAAATGATAATAAACCAAGTATTGTTAGTCTCCTCACAACTCAGGAGAAAAGTGTTTCACTCTGCTTTCCTCCCTCGGGCTCTCTGGGAGCCACAGAAGAAATTCTGGTGAAGATACTTCACATGAAAAGTCTTTATAGACCCAAGCCTTAGGTGAAACCTGCCTCTCCTGTCAACTCTGTAAGTTCTTGATCCATTTCATTTAGAAAGAGTGGCTTTTTTTTTCTTGTCTTCATCATGAACTTGGCTTCCTCTGTACATGGTTATATTTTTGGCTTCCCAGAATTTGAGAATTTGAGACTAGTTCTAGGAAGTACAGAAACTATGTGGACAACGAGTACCAAAAGTCAGAAATGCTCTTGGCCCTAGATACTAAGAGCTGTAGCAAAATGAAGTAAATGGTATATTTCCACAAACTCATAAATGCAGAGAGTGTAATTTCCATATTTTCCAAGAACTGGTTTTCCCAAGAAGTCATGTGGGAGGCAGAAAAAACATAAAAGAATTTTAATGATTTCTTCAAACCCACACTGCCAAGGGCCAGTGCAAAGAAAATGACAACAAAATGAAAAGAGATGTATGCAGATAGAATGTCTGCTCCTCCTCTCTTTGAAGGAGGAAAGGATTTGGGAAGAAGAAGAAAGGAAGAGAAGAGAGGAGACAGGCAAATGGAGTAGGGGAGGGAGAGAGGGGCTCAAAGAATTAGGAGGAAAAGAATAAGGCCACCAAAGGAAAATCTGGGCCACTGCTCGTTTCCTGAAATCAGCAGACTTCCTCCTGTGCTAGTGCCTGGCAATGACCAAGTGGCAGGATGCACTCCTGGGGCTCTGCGCACACATCACCTTCTTCCTGTGAGACTTCACTGGAGTAATTGGTGGCAAACGCATCCTCGCGGTTGATCCTCTTGTGTTTCTTTTCTTTAGTGGTCCTTTCTTTCTTCTTGTGCATTCAGCACCAGAAGCTGTACCTGTGTGATTATTAGGCGTTTGATTTAAGGAAATACCATCACAATTTCTGGGATTCGAGGGACAAAAAGCATAACAGGGCAGAAGTAGTTAAGTTTGGAAGGAAGAATTGTTGATGTTTCACGCCATGTTTTTAGTGGTCTTGCAGGGATTGGAAACCAATTATATAATAGCTACATCTATCTTGAGTTCTAAAACAAAAAGTTGGGGAGGGTGGTAATTGGGCAGCAGAGAGACTGTAGTTACTGGATAACGAATACAGAGGGATATGCTTCAGGAGACAAGGTTTGGAATGCTGTTTTGGTGGGATGATGGGAAAATACCAACAATGATGGTGGCGTAAGGTGGCTATTTTGTCCTAATGGACAGTTTCATCACCTTAGAAGGGGAAGATCAAAATGCTGGAAAAAAAAATCATTATGTTCATCAAGAAATTAAATTCTCCTAGAACATTAATCATTTCATTCTTAAAGTCAATTCCATTTGTGTGCAGTTTTAAGTAATAGGTGCATCCCTGAAAAGCTAAGTGAGATCACACATTCAACAAACATGAGTGCCTACTCTCTCCTAGACATTTGCTTTATAAATCAAATTTTATTTTTAAGTTTTCCAGCGACCTTATAGTACATACAATACTAAAACAAGAATTCTAATCACAATATGCATAATCCTAATGTGATATTTACTTGCACATTTGTATTTTTGTGTGTGTGTGCTTCATGGTCTGAAAGAGTGATACTTTGTAATAAATCCTTAAAACTCATAAAGTTTTTAAGATTTTAACTACTTTACAAGCCATCTTAATACATACATACATTTTAGAACTTGTTGAAAAGTTGGGCAAGTTTTTGATAAGACCTCGTAATTTCAATCCAAGAAATTAACAACTTGCCACCAAACAAATCACGCAGTTAATTTTTGTATTCACCATGAAAGGGGTGGGTGGATAGTTTTAGGTCCACCAGTGTTACAGGGAAAAAAATTCTTAACCTGCAAAGGAGCAAGTTCCCTTTAAGTGCATTTACAAGTACAATTGTAACACTAACAGTCAATACCATTTTCCCAGTGAAACATGACCGGTAGATCTTGGGTCACTTTAGCATGGCCACACTTTATGAATTATTATTTCTATTTCTATTTATCCCTTAATAAAACTACACTTTAAACTTTTCAAACTGGCATTTAAATTACTAAATAAAATGAGTATTCCTCATAATGAACCTAAAATGTTAAGAATTTGCTATAATGATGGGATTCTAGTCACCAGTTACAGACACAGGGAAGATGAATATATATTTATAAGGAGCAAAGGTCTATTTCTCTGTTTCTCTGAAAGTTTTCTTTGCAGCTTCTCAGCAAGGGTCAGGTGACTTGTGCCTGGAGTGGTAAAGCACTTCTAATATGACAGCGATCTTCTAACTAGGTAATTTTCAAGTGTGTATTCAACTCAGAAAGTTGGACAAAATAAGGAAGGCTGGAGAAGTGGGATCTAAAGGCTGGCAGGATTTCGTGAACTATTCGACTGTTGACATGATAGTCTGTAATGAATGTTGAATGGATTTTCATGATGTCCAGGCAATGCAATCTATTTGTTAAACAAATTGCAGAGGTCAACCCGTGGATCATGGATGGTTGTGTAATTGCAATTATGGTTCTCGGGCCAGGTTTCTACTCCTAGTTCAACTCTGTGGAAATCTGCAAACATCTTGAACATTTCAAAATACCAAGAGAGCTGTCCAAATGGAGCTTGGATCTAGACTTGGGAGTGTCTGTAGCCAGTTCTATTCTTGAATGCATTGCTGTGTTTACCCTCTTCTTGGCTTTCCCATCTTATTAACTAGCTCTCCTCCCAAGGACAGTGAAGTAGAGCAGAACAAACTGCTGGCTAGGGCTGCTCCAGCTTTTCTGAAGGGCAAAGGGTAAGTTAAAGCCAGAGTGTCCTGAAACCCTGAATTAACTCAACTAAAAGTGGAGATTCCTTGTGTCAAAAATGCTTTGTGTTTGAAAGACCGTCTTTGATTTAGCAAAAGCAGCTCTATTATAACCCAGCTAACGGCACCAAGTAGTTCTTTTGAGTAGACACATCTGTGTAATTCACTTTCCCTGATTTCCTTTTTTTTAAAATGACTAAACTTCAGATTTGATTTTCCAAAGGATACTTACTCTTTGCTTGCAACCCAATCAATGTGTTTACCGTACAGATGAATTTCTTGGCTTTACTGGCTTGAAGAATGCAATTCTGTTTTCTTAAAAGTTACTTTACCTAATTGGAAATCTTTATTTTTAAACTTAGTGAAATGAAATTGTGTATTTCATTGCTTGGATTTTGCTTGGATTTTTCATAGAGCATCACTTATTTTTCCTCTACCTGCTTGCTTTTCCAAATGCCTTTTCTATCACGTACCCACTCCCACCTGCTCTGCCTATTTCTGTCCGCCTCTTCTCCCAACACCCTTTCTTTCCTCCTGCTCTGTTTCAGGATACAGTACAGCCTGAATGTGGCAGACAGGCTGGCTGATGAACATGTTCTCATCGGGTTGTATGTCAACAGGCTCCGGAACAACCCACCATGGTTAGTGCAGGTTTGGCTGCTTGACTGTCCTTAGACAGGGTAACAGTCTGCTCCCTTGACAAGAAGTCTCAGCAAGGGGCAAGTGGATGCCCTTAGTGACCTAAGGGTCACTAAGTCATCTTTGAATTGATTCAAATTAGACGTCCTTCATGACATTAGTTTGAACACTTCCCACTCATATACCATAGAATTCATATCCTTGTTTAAACATAGCGAAAGGCAAAATTTGTGTAAATGGATGCCATGCTAAATATTAGCCTTCAGTGGATGCCGGACTCTGGGTCTCCCCAGTCGATTGTATTATATGTGCCACGTCAAATGCCCGCAAAATAGTGATGCAAGAATTTTCTTATTCCAAGGACATGGATACCTCCACTGATTTGGAAGACAATGCTCCATTAATTTAAGATTGAAGTAAAAGAGAGAAAAAGTGACAGGATGGGATCATACCATGGAAATCATTTCCCTAATCATAACAGTGGGAGAAATTGTCTTTCAACTCTTCTCTGGCTTACAAATGTTTCTGGGTAGCCATCCTGATAAAGTCTGCTTTCAAGTCCCAGAATATGCAAAGCTTTCTTCCAAATGTGTTAAAATGTACGAATTCAGATGGCCCCTGTGTATTCAGATAAAGGCATTCTTAAAGATTTTCTCTTTCTATTTTAATTGCGATGTAGGAGATTCCTCTCATTGGTTAAAGTTACTCGGTTGTGATAATATACATTGAGTAAAAATGAAGATAAGTGGACAGACTATGTATTTATCATATGTTTCAGCCTAGTTTAGACTCCTGATTTACAAATGTGTTTACCCGTTTCTTAGAAATATGTGAATTTTGCTTAGTAACTCTAACTTTCTCTGAACTAAAAGCCAATGGACTTCTTTTTTTTTTTGTAATTATTAACTATGAAGTGAACCAAGGGATTAAATTGCCTTTAAAATAGCTGGCCTCCTTTCCATTACAATTTCACAAAAGGCATCCCTGAAATACATGATGGCCGTTACTCAGTCCTCATCACCTTTGCCACTTGGTATTGTTAGCCACTTCTTTATTTCTAGAACTCTCCTTCCTGGACTGTTTCCTGTTCCCGATGCCTATAACTGTTCTTACGAAATTAGTACGTGAGATGTTTTAGGAGATAATGATGTACATCTATTAGAAGTTACATATTTACCTTAATTTGTATCTTAAAAATATATAAGCAGCACCCTAGTTTCATTTTATACCATGTCCTAGTTTCACGAAGATAAAATTAAATAGCACTCTTCGGTTAACCCCACCTTTTGTTCAAAGTTGCCGAGCTTGTAGGTCACACAGTTCCTCTTCTTTATTATATCTCAGCCTCTCAAAAGTATGAGCGAGAAGAGTGACATCTTTAATCTTACTCCCAGTGAATTTGGCTCCCCAATGTTATATGGTATCTGAAACAATAGAACTAAATATGGAATTACCAAAAAAAAAAAAATGTATTGACAGTCCTCAAAGAAGAAGTCAATACAGATTCAATTGTGTCTGAAGGCAAAGCTGTGGTCTCACACTGTGTCCTCTCCCCCGTAATTCTGAGCACATTCCAGCTACTTCCAGCACTCTTCTTTGACCTTTTCTTAATTAAATTTGTGAGAAAGAAATCTCCAAAGAGGAAATCTCACAGTTTGTCACCACCAGCCCTTTTCCCTACTCAAGTGATTGACCACAATGACTTGATGGTCACTTAAGACAGTAAAACTGTCTCAGCAGAGACACCTCACATCTGCTTGATGAACGCAGGAGGCCGTATCTATTTGGAAAACAAAGCAGAATTTAAGACTGACCAACGAAGCCGACTCCTTGTGAATAGCTGTTGCCCTCCGTATTTCTCAATGCTTTCTCCTGTTCTTAAAAATTCCCAACTCTCGGGGCGCCTGGGTGGCGCAGTCGGTTAAGCGTCCGACTTCAGCCAGGTCACGATCTCGCGGTCCGTGGGTTCGAGCCCCGCGTCGGGCTCTGGGCTGATGGCTCAGAGCCTGGAGCCTGTTTCAGATTCTGTGTCTCCCTCTCTCTCTGCCCCTCCCCCGTTCATGCTCTGTCTCTCTCTGTCCCAAAAATAAATAAACGTTGAAAAAAAAAAATTTAAAAAAAAAAAAAAAAAATTCCCAACTCTCTTTTGAATTTCTCATTTTTCCTGTATTTCCTTTTTGTTGAATTAGATCCTCACCATTCCCCACACTTGCCGTGATTATATAAGTGATGGGGTGATGTCTCACCTTCTCTGTCATAATAGTTATAATGCTTCACCATCATTCAACTCTGGTGAGATATGTCAGGGTAATAATCCTAACAGCTACCGTTTTTTAAAACACATGCTTCCTGCTAGCACTGTGTCAAAACCTTATTTACATAATTTCTCCTAGCCCTTAATGTAAGCCTGTACAGTAAATACATTCATCCCCATTTTGTAGATCAGTAAAGGTATCAGTTTACAGAGTTCACATGACTCTCCCACAGTCATACAGCTACAAAACAGTGGATCCAGGATTTAACCTACCTCATCCCAAACACCTAACTACTCTGCTACATTGCCTCTTATAAAACCTACATAAACAGAAAGCCCTCCAGAAAGCTTTTCGTGACACTGCTCCCCACTGCATCTACCCTATATCTATTTCCTGAAGTTGCAGATCCTACTACGTTATTTTTATTTCATTTTGACAGATATTTTGAGCACATACTAGTAATAGGAATGGTGATTGTGGTACCATTTTTGTATTTAGTCTATGCATTGTTGTTTCCCATTGTAATTACAATCTTCAAAAGAGTAAGAATTTTGTCTTCAGTCTCTTGTATCTCATCATGGCAACCTGGATATGAATAATACATTTTACATTACTGGAGTACTTTGAAAATTACAGAACCCTTTCTTACACATTATTTGCTCATCAAAGCTCTATAAGTTTGGATATTATCAATTCTATTTCACTGAGAAGTAAATGCTAGCTCTGACACATTAAGAGACTTATCCAAGGTCACATGCTAGCAAAGGCTTGCGCAGAGGTCTTCTGACACTGGGTCCCATCTATTTTCCACCCCATTCTTCAGGCTCCCTATCTGCACATCCTTCATGAGATGGTCTACAGATAGGAACCTAACTGCTGTTCTTGATTAAAATATTTGTTTTGTCATTATTCATGTATGCTCCTGCTTAACTCTGGGGGACTTTTCCCCATATTAAGTACTTAATACAATGGGAAACTGACTCATTTGTAAATAGTCTGCTGCTAAATTAGAGAAACCCTTGTGTTCTTGCTGGTTCTGATGTCAGATAAGCCAAATAAATGAACTGTGGCTCAAGGGAGAATTCCTGCTGTCTTCCTAATTCAGTGAAGTCTTAAAAGCTTTAACGGTTTTCAGCCACCTTTTCCAATGGGGGAGAAGGGATATCAAAATGTAATGAGTTGAGGGCTTTTTCTGCCCTTCCCTAAAGCTTATCAAGTGCTGGCCTTGCTAGTGGTTTATTGGGGCCAACTGATGGGCAGACTAAGAAGATGGGAAACCAGCCCAGAACTTCCAACTCTACCCAACTCTACCCAACTCTAATTATATCCTTGATACCATATGCATAAGCTTCTGACATAGTATTCTCAGCTCTGAAAAGACCCCCCTCTGTAAGGGAGAGAGTGCAGTTAAAGGCTACAGTCTATCCTTTGATGTCATGATCAATTACTGTCACTTAATTAGACCCCTGATTGCACATAAATAGGTTAAATATTTTTCTGCTTATGTTTTTCTCTTAAGAAAATTTATTTAAATAATTTTTATATTGTATAAATATCCATACCAATAAATTATATATTTGATTCCATTTCTGGATTTCATAGATGGGGTCTAAATTATTATCGACTTGCCTGCTTAAAACCTTTTAATAGATTTCTACTGCACTTGGTTTGCACCCCAGCTCTGACCATGGCCTACAGGCCTGTGCATGACCCAGCCCTTGCCTAGCCCCATCCGAGCCTCAGTGTCATGGGCTTCTCCCAACTCAGTCACAATACTTAGCAGCATCCACTTTGATCAGTCCTACAAACAGTTCCTAAAACTGCCTCAAGACCATGTTACTGGTTCTACCCTATGCCAAGAACATTCTTCCCATTTGACCCTTGACATCTCCTGCCATACACCCATGCTCTGGCTTCCCTTACGTGTATGTAAAGGCTGCTTCTCTGGCTTCAAACTCAGATTAAAGGCATCTCCTCAAGTAGGTCTCCCATACTAGTCTCTATCATGGCCTACCATTTATTTCATTCTTTCCAGAACTGCAATCATTGGTTGATAAGTTGGTTGATTAGTTTACCAGCTATCTTCGCTGTGAAGCAGGGAGTTTCTCTGACTTGTTCATTGCCATATCTCTGGCACCTAACACAGAGCCTGGCGCACAGTAGGTGCACAATAAATATCTGTTAATGTCATGGGATATTGATAGTGCTATCGGTATAAAATTCCCTCTCACCCTAAACAAAATTATTAGAAGTTCTTGGAAAATCTTTTTTACTAGTAAAATAAAGATTTCTACTTTTAAAATAAATCACCTATTATAAATTAGCCCTTTAGTTGAACATTTTGTGTAAGAGTATAAAGTAGGTGAAAAAGCAAAGTATTCAGCTTTGCCTATGGAGCAGTGGTAAACCTGGGTAACCCAAGTATCGACAATTCACTGACATGGGGAAAATGACTGATGGGGGGCAAAGAAAAAAGAAAAACTAAAAGTGATACTGGGAAAGAATCTATTCATCACTTTAACGTTCTCTGATTTCTTCCACTTTGTATTTGTTTTCTAGAGCTACTATAACAAAATACCACAGACTTTGTATCTTTGACAACAGAAATTTATTTTCTCACAGTTCTGGAGGCTGGAGGTCCAAGACCAAGGTGCCGGCAGGGCTGGTTTCTCCTGAGGTCCCTCTCCTTGGCCTCAGATGGCTGCCATCTTGCCGTGTTCTTACATGGCCTTTTTTCTGTGCAGAAACATCTCTAGCTCTCTTCCTCTTCTTATAAGGACACCAGTCATATTGGCTTAGGGCCCCACCCCTACGACCTCATTTTACCTTAGTTAACCTCTTTAAAAGACCTACTCCAAATACGGTCACATTCTGAGGCACTGGGGGTTGGGGCTTCAACACATGAATTTTAGGGAAGACACAATTCAATCCATGACAACATCAACACTAAATCCGCTGAAGTGTATGCCTTTAATATTTTTAATATGTAAGCTAAAATATGACCCTTTTTAGTAAAGGTTGATTTTGAAAAATATAAATGTGTTGCAATCTGTTGAAAGAAAAAAAATTATGTGCATTCACTGAAAGTATCTCTTTTATATGAGTTTTCATTTCCGTATTAATACTATTTTTTTCTTCCATAAGATGGTTAGGAGTTTCAGGTATAAAACAAGACTCCTGAGAAAGGTATTCTCTTAGAATTCTAGAAATATCAATCTGAAGAATATCATACCACCAGCGTGCATATCTGCATTGACTACATTGTACACAGAAGTTTTCTCAGAATACTCAGATGGGAAATTGATTTTAAGATGAGCTCATTTCTCGGGGCCCTGGGTGGCTCAGTCAGTTGAGCTCAGGTCATGGTCTCACAGCTTGTGAGTTCAAGCCCCGTATTGGGCTCTGTGCTGACAGCCTGGAGCCTGCTTCAGATTCTGTGTCTCCCTCTCTCTCTGCCCCTACCCTACTCGCGCTCTGTCTCTCTCTGTCAACAATAAACATTTTTTTAACTTTATAAAAAAAAAGATGAGTTCATTTCTCTGATTCTAATACATTTTCAGTTTCCATGGAAAACAAGAGAGACACTACCAATCCAATAAGGTCATTGATGCAAATTAGCTAGTGTAGAACTAGGCACATGGGGGAATGACTCAATAGTGATTCCTTATTTAATTTTGAATAGGATTGAAGGCATACAATAAAGTAGATTTAAAATCTCCTATTGTAAAACCTGTCCATTATAATATGGTAGAAAAAAATGATAGCTCATGGGTGTTCATCAATATTGTTAACCGGATGACCTTCAGAGTATGTTTTCTCCAAATGCGCTCAAATAAAGAACTTGGCATGGGATCTGGTCTCATATGTTGCTTGACAAATTGTATAAAAGGGACATTTGATTACAAGTAAATGGCAGTGTTGCCACTTTGGGGAAACAAGAGAAAGCTGTCACTGTTCAGCTAACTCGTCCCTCTGTTTAGAAAATCAGAAATGTAAAGTCCACCTAGTGCTTCCGTAAAATCTTTCATTGATTCAACTCAGTGGTCTTACTTCTTTTTTGGTATACCCTAGAATACTGGCCAGTAACCAACCAAACGTTCGAGAGCAAAAAGCTAAGTTATAGGTAAGGAGATGATCATGCAAAAATGATTATACTGAGACAGTGTTACCTGCTTTGTAGAGGTAAAAGTAAAAGGAATACTCCCATAGAGTCTCACCATGTGCCCTGGCACTGCTCTAAACGGTACATAATAATCCTCCCAGCACACCGGGAGGTATATTATCACTATATCCCTGTATTATAGATGAAAGAACTGAAGCACAGAAAGGTTAAGTGATTTGCCCAAGGTCACACAGCTTGTAACTAAGAGGGCTGAGGTTTGAATTCAGAAATGATCCAGTCCCACCTCCGCCCCTAAGAGTAAGTATTTCTTCTGAGTGGGAGCTTACCTTTTTCAGATACCATCATCTGCTTTCCTAATCTTTAAAACAACAACAGAATTTGAACCAAAGAGAATTTGCCATGACTGCAGGTGGGGAAGATCTGATGTTGATAAATATGAAAGAGTGTAATGACATTTCTGTGAACCTTAACACCTATAAAGAGCAGATAAGGAATCTGCATCCGGCAACTAAGTGTATCTTGATTCCAATTCCGCCAAATGTGAATACTTCACAGTTCAATTTTAGACGGCATGGTTAGTGTGAAAGTACTGTGTTTTATCTTTACCCTTCTGATTCTCCCAGTGTTGAGAATGCACGCAGAGCCAAGAAGGATATAGAAACGTGGACCAAAGTCCATGACGCTGCAAGCCAGAGAGCTAACCTGTATTTGTTCTTTTGTCCAACTAACGCTTAGGCACTTCCTGCTGTGTTCCAAGTGCTGTGCTAAACATTCAAGGTCTAATGGTGACAAAATGGAACCATTCTTTCCTCAAAAAAGCTACAGTTTAGTAAAGGATAAAGACAAGTGAAAAAGCAATGAGAACGCAAAGGGTAACAGGTACAATAAGGGCAGTGAGATGCCGTGGGATATGTGAGGAGCAAAATCCCGAATTTAGAGGTTGGAAGTGAGGGTAGGAAATGGCAGCTGAAGCCAACAGCAGGATGATGAGGAATCAGCCAAGTGGAAGCGGGTGGAGGAGGCAGAGAGATCGTTCAGAGCAGAGAAAATGTGGAACTTCTTGAGGAACTTGACCCGGTAAGGCTGCTAGAGTACCAGGGGTAAAGGATGAAGCTAGATTATGCAGGACCTTCTGAGTCTTATGGAGGAGTTTGAAAACTGAGAACCCATTGGAAGATTTTATGCATAGGAATGTTACAGCCAAATTCATTTTTAAAAGATCACCGATCACAGGATGCAAAATGAATTGGAGGGAAGACTAAGTCTAAAATGGGAAGACCCTATTGAGAGGGCTTCATGACAATTCTGGATGACAGTGGCCTGGAACACACCCGTGATCATTGGAACGGAAGGAAATGGAGAGTTTGAAGAGGGTAGAATGCAAGGCCTTGGTGTTACAACAGTGAGCTGGTAAAGTCAGGGTCTCGATAAAGGAGTTTGAAGGCATCCCTATAAGGATGCCATTATCCTGGTAAGTTTTATCATTATTATCCAGGAAGATTGCCATTTCATGATTTCCTATCTTTTCCTTTTAAGCCAGTCGTTAAAGAGACACCAGTTGAAGCTTTGAGAATTAGTTCATTTCCCTCCGCGTTCGTTAGTCCCCTAAAACCACTTCTTGGGCCCCAGAATCACTTTGCTCCTTTCCGCCCCACCTCTCTTCTGCTCACTGTGCTCCCGAAGGCCTGAACGGGCTCTGTTCCCATAGCATGTTGCTCTCAACCAACTGCGAAACAACCCGATCAAGTAAACCTCCACTTCAGGGCCACTAGGAATGCCTTCTCAAGCAGTAATCCTCCTCTCAGCTGTTTGCATTTTAATAGAAGAGTAGTGCCTGAGGCCCAGTGGCCTTAAAAAATTAATCTCTGGTGATAAAATTCCTTTCATCCATTCAGGAAGATGGAAAAATATTAAGAGAAAACTTAGAAGTATTTCCTCTGCCCTTTAGACCACATTAGTATTTGGTTGACTGTCCTGCCTGGGAAGTCAGTACAGGCTTGTAGAGAAACCAAACAAATGTGAACAAACCCTAGCTTCCCAGAAACCTTTGCTAAATCAGAGTTTAGTAGGCCCTACCTCAGCCGAGGCCACTTACGTTTCTTAGGATTCCATTTTTGATCACTAGCAACACACAATGGCCATGCATTTAAGGTAGAAAGTGGAGAGCTTTCAAAATAATAGATTTTTCTGCTCTGAAATACAGTCTACACAGCAGCCACTTTTCAATTCATCATGGTCGTGTAGCAAGATTACTGATTATAAAGTCTTGAAATGAATAGCCAGGGATGGAGAAAGTGTTGGAATCGGTATTTCTCTAACGATTTGGGGATTATTGGCCATTCATTTTCAACTATTTGTAATTGGAGTCTTGAAATAATGGAATTTATCAGAGGAATGCCTCATTCACCCTTGTATAATTTGAACATACTAAAATGGCACATGTGGACTCATAAATCGTTTGTGTGCACAAAGGGGTAATACATCACTCCACCCCTCATTCACTCAGGGCTGGGGGAGGGAAGGCATGGAAGTATGAGTTATAGCTTACTAGACAGGATCCCATAACTTCACGTCTTACATCTCCAAGAGGCTTTTTTAATGTAGCCTTTATATTATTTATACTTGCTGGTCATTCATGATAAAAGGCACTTTTATCATGAGGTTTTTTTATCAGTTTTTTTTATTATTTATTTATCAAAACACACGCAAATGTTTTTGACAAAGTCACTTTCAGGCAAACAGATCATTGCTCTGGGCTAAGAGCAGCGGCCCTGTTGTCTACACAGACTGCTGAAATTAGGCGTATTATTTCTAATACCAGCCAGAAATGATAAACATGTTAAAATCAAATTAAATTGTTTTCTTTGTGGGGTAGTTTTTTGTTTAAAGTGAACACACTGTGACTTTTTTATTAAAGCGATGACAAGAAATTCAGTTATTATTTTTAACCACTACAGAGTGCAGACATTGTGTTATAGAGACAAACATCTGCTTTATGGCATCAGTTCTCCAGAACTAACACCTTTTGCTGTTAGAATCATTTCTTACTCCAAGTCTTTGTTATGCTGATTGAAATCTCAATCTCTGGGGATTGGTACCGCACATATGTGAGCCTGGAACCTAGAATTTTCTGTGTTAAGGAATGTTTATAAAATATCGTAGATGCTGTATGGATATCAAATACTCATAAAAAATTATTTCTTTTATATGGTTTACATTTGGGGTTTATTTCATGTGTTTAGATTTTCCATTTTATTCTCAAGATCTTCTAGATCCTTGCCACTGAAAGTTTTGTCCTTAGACCAGCAGTATCAGTGTATCTTGGAAGCTTCCTTAGGAATTCAGATTCTCAGGTTCTACCACACACAACCTACCCTATCACCCCCAGCTACAGAACGAGAAACTACATTTTTTACAAGATCCCCGAGTCATACGTATGTACGCTAATACTTGAAAAGCCTTACTCTACATGGTTGTTGGATGGGAGTATTTTGAAGGAGACATGAATCATGAATGAATCTGAACAGGTTACTTAAGAAGCAGAATAATGTGTTCTAGGCATCGTATTAGCTTGATGTGTTTTACATGCATTATCTCCTATGGACAAAAGGAAAAGAGAAGAGTTTTTATTGAGGGTAGAGAAGCGACTTAGTAAATGTAGATATTCAGGAATATTCTACGTGGTTATTGTAGCCCAGAGAAAAGGGCTAAATCTAAAGTGGAAGTATTCAGGATAACAACAGGTATAGTTTATATGTGTGAGGAGTATAGACTGGTACAGAGATGATGGATACAGGAATGTTTTCTGAATGATAAGAGACAATGTTACAGGAATGGATTCAGCCAGCCAGGGAAGAGCGATTTGGAAGTGACACAGCTAATATTCTGGAAGCACATAATGGTGTTCACTCACCTTCTCACTTTTGAACAAAAATTAAAAGACTGGGTTGCATATTTACTTTATGTGTGAACATACATGTAAATAATATTAGTGCATGTTGCTTTTTGTGGATTCAAGTCTTTGCAGTGGATGATTCTTACAACCTTACCATTGGCATAGAAGTGTGTTACTTTCAGTGTATACTCATGAGTATTGACCTTTTTTCTTTAAGAATCATGGGCAGGGAATACAAATGGAGGAGAATATATTTAAGGATGAGAGAAACTAGTTTCTATTCTTGATTCTGACCTGATACTCACCATGATAACTGATAAGCCAAACTGTAACCATCTAGCCTGTTAACAGTATTGGCATTACTGGTATGTTTCATAGAAACTTTTTAATGGCATGCAAAACTTACTCTTAAGTGAAGGGCCTTCTCAAATACGGGAGAGTTGATAATGCATCTATTTGCTTTAGTTTTTTTAGGGACTCAGATCATCCTTATTCTAGTATTAACAATCTACAATTATAAGAGACAATAAACAATTCCCATTAATGTCATTAGAAGCCACTCCTATAATTCCACTGCTCTAGAAGTAAATAGAAAATGGCAAGTTACCTGGGTAGTAATATTATAGTTAACAGTTTGTATTAGTTATCTATTGCCTCATAGCTAATTGTCCAAAAACTTAGCAGCTTAATGGAACAAACATTTACTATCCCACAGTGGGTCAGGAATCCGGCATGGTGCCTGTGACTCAAGGCTTGTCATGTGGTTGCAATAAAGCTGTTAGCTGGGGCTGCTATCTTATCTAAAGGGTCTATGTGTGGGATTTCATTCACAAGGTTATTATTGGCTAGCTTTGGTTCTTTATCACATGGGCCTTTCCATGGGCTGCTTTATGACATGGCAGCTAGCTTCCCACAGAGCAAGCCATGCAATGAGCTCAAGAGAGAGAAATCATACTCAGGATGGAAACCATGGTCTTTTTATAACCTAATCTTGAAAGTGACATTCCATTACTTCTGTCCATGAAACTGAATAGAAACTGACTGTTTCTATTCATTAAAAGCAAGCCAGTAAGTCCAGCCCATACTAAAGGAAGAGGATTACACACAAGGGTGAATATCAAGAGGTAGGTATCACTGCAGGCTGACCACAACTGGGTTTTTTGTTTTTTTTGTGTGTGTGTGCTTCCATATTTTCTGACATGTCCATTGTGGACATGTATTTCTTATGTAATAAGGAAATAAAAATGTTAAAGGCAATAAAACTGAAGAGAAAATATTACTTTTTAAAGTTTTATTTATTTATTTATTTATTTATTTGAGAGAGAGAGAGAGAGCGAGCATACAGGAGGAACAGAGAGAGAGAAAGAGAGAGGGAAAGAGAAAGAGAGAATCCCAAGCAGGCTCCTTGCTGTCAGCACAGAGCCCGACACGGGGCTCAAACTCACAAACTGTGAGATCATGACCTGAGCCGAAACCTAGAGTCAGATGTTTAACTGACTGAGCCACTCAGGGACCCCAAGAGAAAATATTCTTTTATCAGAAATGTTGATGAGAAAAGTAACTCTTGTTTGGAGTTTTCTTAGTAAGACACTTAATTGACTGAAGACAGGATTTATTAGCACAACTTCCTGGTCACGTGTTAGATCGTGCCATGAATCCACGTCTGAGATCGTGAACCTAACAGGGTTTCATATACCTTTCAAATTTTTACACCGAAAAATTGAAATAGCAAGCGCCTCTGGTGGTAACATACATCCATCCGTCTTTCTCACTGCCTCACAGTCTTCTTCTTGCTCTGTTCTCAATAGCATGCTTGAGAGTTCGAACCGGCTCGATGAAGAACACAGACTGATCGCCAGGTACGCGGCAAGACTGGCAGCAGAGTCCACTTCGTCTGTAAGTAGTTTGAGTGAGAGTCTGTCATGTTCACTGTTATCCTTACAGTTGGTGCGACGACAGCAAAGCTGAGAACTTGTTACTGTGTGACCTGCAGGACCTAAACATGAGCCTTCCACTTCTATTTTTCACCGTCCGGCTATGGGTCTGGTGTGGCATAAATCGTAGCTTTAGGTATTCTGTTACAACACTGCTGAACCAGCCCAACACCGGGTGTGTCTGGATAATTCCTGATCAGTTAAGAGAAAGAGGAATGACTCAAATCCACAACTGGTTCAGATAAGTTTCCACTTTTATCGATATGTAGTATATACAAGAAACAGAAAACTATGTACTGAAATCAGAGGAAAAACCTGGATCACAGCTCGAAGCTGCCGTTCGCTAGGCTTAGCTACGGGAAGTCATTTAGGATATAAAACATAGGACCCCGAATCCTTTGTTAGCAACACAAATCACTTCTTTGGTAAAAGAAATGCCAATTAAAAAATCATAGAAAAGCTTTATGAGAGCCAGACATTTACCAAGCTTAATCTTTCTATAGTCAGGTGTCTGGACATTAAAAAGCAGGCTGAGTTTTTTCATTTCTGGGGGCGTAGGCAATTGATGCCATTTTTAAAAGCTTGGCATTCTTTAGTGGAAAGATTAATTGTGATTTTTTTTTAATTTGTTTAAAAACCAATTGAGGAACTTCTAAAATGTACTGTAGAGCAAAGAAAGCAAAGCGCAGGGAACTATACATAATCTGACTCTGTTTTTATAAAAAATGACAAACCTTCATTAAATGCACATATACATGTACATATATAAATACAGTATGTGATTACATGTGTATACATATGTAAATGTACATACATATGTAAAAGTTGACTTTTATTTGGAAATATGAAAATCAATCTATCCTTGTTGTAAAAAATCTTCTTGGGGTACCTGGGTGGCTCAGTCGGTTAAATGTCCAACTTCAGCTCAAGTCATGATCTCATAGTTCATGAGTTTGAGTCCCGAGTCAGGCTTTGGAATCTGTGACTCCCTCTTTCTCTGCCCCTCTCCTACTCACACTATGTCTCTCTCTGTCTCTCAAAAAATAAATAAATGTTAAAAAAAAATTTTTTTAATCCTCTTGTAATTATTATCAATGTATTGTGTAAAAGAACTCATTTGATACAATAATGCTTTGATTTTACAACAAAAAATACGTCTATAAATATACATATGTATATATGTATTTACATATAATCATAGGCCGTATTTATATATGTGTATATATGTATGTGTATTTAGTCAGGGAAATTTGCATATATATAATTTGTTAAGATTAATTTCTGTGTATGTGTATATATATATATACATATATATATATATATAGAGAGAGAGAGAGAGAGAGAGAATGGAGAAAGCTGTGACTGCATATACACTAGTTGTTAAAACATGACCAGGAGTGATGAGTGTTATGCCATCAATGTGGAGAAAGGATGTATATATCCATTAATGTAAAATTACATACATGAATAAAGAAATGCTAATAAGTATGTTGACCAAAAGAAGAAAAGAAAATCCTATTAACTGTGATTTTCAAACCGTGAAATTTTTTTATTGTGCGTTACAGTGATTGAACGGTAATTCTAGAGAGGTATCTCAACAGGGAAGTATTTTTTACACCCACCTACACTGAGAGAACTGTCACAGTGGGGACAGCACAGCAAGAATGAAATCGCTCCCAAAGACTTCAAGTCAGAAAGCTACAAGACTATGTCTTCTACGTTTTGTGTGTTTGCCTGCCAGAGAATTCTGTTCTGCTTCTGCTCGCAGAGGCGTCCCCCCAGATTCACAGAGAAGTCGGTCCTTAGGAGATGAATGGCAATTTCATGTACTTGCTTTTCCTGTTTTGATAGAAATAGTTTTTTTTCTTTCCTGTCTGCATATCTCGTGATTCCTGTCTCCTCACACACATGTGGGTTTCCATTCCCAATGTTAAACAGCATAAACCACATGTTTTACAGCAGCCGACGCAGCAGAGAAGTGCTCCTGACATCTCCTTCACCATTGATGCGAATAAGCAACAGAGGCAGCTGATCGCAGAGCTAGAAAACAAGAACAGGTAAGGCTTTTTAGACATGCTGGCTTTTTTGATCAGAGTGTGTGTTCACTGGAAACTTATAGTATGCTTTAAAATATCCAGGTTTTTCAGCTGTATGCATATTTAAAGGACGATGTCTTTAGTCAGTGATATTGGCGTCTGAGAAGCTCGTCTTTAGATTTTAGATCTTCAAAAGCTTCATGAGAAAACATACATACAGTTCTGAGATATCAGTGCAATTGTTTCCTCTCTAGACAGTATCATTTCCCTTTTACTGACGTGCTTGTTTTTGTTGAAAGTTTATTTATTGTGAGAGAAAGAGAGAGAGTGGGAGCAGAGGGTGGGGCAGAGGGAGAGGGGAGAGAGAAAACCAAGCAGCCCCAACTTGGGGCTCTACCTCACCAACTGTGAGATCATGACCTGAGCCAAAATTAAGAGTAGGACGCTTAACTCGCTGAGCCACCCTGGTGCCCCAACACGCCTGTTTTTGTTAAGGAGCTGTCTCATTCAGAAGGGCCCTCCTGAGTGCCACCCAGAGACAAACAGAAGGCTCTTCTAAAAGAGGCATTTGGAAGTCGCCCGGGTGACTCAGTCGGTTAGCGTCCGACTCGTGGTTTTGGCTCAGCTCATGATCTCACGGTTTGTGAGTTCTAGCCCCACGTCGGGCTCCGCGCTGGCAGAGTAGAGCCTGCTTAGGATCCCCTCTCCCTCTCTCTCTGCCCCTACCCTGCTTGTGCTCTCTCTTCCTCTCTCTCAAGATAAATAAACTTTTAAATAAGCAAATCAGGCATTTGGGCTGACACCACTGTCCCCCAGTTGTTGGAGCCAAACACCTCCATGCCCAAGTCCATCAGCAGGACTCTGTCTATTCGACACAGACTGATTCTCAGCCGACCCCCACAACATATCCCAGACTGTCCACTCCGTTTCCACCATTAGCAGCAGCCCAACCTGTCACTGTGTAAAACACAAGTCATATCATGTTATTTTATGTTCAAAACCCTCTGATGGGTTTCTGTCACACTTCGACTGAAACCTACCCTTCTTACTGTGGTCTGCAAGGTCTAACCTGGGCTGATGCCTGCCTACCTTGCCAGCCTCCGCAAATCCTGCTCAGTGTGCTCCTGCTCACCTCTTTCCTTGCAGCCTGTGTACTAGCTGTTCTCTCAGTTTAGGGCGCTCTTCCTTAGGGTCGCTGCATGGGCAGGCCCTTCTCATCATTCAGGTCTTACCTCACAAGTCCTCCCGTCGAATCGTTCCCACTACCTCCTGCACCAGGAACCGCTCTCTATCACAGCTCCTGCCTGGTATGCGTGTGAGACATCATTATCTGAAATAATTGCATCTATGTGTCTGTTTCCTTCTTCCCTGACTGAAATGGAAGTTCTTTGAGAACAGAGGCCATGCCAAAGGGCCTCTGGGTCCTAGGCCCATGGTTAGGATGTTGCAGAAGCTCAGTAAATATATACTGAGTGAGAAAAATAATTAATTGCAGAGTTAGATCTCAAACTCAATACTGAGTAGGTCCAACATGGGAGCAATGTGTACATTCTAGATCTCTGAGAAGAGCACCAAACTGTCTTAACACTGAATCCCAATCTTTTTTAAATTTTTTTAATGTTTATGTTTGACAGAGACAGAGAAGCAGAGCATGAGTAGGGGAGGGGCAGAGATAAAGAGGGAGACATAGAATCCAAAGCAGGCTCCAGGCTCTGAGCTGTCAGCACGGACGGGCTTGAACTCATGAGCCATGAGATCATGACCCGACCGGAAGTTGGATGCTTAACCAACCGAGGCACCCAGGCGCCCCCACTGAATCCCATTCTTAAACACTGATGTCACTTCTGAGATCAAACTGAATAAAGGAGGAGGTCCTGATCCTTGTTTCATGCCTATAGAGTTTGACATGAGAATTTAGGGATAAATGGTCAAAGCGTTTTTTAACGTTCTATGATAAAAATTAAAAAGAAGGTGCAGACTTGGTTGGCATATTTTCCTGTTCTTGGAAAGAGAAAAAGACTACAGTGAAAACTCTCAAGCCCACAAATACCTTACCTTGGTTGCAGTGTTTACCTGCTCTCCTACCTCTCCAAAGCACTTTATTTTCCCTTCAAATCCTCTGCTTCCACTCAGCATGAGGTGAAATCAGGACCTCCTTTAAGGAAATACCCCAGTGACATCGGCCCCCATGCGGAATTCCAGAATCAGCTAGGAGCACCATGGATGTTCCAATGGCCCCAGCTATGCTGTGCTACCAGTCTTACTGCTTGTTTCCAAGACGTTTCTGGATGTTGTACTCTGAATGCGTGTTTGTAGGACCAGAGAGAGAATAAAGAAATGGGAATGAGAAGAGATGGCAGAAAGAGAAGTTTGTCCTGTCTCTTAGTCCTTTCGTGGCCCACAGAGATCCCCACACCATGCCTGAAGAGCATCTAGTCCATCCTGAACTCATTTGTCTAAACCGGTGGCTTCATGCCCTCCAAGGACCCCTGAACCACATCCCAGAAGCTTATCCAGGTCAACTTCTGCACTGTAGGAATTCGCCCTAGGAATCCCGTGGTCTCCAAGGTGACAATGAACCCACTAATCAGATCTCTGAGTTTCAGGGGAGGTTAGAGTTCCTCACTTCACTCCATGACTACTCTGGGTGATTCATGGACTTTTCAGCCGTGATCGTTAGAAGATAATGCTTCCTCATAGCACACTTGGAAGAACTAATTGGGATTGGTATTAGGAGTAGCAGTACTCTTTATATGACATAAATCACAGCCTGCATAGGCTAAACCTGTCAGAGCAAACACCAAAGACAGAGGGAGTCAGATATCCATGGCCTCTGGAGCTAACCGCCTGGGTTCAAATCACCTCTACCACCTACTTGTTATTGAACTTGGGCAAGTCTTTTAACTTGCCTGTGCTTTGATTTCCTTATTCGTGAAACAGATAATAGCAGGATCTATATACAATTTTTATGAGGATTCAATAAAAGAAGATTAAAGAGGAGAGCATAGTTCCTGGGGAGAGGCTAAGAACTCAGTACTCTTTACAGATCTTACCATAATTTTTCTTATCAGAGCTGCTTCTCTCTTTTCCTTCCTTAAGCTAAATGCTGCATCATGGTTCTGTCCTTGGAACTGACAAGGAGAACAAGTGGGAGTCATAGAATGTCAGGATGTTAGTCCTGGCAGAGAACTTCGAAATCTCAGCTTTACTGATTTTCAGGCCCTGTGGGACCTGGGGTCTCTATAGAGGTCTGAAGAAGGGGAAGAAGGGCTTGTGGCACAGGGCTTTCTTTCACCAGAGTAGGCTCCCTTTTAACCATTTGACGTATTGAGTTTCCATAGAAAATTTGTCGTAAAGTTTTCCACCAGGGAATGCCAAAGGGGGACAGAAAAAGGTGGAAAACCCCTGAATTATAGTTCAGTCTCCTCACTATACCGGTGAGAGAGGTAGTAACTAATAATGAGCTTCTTAATGCTGGTGTGTTTATGAAGCAGGCAGTTGTAAATCAGCCTTTCAGATGGAAAGCCATCGCCCTTGCTCACCAAGTTCACCTTCCATTCCTTATTCCTTAGTGCTTTGTTCTTATTGTCTGTCTCTTGTGCGTTTTGCTGGATGGAAGACTGACCCCTCCCCCAAGAATATGTGTCTTGTAACCTTGCTTAATGGCTTCAAACTCACTTAGGGATAATTTGCCTTGCATAGGTCACCTATCCTTTATGGCGGCCTAATGTTCACCTCAGTGCGGGGCAGCCCAGGCTCCGACATCAATAACAGACTGACACATCTCACCCCTGACAGGGGTCACGTCAATAGCACTCTTATGTCACCCACTCAATTACAGTGAATCCTTTTAAAAGCACTTTCCTTCCAAGGCTACCCTCATTGAGATCCATTGTTGAGGCTGAAAATGGTAAGAATAAGAAAAAATTTTTTGGCCTAACCGGGGGCTTCTCCGATAAATTCAGTGAGGGGAATGTCATTCCCGGTGAGAGAATGGGGTTATTTAGTTTTGTGAAATGAGCACCATTTATCCTGTTTTCCCTCCAAGCACCTCTTAGCCGGTAGCTGCAATGACTTGATAGTGTCAGGCTGTGATCAGAAATAATCGGAAGATATATTTTTGCTCCTAAGCAGCACACTTTTCAAAGTTGAACACGTTACTGCAGTATTATGTTACTTAGTAGACCGATTATCAGGTCCTGGTGAGAACACTCAGCTTGAAGTCTCCAACAACATACTGTAGAGTTTGAATGTGCTGGGGCTGAGGTCAGCCTTCCGCTGTCCGTAGCACCCATCTAGCTACAGCCAGTCTCTCATAAACACTGTTGGTTAGTGAGACTTTCTTCTGCTCCCAAACATAGGGTGACCGCCCCCCTCGGATGTTAGCATCCTGGATATCCTGGAAGTTAACTGACCCTAGTTTCTTACCTTCTTCCTCTCTCCCAAGAGAAATCTTACAGGAGATCCAGAGGCTGCGGCTAGAGCATGAACAAGCTTCTCAGCCCACTCCAGAGAAGGCACAGCAAAACCCCACTCTGCTGGCAGAACTCCGGCTCCTCAGGTAAGAGAGGAGCCCAAGGCCTCTTGGGAAATGCAAGTGACTGGGATCTTCCAAAAGTCTAACGGCGTCCAGCCAGAAAACAGTCCTTAGCCACCATAGCTGCTGACATGCTTGCTGTTTCTTTTTTTTAAAAAAAAAAATTTTTAATGTTTATTTATTTTTGAGGGAGAGAGAGTGGGGGGTGGTGCAGAGAGAGAGGGGGAGACACAGAATCTAAAGCAGGCTCCAGGCTCTGAGCTGTAAGCACAGAGCCCGCCATGGGGCTCAAACTCACAAACCATGAGATCATGACCTGACCTGAAGTCAGACACTTAACTGACCGAGCCCCCCAGACACCCCTGTTTCTTTTTTAATAGCACAGGCCTATTCACTGAGATTTGGGGGTTTTAAGGAGATGCTGTGTATATTTTATTTTTTCATTTGACACAGTGAAGGGGAAACAGCATTCTTTACAAACAAAATCTCTCACTGAAAAGAATTTGAACTCAGCTCTTTCTAGTTATTTGCACTATCGACAATGTGTTTATGATACAAGTGATCAACGCAACAAACACAGAAACAGCTAAATAAACATCACAGGCTTTTACATTTAAAAATTTACCTGTAACCCACAAAAAAGGAGTCTGATTTTCTCTCAATCTTGGTCCTTAAAAGCTTCACATGCAGACCTTAAAAAATAGACCTCATACCTTCTTGTTCTGCTAATGAATTAAAACACCTGCTGTTGTCTAGTCCGACACCATAAGACATTTGAGTCTGAAAGGCCCTTAGAAGGTTCCACCCTTGAATTTCAGTGCAGTTTTCGGAGTCAGGAAGGTAGAGAATAGCACATGCTGTGCTCATGTGCAAAAGGCTGGGGGGGGGTGGTGGGCTTCACCTCAGACCGGCTTAGCACCATGCCTTGAAATATGACACATACTCAAACCTATGTGTGTAGCAAACAGCACAAACATAAATTCAAAGGCATTGCTTCATAGGAATGTCCTATTTCACAAGGCACTTTTAGTTGTTAGCAGATATGACATTCTTTCCATCTTCCAGTTTCGGTGCCAGATTCCAGGTATATCTTACTCTGAGGGACGCTTTTTATAGCAAGTACAGATGCCTCTTCTCAGAAACCCTTGTCATCATTAGAGCGCCATTAACTTCTTCCAGGCAAAATGACTAAATTAAGCAGGTTCTGGACGGTTATGTTTGGATTTTACCAAGTTCCTGTTGATTGTAGTCATGGATGTTTCCGGGGGTTCCATCCCAGCCCTGCTCTTCAGACACATGCATGACGAGGCACCACAGCACATCTGGCCCAGGCTGCAGGCCCTGCCTGCTCTCAGGGAGGCCCCATTCTCCCTCTCTCCAGGCCCGTGCACCTGCCTAGACGGCAGAGCCACCAAAGGCATGAGTTATGGAAAGGAGATCTATGGAACCGGCAACTTGTGGGGGCTGCTTGATGTGAAAGGATCATGTCATACTTTTGAATAACTAAAGAATTTAGTGGAAGAAACAGAAATCCTTCCTTTTCAAACTATATAATCTCTGGTCCTTTCTTCAGGGAGATGTATTAGAAGTCCTTGCATGTTCTACTACACGTCACCCAGGTGGGATGAAGGTGGAAAGAAGGAAAAGGTGACATTCTATATCATTATCCTCAAAGGCATATAAAAGTAAATGCCTGCTCGAAAGAAAACTTGCCTACTAGGACTATGTAGGCCCTCCCAGCTCACAAGCTGTGAGTCGAACTTACACAGAAACATAACTGAATAAACCAATTTGGAAATGGAGTGATCATTCATCTCCACATCTAGGTACCTTGTCTCCTGAAATGTTCTTTGTGCCTCTTCCGTTGAGTGTCCCATTCTCTGTTGGAGGGATGATGACTAGGAATTTTTCATAAACATTTTCATCAGATCACCTGTTAGCATTTGCTTTCGAAAGTAGTTGGTTCCGTTTGGGTGATGCCGTCCAGGAAGGCTTCTTGATGTGCCTGGGTCACTGATGATAGTTTTCCAACTGATACGTCTTCCCTCCTTGGCATTGCGATCTTGGAATAGACTGATAGTTCTAACCACCCTCCTGGCCCTGACTTGTGGGCATTCCCATATCCCCAGCTGAGCCCAAACCCATGCTAAGGAGCCTGTCTCTGTGAAAAACTTCAGTGTTTTGGGTGCTCCCTGTCAGCTGGTGGCCCACGCCTGAAGCTAGAGGCTTGAGGCCCGAGACACCTAACTCCCAACTGCCTCCATATTCTACACATTTCTTCTACCTGGAAGAAGAAGGAATGCCCTCCCTTAAAGGCTATTTCTCTAGATCCTTATAAGCCATTAATTCTCTGGTAAGCATTTTCATGACTTGGAGATTTCACAGATACCCTGACATCCTAGGTCAAGAAACTTGCTTTGGGTATTCTAACTTTTATCCTTTAGTAGTTTCAGACTCCAAAACAATGGCTTCTTGCGCAGTTACTTTGGCCTTTGTTCACACTGAGGAGTGGCCACATGCAGCAGCCACAGGAACTCCTTGGACAGAGATCTTCTCCGTCCATTACAACCTTCTGGTGCCTCTTATTGAGAAACCAACAGGGAAATTTCTTTCAGCTGGGGAATGGACGAGGGGAGACAGGAGCAGAGCTCAGCTTTTCATTAATGCAGTTCATTTTTATCTTAAGAGCACTATGACCTTTCTAAATAATCATATTTTCCTTTTTACATCAGCCACAAGAAAGCTGAAAGCCAAGTTTGCAACCCAGATCTGACAACCAAGTGGGGTTATATGATAGGCATTTCCATGTGCTAATCTGACGCTCCCTAGGCACTAAACTCTATAATACACTGTCCTGGGTAATTGCTGTAACAAACCCAGGAGATAGACACTATTATTGTACTCTTTTTATAGATAGGGAAACTGAGATTCACAGAAGTTAAATAATTTGCCCAAGATCCCACACAATGAGTAGCACATGTGGATTCCGTCTCCTTTTCTTGGGTCTTAGTTATCTCCTGCTGGACTGTTATTACTCACTTAATTGATTCCTGGCCCCTGACCCATCTACACTACTATCAGATTTATCATCCCTCATTTTATTATTCATTTAGTTCATTCAGCAAATATTTCTAAAACGCAGGATGCCCACAGTTGAATTGAAAAAGATACTGTCCTGGTCCCACAGAATGTGTGGTCCAGTAGGAAAATGACATACATCAAATAAGCACACAAATGAGAATATAATTACAAACTGAGATAAGGACTATTAGGAGTCTTGCTTTTAAATAGAGACATTATAATAATAAAGAGCAGAGCAGAAATAAACAATATAGAATTAAAAAAAACTGTAGAGCAGATCAATGAAACCAAGAGTTGGTTTTTTGAGAAAATAAATAGAGACATTATAATCCAACCTGCCCTTCACTGTGGTCAAAGAAGGTTACCATGAAGAGGGATTGTTTGAGTTGAAGGATGAAGGATGAATGGGAACGGGGATTAAGGGTGGCAGAGGGGCTAAAACAGCAGTAAAAGGGTCTCCTGGAAGATAGAGGCCATAGGTCCAAAAAGCAAATGGCAGGAGCAAATGTGGCTCTTTTTTAGGAAATGAAAGGTCTCTAGACCTAGAATGCAGTGAATGAAAGGGTGTACGGAAAGAGACAGAGCTGACCATGTAGGTAGGGGTAGACGGTGACACTGTGTGGCCTTACAGACCTTCTCAAGGATATTGCTGTTAATCCGACGATAGAAGCCATAGAAGGGGGAAGAACTGCATGTCCAGTCCACACAGCAGATTACAATGTAAAGTCAGGTTCACATGAATCAGAGATCTTACTCCAGCATGGAGATTTACTAGTAACTTCAAGAATACAGGCAACCAAGAGGCACCGATAAAGCAGAGAAAGGTCTGGAACATTCCACATAGTTCCTGAGGTCTTTCCTTTTCTACACTGGGTGGAGTTTTGGAGGGAGTTTTGCAAGGTTATCTAGCAAGCCTTCCTTAAATTTTTACCACCATATGGAACTGGACGTCTTCTTCAGTGTTACCACTGAAGTGCAGCAATTTGTTCATATTTTTATTGTACGCTCACCATCGTCGTCTTGAACTTCTTTCTCCTCCTCTTTCGCTCAAGGACAAAAACTGTATCCTACTCATTATTTTATTTACAGTGTCTTAAAAGTGCCAGATGGATGGCATGAATGGATAAGCTGCAAAACGATTAAGAGATAGCTAAAGAACTGTGTTTGCAAAGACAATACCATCTTCTAGGATAAAACATTTATTTAAAACCATGAAGGAACTAACTTCACACCACAAATCTCAAAGAGGAAAAAAAGTATAATTTTCATATCTATACCTTGCAAAAAAAATAAACACTTTATTTTATACCCCCGAAATTATATTCTTTTCAATGTGTATAAAATTATTTTTCAAGAAAACTTGCGGGGCGCCTGGGTGGCTCAGTCGGTTAAGCATCCGACTTCAGCTCAGGTCATGATCTCATGGTTTGTGAGTTCGGGCCCCACGTTGGGCTCTGTACTGACAGCTCAGAGCCTGGAGCCTGTTTCAGATTCTATGTCTCCCTCTCTCTCTCTGTCCCTCCTCTGCTCATGCTCTGTCTCTCTCTATCAAAAATAAATAAAATGTAAAACAACAACAACAACAACAACTTGCTAATTAAGGTAACTTTGTGTTCTATTAATTAAAAATGAAAGTGTAACCTCTGGTGTAAGTCAGTGGTTTCCAGAGTTTAATTTAATAGACCAGCTTAATTTTTAAATTATTTTTGGGAAATAACATAAAGCTGAATACTTTTTGTTTTACCATATGATGATACATTTTTTTTAAGTTTATTTATTTATTTTGAGAGAAAGAGCAGGGGTGGGGCAGAGAGAGAGGGCAGGGGAGGGAGCAGAAAGAGAGGGAGAGAGAGAATCCCAAGCAGGCTCTGCACTGTCAGCATGGAGCCCGACGCAAGGCTCCAAGTCATGAACTGTGAGATCATGACCTGAGCCAAAACCAACAGCTGGATGCTCAGTTGACTAAGTCACCCCTATAGGGATATATTTTTAAAATTACCATCATCTCTTATCACAACAGTTTCATGAATGACAGTATATTTTTTTAACTTTTTATTTTGAAAAAATTTAAGAGTTGTAAGAAAATCACAATGGATGTCCTTATATACTTCACCTAGAGATAACAAACATATTACTACACCCTTCTCTATCTCCCTATATGTTTATATATATATATATATATATATATATGTATATATGTATATATATGTATATATGTATATATATAGCATACATATTTTTGATGAGTCATTTTGAGAGTAAGTTGCAGACATCATAACCCTTTACCACTAAGTATTACTGTGTATATTTCCTATGTAAAAATGTATTGTCTTACATAACCATGGCACCATCATCAAATGCAGAAAAGTTGATATTATTGTCTCATATATGATCTATATTAAAATTTTGCCTGTTGTCCCAATATTGTCCTAAGAGAAAATAGGTTTTAAGGTACATTCAAGGAGCACCTGGGGGGTTCCGTCAGTCGGTCAAGCATTCAACTTCAGCTCAGGTCATGATCTCACGGCTGGTGAGTTTAAGCCCCACATCAGTCTCTGTGCTGACAGCTCGGAGCCTGGAACCTGCTTCAGATTCTGTGTCTCCCTCTCTCTCTGCCCCTCCCCCACTCACACTCCATCTATCTCTCTCAAAAATAAACATTAAAATATATATATATATCATATATATTATTTTAAAAACACACGCAAAATTAGAAATTATCAGGCAGAATCTCAAAATAAAAGACATTCCTTTTACAGAGGTATACATTTAGCTCTATGAAAATAAAATCACTACTTAGTCCTTGTTTTCTTGTTCCCACTTGGAACCATGGAAGCTACACCACAAATTTGTTAATCAGACCCACATTTGGTAGCCACTTATAGAGAAGATTAAATAAAGACATTATTACATGAAATTCTTTTTTTTTTTAATTTTTTGTTAATGTTTATTCATTCCTGAGAGAGACAGAGACAGAGTACGAGCAGGGGAGGGACAGAGAGAGAGGGAGACACAGAATCCGGAGCAGGCTCCAGGCTCTGAGCTGTCAGCACAGAGCCTGATGAGGGGCCCAAACTCACAAACTGCGAGATCATGACCTGAGCCCAAGTTGGACGCTCAACCACCTAGGCCACCCAGGCGCCCCGTGAAATTCTTTTAATTGAATTTAATCAATGCATGAAAGAGTAGATGTCATGTTTTGAAAGATTACGACTTATAAGAAAACTGTATAAGTTTTTTTAATTGTTGATTAATTCTAAATTAATACCAGTTAACTTTTCCGCATAGTTTTTAGATGCCTACCTTAGTATTTTTTACCTACAATATTAGAATTTACTGCAACCCTCTTCGCAAAGTGCTCCTATGACCAAAAGTCCAAAAATTACAAAACAGTATCTAGAAGAACACTGGAAATACGTCAGAAACATTATCTATCCTTCTACCAACCCCTACCATGGATATATTTGGGACACCATGTGCAGACAAGGTCAAAGATAAAACAGCTAGTGGATTTGGCATTGACGAATATTTTTGAATGGCGTTAAGACTTTCAAAATTAGAAAGTTGCAGCCCGGGAAGACAAAGACTAAAATAAGATACCATTAAAATCTATAAAATCATGATGTTCCTTGTCCTTCAGGATTCAGAAAAGAGGCAATCGTAAAAGAAAAAGGAAGGAATGTTCTGGGAGTAAGTAAGCCTTGAATGGCAATAAAAGCCAAAAATATAAATATATTCAAAAAGCGTTGAGGGATGTTTATAAATTTTAAATTCATAATTCATTAGAGAAACCTGAATCAAAGCAAATTAGGAATGTTTCATTTATATCCATAACCTGTGCTCCCCCCAAAATATCTTTCAATTGGATGAGTCATTGACCTAAGTCAGTGTGACATTTTCATACTGTCAGTTTTTCATTTCAGAGTCTCTGCTACAGTGCCACTTAATCTTATGCCTGTGCCATTGAGACTAGGCACATCCATTCATACATTAACACATGGTTAAAGCAGTCACACATTTTTAAAATATAAGTTCCAATATCTCAAACTCAGACAGAAGCCTTTGGGGCACGGGGAAAAAATTGTGTATATTATTCACTAATGATCATGAAATAATAGATTTGAAATTGACTTGAAAAGTACACACATACATCAGAAATACGAACCATTAATATTCTTCTCCATACTGTTTCATTTCTTTTCCCTCTTTTAAAGATATTCTTGGTACCTCTCAGTGTCAATATAAATGATGGAGTATAGATTGTCCTTTGTGGTTTCCATTCTTGCTGACAGTTTAATAGAAGTTCTGCAAAACAAACAAAATTAAACAAACACAAATCTTATAGGTTATTTTCAGTTGGAACAATTCTGTAGGAACTCCTATAAAGTCAAACCCAAACCAGAAAACTTCAGTTGACTATAAAAACTCTATACTATGAATATTTCACCTCTGAAAGGTACCATATTGCATACTAAGAATGGAAGAAATGAAAAATAAACTTTCAAACTCCAATTTCCAAATACTAGGGTAATCAGTATGCCCTTTGAGATTTACAGAAGCGTCCTTGGTTTTGGAAGATCTGTGGGATTGACCTTTTTCGGTGACAGTTTGGTTTCTGTTTGTTGTCTTAAGGGGCCCAGTGGCATCACACAAGGCCCAGGACATACTAAGCATTCAGAAAAGATTTCATTGACTGGTTAATTCAGGGTAGAAGAGGGAGTATATCCAAGAGGATTTTAATTCATCTGTGTTTTGGTATGACTTCTAACAAACAAATGTACACCTCAAGCTATAACTGTTCGTTCATTTGACATTTCCCTGCCTGGAAACCACATCAGAGATCAGAGATGCCCTTTTTCTGGCGGTCTGCTAGTGTCACAAGACTTGGAAGTGTGATCAGCTCAGTGGGTTGAATGCTGTTCTGATGATGACTACTTCTTTCTTAGACAGCGCAAGGACGAGCTGGAACAGAGAATGTCTGCTCTCCAGGAGAGCCGGAGAGAGCTAATGGTCCAGTTAGAAGGTCTCATGAAGCTACTAAAGGTAAGACATTTCAAATAAACATTTCCTAGACCTGTGACTATGGCATTTGTAAAAATCGTTCACACATAATGTGCAATGATTTCTCCAATTACTATATGTGATTTTCCCCAAAATACGGCTTCAGTCCCAGATGTAGGATCTTCTCTTAGATATGTCCAATGATAGCAGTCAGTTATCAGGCTCATTCTTATCCATTTCCTGGAACCAGACTACTGAGGACCCTCATAGGACAACTTCTTGGCTTATTTCCAGTTCCTATGTCCTTGAAAGTACTAAAACTGGATTTATTCAGGAATATTGTACATTTAATAGCTTCGGAAGTTCTGAATAAAGTGAGCAGAAGCTAATGCTTCTGCAAGATGAAGGTATAGCCATAATTTTGGAGATTATAGTTTTATTAAGAGGAGTAACTAACTGATCATTTCAGTGAAGTATTTTCTCTCATCTGTGAGGCTTTAGCAGCAAGTCACGTAACTTCCATGACTCTCAAGTACGAACTGTAAACAGGAATACCCCCTTAGCTCTCTGCGGGTAGAGTGTTTAATAAGATGATCTAGGGAAGTCCTCTGCAGAGCGCTGTAACCTGTTAGTCTCACTGGGAAGTGGCCTTCTCCGTTTCATAAACCCCTACCCCCTTCTTCAGTATATACTAAATCACGTGTCAAGTCACAAGTAGGCTAATTATGGTCACGTGGCCACAGTCGGCCCAGGAGAGGTGTCAGTGCTAGGTGGTCATCCCGCCTGAGGTAGACAAGCAGAAACCACTGCGGATTGGAACTGTGATATGCCAAAGGCGGGAACTGATACTGAAACTTGCCCGGTCCCTGGGGCAGCTCATCTGTGAGACAGACGTCCATCCTTTCAGTCCCCGGATCCCTCGCATCCCCGACACACCATCATTTACTGTTTCGCCCTTCCTCTTTTTCTGTCTTTCCTTTTTTTTCTTTTCTTTTTTCATTGCTTTCTTTCTCTCTTCCTTCCTCCTTCCTATCTTTCTTTTATGTATTTAACAAATATTTGTTGAAACCTACTGTGTCCTAGCACTGGGCACACACTTACATATAAGTGCAACACTTCCTTCTTTGGTTTCCTTTGGTCTTTTTTTTTTTTTTTTTTTTTTTTCCCTTAGACAACTTTTCCTGCCATCAGTGTTGGGAATGCTTTATCTTCACTAAACAACATTTACTTTTCAGTATATTAGCCATGTAAAGTGTAGAACTCAGTTTTTGTTGTACTATATATATTGAGACAGGACTGGATAATGGATAGCCTCTCACTGTTTCTGCCCTGTCGTCTCATTTGATGATCCAGAAAAGCTCTTTCAGCTTTCCTTTTCAAATATACCAAATGAAGAGGGTCGATCTCATCTTTCCCTTCACTGAATGACAGGAAACCTTGAAAATAGCCCACTGCTTATATTCCTATAGCTTCTGTCACCACAGCAATGGGGTGGGGGTGGGGGTGGGGGGTTCTATTTACTGTCAGCCATCTTGGCATCGACCTAGCCTAACCCAGCACAGTCTGTTCTATCGGGATGTATAAACAGCAGGCTAGAGGGATAGATCGTGTTGAAAGGTGGATGGACATAGGAAGGAATGAGATGGTCTGTAGTCTCACATACCTAAATAGACCTGGGACTAAAGTCACTGAGGTAGGAGAGGCCGCCACCGAAGCCGTGTTGATGTTTCCCCCATCTTGCATTCCCTCACACTGTGTACGCATTCTGCCTGGAACCCTGGGTAACCTAACTGTTATTGATTCAATCTTTCTGTAGGAAGAAGAACTGAAGCAGGGAGTAAGTTATGTTCCCTACTGCAGGTCTTAACTAACTATGGAGGGGCCTGCCATCCTGCCGTTTTTCCCATTGCTTTTGCCTCTAATGTCTGTTCACGCTTCAGTTTGGAAAGAGAACAAAAATCATACTAATTTGCTTCCTTTTCAATGTAGTGCTTGAATTGAGACATATAAAATTTAGCTTTTTTTTTTTTTTAATAACTGTTACTACTGTGGGCATCAAAAGAAGAGCCATTACACCTTTTAGAAGAGGGGGAAAAAATCATAATGTGTTGGAGACTTTTTACAGCTCCAGGGGTCTAAGTTTCCAACCAGTCTCATGCTTTTCTGGGTTATTGATCAGACCCTTCTCTGAACAGAGACACCCACTCTGGCCACTAAAGCTACATACAGCACTCAAGCTAACCTCTCTGCATCCTCTCATTTAGTTCAGTTTCCATTTTACTGGAAAGGCGTGTGACCTCTTTGTACAAAAGTCAGCCAGTTACATCTCTTTTCATTGCATAATTACTAAGCCCTGTTCCCCCCCTGGTCACCAAAATGGGTTCAGTCCAGGACAAACACTGTCCTCAGTATCTGCTCATTTCCCATTGTTGAGTTCTTGAGAACGGAATCCCTACCACTGGTTCGTAATAATCTCAAAAGAATGGGTAACTTTCAGCCCTTCACTTATCACCAAGAACCTCTCCGCTCCGGGAGTTCACAAGGCCCTTGCATACATCTTCTCTGGAAGCAGGAACACTGTGATTCTCTAACTGTAGTCGCTCAACTGGAACCCTGTGTCTGACCCTGTGGTCCGGTTCAGAGCCATGAGAGGGAGTAGCCTACTCGAAACATAACAATAACAAAACAGAAGCAAAAGAACAGCAACTTTAATTTCAGGTGCACGTACCAAACCGTGTATGACGCTATATCCCATTTGCTGGTATCACCAGGAAGTTTCACATCATTTCCATGGATCGATTAGAACCACAGCCTGTCCAATTTCAACGTACCTTTTATTCCTCTGTATTCTCTTTCCTGTTATTCATTGTGTGTGTTTGTGTGTAACAACGAACGTTTGCAAAATGCTGGACACAGTTTTACCCTTCCTTCCCACGGTCTGTAAAAAAGGAAAGTGTAAAACTAATCTGTAATGTCAGACAATAAAGACAATGTATTACACTATTTTGTATTTTGTGAAAAAAGTTGCTTTACTAAAGTCAAATTTTAATGAGAGACAGTCCCCCTTGGTGAAGGACGCACATTTATAGCCTGTCTAATTGCCCATAAAGGCGTACACGGGGCATTGCTATTGTAGTTCCAGCGCACTTAGATCATGGTAGAGAAAAATGCCTTGCTGTGCTGCTTCTCTGTGCAAACAGCCTCTTTCCTTTCCTGTCTCTTACTTAGCATGCGCACAGAAAAAAGGGGAAAAAAGCTCAAATAATAACCTCACACCTAGTGGAGAGAGGGCAATCATCCTTGCTGAGGATGTCCATCAGCCTTGCTGAGCCGTCTCCCTCAGGGGCCCATTTCCCACCATTCCCCAGGCCACATATTCTTGAAAGGCTGTGTGGACCAGGAAGTTCATAAACCCATGGCTGCAAACAGCCAAACCATGGCAGCACCCATAGAGCATTACTGCCTCCTTTCCTTCCAGCTCCTCCCACGGAGCCCTCAACAGTGGCCGCATCTCTGAAAGTCAGCCCTCAGCTGGGTACCGCTGCCTAGGTTCTAAAGGGCCATCATCGGGAACGCTCAGATGTCAGCAATGCAATGTCTGGGTGGGGAGAGAATTTGCTTGCTTTACTCATTTATTGATGTGCTTGTATAGTCAAGCCTCTTTTCCAAAAGGACCCAAGGCAGCTCCCAACAAAAGACATCAGCAATGACTTCATAAAATAAATATAGAAAGATCAGAAACTAACGAAGAGAAAATGCAAATATGCTAATCATAAGAGACAAGGGTGTTCCTCTGAGCTTTTTGGCAATGAGGCAAAAAAAAAAAAAAAAGGAAAACATAATTGGTGGTTTTATCGGAACAGAAATACCAGTTCTCAGGGGACCAAAATTTCTGTTGGCATAAAATATGAAAAAGAAGTCTTTACTCGGAGCTTTAGAGAATTTGTGCTGAATAATAAACGGGACAAATGCAGCAGCAGATGTTAAGTGGCTGATTATTATACTGACCTTCAGTTAAAATTAAAGACAGAACCCTGTATGTCCCAATCCTGAGCAGGCAGATCTACAAGGAAAGAAACATGTGCCATTCAAATATATAGACTTGGTATAACATGATCTAAGGAGAGAATTTAGAGGTTTTAGTCTGCCGTCTGCTTCTAAATTCTATTTTTATTTATGAGCCTTACCCCTTTGGGGACATTCTCTTTGTAAAATCAGATTTAAGACACTGCACACAACAAATTGTGCTTGATTTAATAACCTCTACTTGCTTTATCATAAGTCTCTGTGGTTCAATGTATTTTATGATACTGGTATATATAATTCCTACTTCTGTTTCTTGTTAGAGATAATGCATGAATTTATCCCCCTTGAGGAGAGAACATGAATTTAAAAAAAAAATAGTGCCTGTAATATAATATGATGATTATGGTATCATAAGCAATAAATTTTTTTTTACAAAACTTGCATCAAAATTATCCTACCCTCTTTCTTCTTTGTGTATTTTTAAGATTTATTGCAGGAACCATAAAAAGAACACTCATAAAAAGTGTAATAATGAAGGCAGCTGGGGTATAATTGCAATGACAGTATGTTGCAGAGTTTGTGGTAGACTTCCAGTTTCCAGTATCATGTCCCGATCTAAAACCAGATATCCTGACTTTGAGTTCAGGATGTAAGGTCTCAAAAAAATTTTGCAGAAAGGTGACTGGTGTTAGACCGGACGGTAGGGTCCCTGTTCTTCTCTCATACCTGTAAGATCTTGAGTTAGTTAACTTCCTGGTAATTTATCTCAAACAGACTGCTAATACATGGCCCACAGGATTTGGGGAGAGATTTTGAAAGCTAATGGATGTGAAAGCACTTTGTAAAATACTATATGCATGTCAGATATTAGTATAAAAGTGTGTATATGTTTATACACATACATCCAACAATATGTAAACTTTTGTGATTTGACCCCTGTTTTACACACACACGTGCATGTACACACACACTCACTTCTCTTCCTTCCAGTTAACTAAGAGTGTCTCAGTCAGAGGAGGAAAGTGAAACATCATTTCAAATTCCATCTCCTGCCCCCATTCTCTTCTCTATTAATAACTGGAGGCCCAGTTAACTTGGGAAATCATGGTCTCTCAGGTTTCTGCTTCTCCCAAACACATTGGGAATATGAGCGGGCCAGAAGTAACGAGTTTTATCAGCATCAGTTCACCTTCCTTTATCTCCCTGACCCATCTTCTCTGGTGGGTATTCTGTGGAGTGGTGAAGCAATCAGAAATGGGATGGTGTTGGCAGGGTGGGAGGTGGGGGGACAATTCACATCATAAATAATCAACTACAATATTAGGACTGGCATCCAGTGTTCAAAGCATACCCTCTCAGGCTCTCTCTCACACAAACTTTTTTAAAATTAGGGATTTAGTCGATTCATTCTAGGAAAGTAAAAATTATTTTTTTTTACTTGAAAACCTTCGGAGATGGCCTTCTGGTTCAGATTAAACCACCCCCTGACCAGCCTCAGCCCTCTTCATTCCCCACAGCAAACCTGGGGCATCCTCGCGCTCTCTGCGATACCCTCCTCTTCTCTTCCCTCGCTCATGACACTCTAAGACCTGGAATATTCTTCTCTCCTGGCAATACGACCTTTCTTCTGCCCGGAAATCTCCACTATTAAGACTCAAGTTAAGTGATGCCTCCTGCCTGACCAGTTAGGATTAGTCACCTCATCCCTACCCCCACAGCCCTTTGTACACAGCAATCCCTATGATGATAGTCAGTGAACGTGAACTGGAAGAGAGGGTGAAAAGAGGGTTGGACATAGCTAAACGCTACTCTGCTGTACCTTCTCCGGCTGCTGAGTCAAACCTGGCTGACAGGGCTGCATTCCCAGCCAAACCCGAGAGGTAGGCTTTTCAGTCAGGGGGAGGGTTGTGCACTCATGTCCCCTGGTCATCTGCTCAGCCGTGTCTCCAGGCAGTGCTGGTTCAGCAATTACACATTTGGTCCCTTCCCTGAAGACTCCCTCCTTTCTGGTGCCGAGTGGAAACCAAAATACTTCCTGGAAAAAATCAGAAAATGTATGGATCTTGTCAGGCTTCTTAAAAATTGATACAACAGCAGGTTGAGTGGGCTCAGAGGATGGAGTGCAGAAATGAATTTTTCATCTATTCACTAGGAAGCAAGCTATTTTAAATTTGCCAAGTATGATGTATGTTTTCCTTCCTCCATAAATCAACTCTCCTCTCAGGAATTTTAGATCTATATATTGATCTGCATGGACCGTTGTCCCTTAAGTATTCACTCCATTAATCATCAAGTAATTTCCAGGAAAGGATGTTCGCAGAGATCACTCACTCTAACTCTTCTGAAGTTGTTAGCAGACAACTATATATACTTCGTGAACAGGCCAGAGGCCACCATTCCGCAGTGGTCACTACCTGAAAATGAAACTCCACTGATCAACCCCAATACCAAGAGGCAACTGTCCTTTCCTAGTGAGTCTACAGAAAGAACAGAAAGGAAGGCCAGAGTTGGCATTTCCAGCAGTAGGTCCCAGGAAGCTACTGTGCATCCAACTGGACAGTGTCTGGACAAAGAGACAGGGCCATCGTCACCCAGGGAGCCAGGGGCCTCCCCGCCGGAGTCTGGACATTCCTTGGGGGTTGGGAGTTGCAGGGAAGATGCCACTGGTTCTTGTCTCCAGCACAGAATCTCTACCTGAATTCTTCACGTAATCAGACTGCTTGAAATTGCACCAATTAGATACTCATTTAGGAGATGGTGCCTATCAGTCATTTACACATTGGTGTCATTTACATTCAGGCCATTGTTTTTCCCTTAGCACATCACCATAGTCAATTATTTTTCTCTTCACACAGACCATGAAGAGGGGTTTTGAAGGAAAGAAGCAGGAGGGAAGCGGTGGGGAAAGTTGACTTTGGAGACCAGGCATTATTAAGCAGGGAGAGTTAGGGCTGGGAATGCCTCAAACGCAGCAGGAGAGAGCCCAGGGCACAAGGAGAAGGGGAGAGTGTTGCCAGAGGTAAGAGACTCACCGACTGGAAGGTTAGAAGGGCCAGGTGAAGGCCCAAAGGGAGAGGACGGCGCCATGGGCACCCTGCACTGGAGACCCTGATGGAACAGGTGCCAGTGGTGCTGGTGTGCGTGCAGCCCCAGTACAGCCATTAAGATACTGAAATGCAAACTCACAGCCCCACATCTGAAATCACCGGGTCCGGGTGTGTCCCAGGATTCAGAATCTTTCTGGGTTTTAGAAAGGCAGTACAGTGCAGACGCCATAGAAATAGCCTCGTGTCAGTAATGAAACGACAAATGTTGCTTCTTGGATTTCAAATTTGCAGATAAGAGATTTGCACCTGTGTATCTGTACTGATTGATAATCGGCCCACAGTCTCTTCCACCACCAGGGCCCTCACACTGCACCCCACCATCCGGCAATTGAAAGCTATTGCACAGCCAGAAGCCTGGGGCCCCTACTCCAACACCCCTCACCAGTGGGTCCAGATACTGTGTTTTCTCAGCCTTCAGGCTGCTAAACCTTTCTCCATGAGTGAAGTGTGTGGTGATTGGTCACAGGGCCCCTGATCCTCAGAAGCGGCTGTGGTGCGGTGGGAAAGCCCTGGGCTTGTAGGCGAAAGGCTGGGGATCTCGTTTATTTCTGCCACTCTCTCACTGGGTAACCCAATTAGCACCTCTGAGCCTCAGTGTGCTAACCTGGAAAATGGGAATAGAATACTTCACATGGTGGCTAGCAGGATTAAGTGAAATGGTTGGGGTTAAAGTGCTTCATAGACTGCGAATTGCTATTCACATATAAGCTACTATCATTCCTAGCACCAATAATGAGGAGAATGAAACCAAACAATGTACGGAAAAGTGCTTTGTCCACTGTAACACATACACAAGTGGAGTTGTATTGTTATTATCGTGAACCCGCTACCCCAGAAGAGGGTCTGGCTCCCCAGAGCTGAGGTATCCCTGCCGTTAACCTCCTCCCTTCAGCCCCTCTGTCCACCTTCCCATCCCAGTCCTTCCTCCATCTCGTGCCGTGACTGGTCCTGGGTAAAGAGGACAGGTAAGAAAGGGCGGGGAGCCCTGCTGAGGGCCCTGCCTGGAGAATGGCACACAAGAGGGCTTGCCAGGGGGAGGCAGCCCTCAAGGCAGTGAAATGCCTTTGATGGGCCCTCAGCAGGCAAAACCCAGCCAGGTCCCTGCAGCCAAGGGCAGACAGAGCATCCATGCTCAGAGGCCAGCCCAAGCTCTCCTGCTCTGCCTCCTGGGCAAACCTTTTTACCTCTCTGAGCACTGGGGTCCACAATCGCATCTTGAGAGTAATGATGCCCTACTTCAGGGGGTCATGGAGAGAAATGCACATGAAGACCCTTCTACACGGCAACGCATGACTCAAATGTGGTCATGTATTATTGGCGTGGGAAGGAGGGGGGGGGGTGCCACGGTAGCTCAGAAGCAGAGGTTTCGTGGCTATTGAGATGAACCGGCAAGGTTTGCTGGGGAAAACCAGACCTGTCCTTGAGCGGGCTGGGGCCACAGGCTGCAAAGCATCTCGAGGGGGCAAGCTTCCGTTCCCTGGGCCCGGACAGACCATTCAAGGTACTGTTGAGAATGAAAAGAGTGGAATCCCCAGCCCACTGGATCACATGAGTTATTTCCTGTGCTCTGCTCTGTTTTGCTTTGTGTTTAATTCTAGATTTTTCTCAATTTATAGATGTGACTTGTATGTGTGATGCCAAGCCCTGGAAAGCTAACAGCATGGCATTTGACAGGATTGATGTTGTGTGTTTTAACTGCAAGCAGCCCAACCCTCAGCAAAGTCTAAATCGAACACTCCAGAGCAGTGCTCCCAGGGTGCACGTCCCTGGGTGTGAATGGGTTGGTGCTGCATCTCTGGGCCTTGCTATGGAAGAGTCCTCACTCTCCCTGGCGGGACCCAGCAATCTGGACTGGAGTCTATGTGAGCACCTGAACACCTCACCTTTGAGTATACACCAGAGGGTCTCATTGCATCCTCTTATTCATGACTGGCTTCCTTTGTAAACTAATTATTATAACACAGAAAGTGTTTCCAAGAAACCTCATTGTGTGGAGACAAAGCTGTGAAATTCAAGGTGTGAACAGTTTCATGCCGAGGACTGTGGTATAGAGGGAAATGGCTTTTAGTTGCTTTCTCCTTTTTTTTCCTTTACTCCCTCTTAAACCCCACTGTTCTGATTGCTGAAATTAACTGCTTTTTCATCGATGAAGAGAAGGACATTTCCTGCGGGATGCCAGTATTGCTTGACAGGCTCTGGCCTATAAATTAACCTCAAAGATGATGCCAGGACAGACAGACTGAATATTTAGGAAGGTATAAACCACATCCATCCCAAATAGTCTCTTCGTTTATATTGCAAACTTTGTCCTTAATAAACGTCTTTTTATTCTACGTGGAACCTCCTTCAAGGAGGAAACAGACACACCTTGTAAATTTCACCGCTTAACAGTAGCCTCATTACATGGGCGCACATATCGTGTGTTATAGAACGATGCTGTACTAATATTCTTAACTTTCAACAAGTAACCAAAACTCCAGATTATACAGAATAAGGTCCTAAATTATCTGCACCTGCAACTCAGGTTAAGGATTACCATCTCAACTACCTAGGATGCCCTCCTGCTTGGGAACCTCACCGTGACTGTTTTTAACCTTTGAAGGAGGCTTTGGGAAAACAAATTAACGACTCGCATTGTCTCTCCAGACCCAGGGGGCAGGCTCTCCTCGCTCCTCCCCCAGCCACACCATCAGCAGGCCCATCCCCATGCCTGTGCGGTCCGCGTCTGCCTGCTCCAGCCCGTCCCACACGCCTCAGGACTCCCTCACGGGGGTAGGGGGTGATGTTCAGGAGGCGTTTGCACAAAGTAAGTGGGGTCACGTTTTGTTGTGTTCTGCTTTTTCACGTCGCACATAAGTCACCACAGTCTGTTGAGCGTTTAGAATCTTCGGAGCCACGGTGTGGAAATGCCAGGGTATTCCTTGGCCCCTGGCCCCAGAGCTGTTTCAGAAACTCCTTAGGCTAGCCTGTTACTCACTTCACCATCTTACCTTCTTTCAGCTTCTATCTCCCTGCTCCATTTTTTATGAGTCTTTGCTCGTTAAGGGAAGGGACAACCTTTCACCAATATCCCAGGAAACTTTATAAATGTAACCCATTTTAAAGTTCTGAAAGATCTTATTTCCTTTATGTTAAAGCAAACTCAAATTGAGGTTAAACAGTCCCAGCTGAGGTGGGATGCAGCCCTGCAATGAGCAAGCAGATAATTTAATCATTTTACAGCTGCCCTAAAGAGTTGACCATTGCCTCTGTAATACAGGGCCAAAGGGTTGGAGGTTCAGCCTCCATAGTTAACAGGAGCACAAAGACTGATAAATATAACAGTATTCTCCCACCTGCTGCCTTTTCCATTCACACGCCAGGGGTAGGGGTAAGGTCTTTCAAGACAAGTGATTGTATTCATTTGGAAATATTTTAAGACTTTTAAGGCTTTTTCTTGCCATCACTTTTTACATTTACAGAAAGTTCAGGGGAAAAAATGCTTCTGCAGACCCTCACTCTGCGAATCTCATTCCCAGAAGTAAACACTATTAAACAGTTTGGCCCTTCTCAGTTCTTCATGTACATACAATTACGTATGTTTCAGTGTGTTTTTATAAACATCTACCCTTCTTTTTCACACAAGCAAGACCATCCATTGCATTTTGGTCGGCAAGTTGCATTTTCTTTAAATTAGCAATATATCATGAACGTCCTTCCAGATCCTCACATATAGATCTAAGGAAAAGAGAGATAGTTGACTACTAGTTTTAAGGCAAAAAGGAACATAAATGAAGTCAGAAGACAAAAAAATAGGCTTGAGGAAAACGTTTCCAGCATTAAGTGGCAATCAAGTTGCATAATTTCAGCTACTCATAAAGCATATAGAAATCAGTAAGAAAAAGACATCCCCGAAACAAAAATAAGTGAGGGATATGGAAAGAAGAACTATAAATTGTCAATAAAGATATAAAGAGGTGTCCAATATCACAAACTATTGTAGAATTACAAGTATCACCTCTTGCCTAGCAGATTTTTAAAAAAATTAACATTAGTAATATCCACAAATAGCAAGAGTGTGAGGAAAGAGACATTCTCATCCATTTTGTATAGGGGATAAAATCTTACATTTTAAAGGAAGAGAATGACGTACTCTCTGCTATGAGGGAAAAGGAAAGATCCATAATATGGCGCTTTTTTTCTGAAAAAGAAAATAAGTTATACAAAAAATTTTTAAGCTATTCAAAATAACTTTCTTTTTTCATCTTTAGAAGAAAAAATGTCCTTTCTCTAAATCTGATCTTAAGGAAATTTACACTATCTTAGATCTATGAGCTTTCTATATTTTTTTAATGTTTGTTTATTTTTGAGAGAGAGACAGAGAGAGAGTTCTAGCAGGGGAGAGGCAGAGAGAGAAAGAGAGGGAGACACAGAATCCGAAGCAGGCTCTAGGCTCCAAGCTTTCAGCACAGAGCCCGACATGGGGCTTGAACTCACAAACTATGAGATCATGACCTGAGCTGAAGTCCGCCACTTAACTGACTGAGCCACCTAAGAGCTTTATATTATAATTGTTTTCTCTGATCCCCTTGGTTTTTTAATTTACATGTATTTATTATTTTACTGAGTTTGACTTTCTGAGAAAGTACAGGATGAAATGTGGCCTATAGGCAGCTCCTAGCTCATAAAGAGCTCTTGCTGCCTAAGTTCATCTGCAGGTCGGCTGTTTGGAATCTTGAGCCTTTTTTTCCAAAGATATTATGTTCCATCTCTACCTCACACCCAAGCCAGCCGACAAATACCCATTTAACCCTTCGTGTGCCTGAAACATCATGGTAATCTTTGTCTACCATGGAGAAACCTAGTCTAAGTTGCAATTCAGGGTATTAGACATACACCTTCTGCCCAGGTCTTAGCGCAGGAGAAGAATCTCCCCCCGTCTTGTATGCTCTGGGGCCTTCAGGGGTTCCCATTCCCCAGAGATACCTATCATGATAGGGAGAACTCTGGGAGCCCTAATGAGAGATAGAGACTGTGGTGATGGAGATGGCAATCCCATGTGCTGAGCCACCAGGTCATGGCTGAAACGGTAGCGGCAGCTGGCAAGGTGCAAGTCTCCGGGCAAAACCAGACTTTGCATCTGTGTGAGTTTTCCTAAGAAAGGCGACAATAGATACTGGTTTACCTGGGACCATCCCAGGTTGTGCCACATCACAGTCTTATTATCATACCACCCCCTTTCACTTGCAAAACTCTCCCAATTTGTACAATTAAATGAGCCCCTCCCTCATCCGTGGCCATGTCTTCTTAACATCGAAGCCATTACCCTAAGGACAATGTATTTTTTCAGAAAATAAGCCAAAACACCTTTGAAAAGGAGAGGTCTTGGAAGTTTTTCTTGCTTCGGGATATCGATGTAGATGATAAACCGCACAAAAAGTGGGGGGAAGAAAGGAAAAGCTGTGTGATTTTTTTTTTAACCATCATTTCTTCTTCACTCAAGGTTCAAGAAGAAACTTAAGAAATGACTTACTGGTAGCAGCAGATTCCATCACTAACACCATGTCCTCTCTTGTGAAAGAGCTGAATTCCGGTGAGTCCCCGGTCCCCTCTCCTGTATCTGCTCTTTGCAGAGGGACCCATAAGTGCCAGGGGCCTGTGTTAGAGATCTCCTCATTGTCAAATATAAAAAGGATTTTTTTAAGATCTATATGATATTTTTGGTATATTCAGATATTTCAGCACTGTTGCTATTTTGCTAACAAGACGATTAATTACATGCTTAATGCGGAGAGTTTGAAACATGCCGATAGGAATAAAGAAAAATACTAAAATTGACTTGTAATTCTAGTATTTGTAATACCTATTATTTGTAACTTGTAATATATGATCCAATGTGACATGAAGCTAAAGTTATTTTAGAAGGTCAAATGTTTTATTTACTAATTTAAACTCTGTTAATTTGAAACGCGTGGCTATTTGAATGAGGCTAAATTGAAATTTACCTTTGCGATATGTCTAAAGAGAGATCTCCCCAGAAAATAAAGAGCATAACGTTGAGTGAGACTCTTTATGCTAATAATACTACATGGAGTTTTTAAAACTTTAACAGCATGAATATGCAAATAAATATCTTACCAGTTACTAATACATCTCATCTGTTCCATAAGCCCACTTGGCAAGATATTTGTCTGGCACGACTCTGGTCCCATAGTTTGAGATTACAAAAATTATAAGAAATAAAACTTCAATATTAGAAAAATTCCGGATTTAAGTTTCTTAAAGCCGCTATAATAAGAACTGAAGTAATGAAAATTGTTTCTGCTAGTCTGGATTAAGATTAGCAACTAGGATAAAAATGGCAGTAGTTAATACACCATGATTAATGGCACGTACCCACTGCCCTAGCAAATGATGACTAAAAATGTTACTCTTATGTGGACACTTCATATACTATTAGTTTATATTTATAATACATTGAAATATTAAGTGAATGTAGTATTTTAAGGTTTGTATTTCCTAAATTAAAATAATATTAAGCAAAATTAAGAACAGTTTTAATGAAGACTTTTGTAGAAAGGGTAAAAGAGAAGTATTAAGAAACTAAGCCAGTTAAAACACAAAAATTCCTCATAATATTGAGATTAAAAAAAAGACAATACCATATACCAAATAATTTTCTAGAAATTCATGTATCAAATGTCATTTTGAAAAAAAAAATAATAAACTCCACTGACTTATGTACAATAACTGGTTGATGTTTTATACAGCGCAGGTTGTATAAACGTAAGGTTGACTTATGTTAAATCTAGCCCTTTATTGGCCAATCATAAAATAACCTAAGCCATTCTTCATTTCTTCCATCTTCCCTAATAGAGGTGGGGAGTGAAACTGAGAGTAATGTGGATTCTGAATTTGCACGGACTCAGTTTGAAGATCTGGTTCCATCGCCAACCACTGAAAAGGCTTTTCTAGCACAAATCCACGCCCGAAAACCTGGGTACCTCCACGGTGGCGCTACCCCCAGCACCATGCGTAGTGACGTGTGAGTATCTTCTGCTCCAGAACATTCCTCAGTAACAGAATACTCAGTAGGGAACATAAGAAAATAAAAACATGGCTGCTTAGTCCTTTATTTTGGAAAGGTACGACGCAGAAGAGGTAGAAGGGTGCTACATTAAATTTGGTATTGGAACTTTGCCCTCTCACTATATAGTGAGAATAGCGATAACTAAAAGCGAGCAGTGCTCATTGAGAGCCTCCCTCACCCAAGGCACAGTGCTCGTTGTATGCAAAATAGTATTTAAAACTCCCTCCCAGCCTTCCAGGACTCACAGACTACTAAATCATTCTATCTTCTAAATTTACTCTATTTGCCCTTAGAGGACCAGGTGATGCTGGAGAAGCCTCTATTCAGAATGAATGTAAACATCATGAAAGCACTTGGAATTGAAATAAGTAAATATATAAAATCTCATTATAAAGAAATCCAATCTGGTTGACTTGTTGAGTGTGTATAAATCTGACCTTTGAAAGACATTTTACAAAGATTTTCTTCCAATTAAGCTTCTGTAGCTTGACAGAAACCAGCAGAATCAGTGACGTCCTCTCTAGACTTTCTGTGCCCCTGGATCAGTTCAAACTCAAAGTAGACAGGAAAGCAAAGCTGAGAAACAAAGGGGGAGCTAGGACAGATGTACAGAGCCCATTTGGGAGGTAAGGAAGGCAAGGAAGCAAGGGAACCTTGAAGAGAGGCTCATGCAGCTGTGAGAGACATGGGCAGGCGCTCACCAGAAGGGCAAAGGGGATCACTGAGCATTTAAATTACGGAAGCAGGGCTGCTGAGTGCCTCGGTCCACTGAACGTCTGACTCTTGATTTTGGCTCAGGTCATGATCCCAGAGTCATGGGATCAAGCCCCAAGCTCTACAGTGAGCATGCAGCCTGCTTAAGACCCTCTCTATCCCTCTGCCCCTCTCCTCTCCCCCACTTGCACTCTCTCCCTCTAAAAAATAAAGTTAAAACCTTAATTAAAAACATACTGCAGAAGGGTGATGGTGTTTAATGTGAAAAGTTCTGCTGACTAGTCTTCAAAAATAAACTGGCCAGTTTCAGGACCCAAAGAAGAAACTAACCAGAAGCCTTTCTGGCATTTTGGATCTCAATCCAAGTAGCGAGTAGACCAGTAATAGTGGGGAATTATAAATGTGGTTTGAAAGCTGGTTGTGAAAAGGCAGGCCTTAAGATCATAACAAAACAGTTATAACATGATTTCAAATAGTGATAGGCTGCTGCTTTTAATTTTAGTTTGTTGTCCTTTCCTCTGTAATTTAGAATTATTTGATTTGTTATTCAGAATGGTGAATTAATGGTCATCAGGTTAGTCTGGTAAATAACGTATCTGTTTGACTTTTTATAATGGAGCATTTACATGTGGTCACCTAAAGTCTTCTCGTCCTGATCCCAAGATCCAAGCCTGTAGCTAAGTCTACCCCAGTCCACTGTCCCTGGTAGGCTGGTGCCAGAACCAGCCACCAACACGGCTGCGGGAATTGGGGAGGGACAGTTCATAGAGGCCTCACAGACCTATTTAGCCTGGCCCCAAACCTCTAAATATAATGAGAACATGTCATACAGACATTAATAAATGTAAACAATGGTATTTAAGTTCCAACCCAGAAACTTCTACTTGACCACTCTTTTCACTTTAGGGGATGTTTTAATATCTGCACTACCTAAACATGTACTGTGTTTTACCCTGAGAATATTTTAGTCCTATGATTTAGGTCGTGAATTTATGTTCAGTCTCAGGAAGGGTTTTTATAAACTGGGTGGATACATGGAAATAGAATCACACATTAGTGAATGAGATCATTGCTAGCTATTTATTTCATGGTAGAACTGAATAATTTAAGTAGATTTCTTAGATTCAGAACTAGTATAAATTTTTAAGATCCAGAGCTATGAGTTCAAGTATTACCTTCCAGACACCGAGGAGCTGATATTCTAAGACTTATTCTACTATAAAAATAAAGCACATGGGTGCATGTGCCTACATATGTACATAACACAAAGAGGGTTAAATTATGAACAAATGTCCTTAATCGTTATTTCACTAGAGGGCTCACTTTCCTTATAGAAAGTGATCTTGGTTTCCATTAGAAAAGAAAAGAAAAGAAAAGAAAAGAAAAGAAAAGAAAAGAAAAGAAAAGAAAAGAAAAGAAGTCCTCAGATTAAGAAGACTGTATCCTCCCAAAAGATAAGGCTGCCCTTTTTAAGATTGACAAACACTTTAAGGGCAACCCATTCCTGCAAGTCAGAGGAAAACACAGATGGCCAGTGATCATCAGAGTGCCATAGAAAAACTGCATATGAGAATACTTTGATCATGTCTATCTCCAGATCTCCAAAGTTTATAAAAATTTTTTCTGTTAGGTAACAGAGGACACTGAATTGAAATTAATTGAAACAAAGAAGTGAACTGGGGGTCTAAGTAAACGGGCCCCAAACTACAGCTAACACTGGAGTTCCACTCGTACTTTTAAGATTTGCTCCCAGGGGCACCTGGGGGGCTCAGCTAAGTGTCTGACTTCACCTCAGGTCATGATCTCATGGTTCGTGAGTTAAAGCCCTTCATCAGGCTCTGATGTTGGCCCAGAGCCCACTTTGGATCCTCTGTCTCCCTTTCTGCCCTTCCTGACTCGTTCTCTCTCTCTCTCTCTCTCAAAATAAACAAATAAATAAACTGTAAAAAAAAAAAAAAAAAAAAAAGATTTGCTCCCAAACACCCCTTGTGGTGTATTCCCAGGGTCACAGAAGATGGGGACCCCTACGTGCAGCCAGAGGATGAGGACTATGAAAATGACTCTGTCCGGCAGCTGGAGAACGAGCTCAAAATGGAAGAGTACCTGAAGCAGAAGCTGCAGGATGAAACCTACCAGGTATGGGGAGCCAGGCCCAGCCCCCAAACCCCAGCCCTCACCCCTCGGTGGCTGGGTCTTTGACATGACTCAGAAAATCCCTACCCACTCCTTTCTTCCACCTTCCCTCTCCAGAATATTCTGCGTGCATTACTTACTCCACATATTCTAAACAGTAAGAACTGTAAATGCTTCTGAGAGCTACAGCTCACCATTAATTCTTAGAAATTCTGACCCGAAAAGTGAAAAAGTCCTCGTAGCCTTAGTGGAAATGCATGGGGATGGATGGAAACAATCCATCTTCCTCCAAGATCGCTGAGAAAGATGTTTTTTATCATGAATTAAAAACAAAAAAAAAGATACAGGGCACAGGGCACCCAGAAACTGAATAAGCATAAATATATCTCCTCCCTTGAATCATTTGCCCTCAGCTTCCCCCACTGCCCGCCTCATGTCAAAATAAATATGTGGGAGAGTATCAAATCTCATGGAGAAATGGGGAACCGGTGAACTGCAGGCCCCATGTTCAGCAGGGTGTGGATGGACAGATTTTCATATATACTGAGGTATACTATTAATCCACCTGAGAATTTACTGGACATAACACATGCAATTGGGAATAAGTGTTGATTAGTAAGTCATCCTAAAAGGGATGCGTTTTCCCCATGGAGTAGTTCTACTGCAGTGTTTGTCTTGCTTGAATGTTTCTCTTCCCTGTAATTCACAGGTGTTTTCTTGAGGCTGTGGGAGTTCAGGGATGTTTGCGTGGTTGAGACCTACTGCCTCCTCCCAGGTCCCCTTGGGATAGTTCTTCATGTCAGGCTTTCTGTCCATTAAGCAGACAAACCTCTTCCATACTCTTAGATGAGCAGCGTCCCCCTCTTAGTCTGTTAGTGAAGGAAAGAGAAGCAGAGAGGGGGCGCCTGGGTGGCTCAGTCGGTTGGACATCCGGCTTTGGCTCAGGTCATGATCTCACGGTCTGTGGGTTCGAGCCCCACGTCGGGCTCTGTGCTGACAGCTTGGAGTCTGGAGCCTGCTTCAGATTCTGTGTCTCCCTCTCTCTCTCTGCCCTACCCCTACTCATGCTCTGTCTCTTTCTGTCTCAAAAATCAAAATAAACATTAAAATTTTTTTAAAAAGAGAGAGGCAGACAGAACAGATTACCTCTACTTCTCGTATGTTTATGGATTGTTTTGAAATATTTTCCCAAGAAGAATGTAGCAAGAGAAAAACTGGAGCCTACCAACCCCACCCCAATAGTATCAACTTTTTTTTTTTGTTTTTTTTTGGGGGGGGGGGGGACAGAGAGAGACAGAGCATGAACGGGGGAGGGGCAGAGAGAGAGGGAGACACAGAATCGGAAACAGGCTCCAGGCTCCGAGCCATCAGCCCAGAGCCTGACGCGGGGCTCGAACTCACGGACCGCGAGATCGTGACCTGGTTGAAGTCGGACGCTTAACCCACTGCGCCACCCAGGCGCCCCATGAAATATTTTCCCAAGAAGAATGGAGCAAGAGAAAAACTGGAGCCTACCAACCCCACCCCAATAGTATCAAATAAAGTTTGGCGCCTTTGGAATGTTCCATTAGCCTTTTCAGTTTAACAACGTTTTAGAAGCAACTAAAATGTAGGCTTAGTCATAAAAAAAAAAAAAGAAAAGAAAAAAAAATCAATGATTGTATGTAAAGCCATGAGTCAATGCTACAGAAACGGAAACGGTCAAATTTGCCTGAAGGGGAGACCCAGGGAGAATGCTCTCACTTTGCCACTTCTATGACCCGTCCATGGAGGGAAATTAGCCTGGATGAAGAAGCTGCCAGGGTGTCTCTGGGAACTCTGAAGGATGGCATTCCTACACGTATTTCATTTGGCTCTGCTGCATAGAGGGAGAGAGGGATGTGGTTAAATAATCAATGTTCTGGTTCATGCTGTTCAAGGTGCCTGTTAGACCTCCCTCTTTGAGCCCATATCAGTTTCTGGATTGGGGTGACAACAGTAACTGAAATTCTAGATTTTTTTTAAAGGGAGACAGTCATTTCATATAAAATATTAGATTTTTATTTACATGAATGAATTAGGAACTTAACCTTGTAGGAGTAAAATGAAGGGAAATTCTATTAATGGCTTAAGATCCAACTGGAGTTTTCGCCGGTTAATCTTAAGCTCTTTCTCTCCTTTCCTTTCCATGCCCAGTGGCTTCCAGGGAAAGGCAAAGAAAAGGTGTAGGAGGACATAGTAGGCCCGTGGGTTCCCACTCAAGACGCATGCCCTAGAGAACGTTGAAGTGGTTTTCCTTGACTACTCTGTGAGCACATGCTTGCTTGATGGGTCGGAATGCTGTTTTCGTTCGTTGGACTCTCTCTGTCTTTCTGCATGGCTTCCAACCAAATAATTCACCAGCTTGACCGCGTCACAGACTTGACATATCACCTTTCTTGTTTGTGTCCTTTGTCACCCGCAGGTCAGCTTGCAAGGTTGAATACAATATCCTTTTATCACTCTCCTCTCAAGTAAGTACCGTCTTATTTAGGAAGAAACGTGGCCACTGTATACTGAACTCCAATGACTTGTAACCTAAATGCACAATCACTCTCTCTTAGGTGTTTCTGTGTTCTGTGTGATAAAATATCCTCCTTCCCTGCTGATGTCAAAGAATCATCCCGGCCTGTGGAGCATTACATTATAATCCAGTGGAGATTTGGCAGACAATCTTGGGAATTGACTTTTTACTCTATTAATTAGGAAAATTGGCACAGAGACTTCTGTAACACCAGAGATGCCCCCGAAATCTTCTGTGGCTGTGAAGCCTCATCACCAATCCACTAACAGCATCTGAGTTTGCAGCCTCTCTGTCCCTTGAGAAGGAAAAGTCCAGGCTTGCTCATCACGTCCAGAGATGGGTCAGCTTCTTATCATGCTGTATTCAAGACCCAAAGATCAAATGTGTGTGCTTTAACAAGTAAAGGCAAAACCATGTATTATTTTTTTTAAAAAAGGAAGCAAAACAGAGAGGAGAAATTCTGCAGCCTTATATTTTTGGAATAGTTGATTCAGATTCACGGTGGAATTCAGCAAGATACAGCTTAATTTAAAATATCATTTACATGGCATGTGGTTCCCCACCCCCGAGGACCTACCTACATACATGGGAAATCCTCAGTAATGTGTTTAATGTAGAGAGAATAGCACTGGATTGGCAGGACCACGTGAGTGTAGCCATCTGAAGCTTAGACTCTGGACCCTAATAGACCTGATTTCAAATACGGATTCCACCAAATCACAGCAGCATAACCTTGACAGATTATTAAACCTCTGTGAACCTCTGTTCCCTCTGCACAACATATATCATGATACTCACCTCACAGTGGAGTTGTCTTCACCGGGGTGTAGTTTTTAAAGAGTTTAACATCGTGCCAGACACACCATAATTTATTATGAGCACACACATACGTGCCTGGAACCATGCTTAGTGCGTTACAAGCAGTTTCATCCTGGGGAGCTGCTGTAGTTATTTTGTAAGTGTATGGGAATCTCCGGGACTCAGAACCAGCTTGCTCTCTGTATTTTTATAAACAAAGCTAGGACTCAGCTATGTGCAAATAATTTTATACACCTTTGGCCACACTGTCTCATAAGTCGAGCTCCTTTCTCTGGCTCCAGCCAGTGGCCCTTTAGCTGTACCCCATACGGTTCAGAGTAAAGGCACCTCTCACATTCTCTGGCTGGCAGGGCCACGGGACTTGTATCTACCTGAGTGATGTAGTCCTTCCCACCCATAGATTTCATAAGTCTATCCGACAGATGGTAGTAAAGTCCACTCTGGCTGCTAAATTTAAAAAGGAATATATAGCTCTTAAATGACAAATCAACTTGAAAAGAATACATCCTAACTCACGCATTACTGACTGACCCGTCTCAGTCCTCAGGTTAGGATTAAGCAAGTAGAAATCGTGACATAACTGCTGTTAAGGAATATACTTTAGGAGCTTTGAGGCCTTTTCAGTGTGAAAAGAAGGATCTGACTGTCTGCATTCTAGTCTACCTCCCTTGGATTTGAGAACGCCACAGCACATGCTCTCCTGATTCATTATGACCACGGTGAAAAAATTCCCAGGAGCTGTTTCTGAAAATATCTATTCCGGTTATAACGAATCTAGTCCCAAAGGAGCAAGCCTCTCCTTTAACAGCATTTTCTTTCTCTTAGTGCCAGTGATTGGATCGTTTTTATTCTGCACATTATTTAAACATCAGTAACTAGTTCTTAGAAAAATATTTTTCTTAAAAACTAATGAAATGTCTTGACATAAACTCAGATAAGAAGTGGCATTTGGGTCTTCTACCTAAAAGCCAAAGATCTCAGTTCGCTAAAAGTTCTCAGGCCATTTTTTTTTTCATCTTTTGTTGTCAATCTGGCGGTGAAAAATTGAAACAGTCGTGGCCTCTGCCATTTCCTACCTCCCCAGCGGGCATTCCACAGGACTCTAAACATGAACTAGCCTGTCGCTAAATCAGCTCCTTAGGCCAAATTTACTTAAAATCTTCTGGATCAGTCCAGAAGCCAGTGACTTTTCATCTTTGTGGCTAGTTCTATCCTAGTATAATTTTTCTTGAGGCAGCCAAGAAATACAGCTGAAATCTTGCAACCGTTTATGCTATTGAAATCGATTTGTCTGGGCTTTCTGATTGTGCTGCAAGACCAGAAATTATCCCAAAGCCGTGCCTTTCTTACCCAAGAGTCCTGAAGCCGGCTTCGTTGCTGAAAGTTCATTAGGGGTCCACCAAGGCACAGCCCTACATGGGTACGGGGCAGAGGGTGGGACGCCAAAGAAATAAACGACCCATCCTCTGCTCAAAAAGAGCTTCAGTCCTGTTTGAGGGTAAGAATGCACTCATCAATACTAACAGGGGTGAATAGAGCGAACCTTGCTTTCCAACGAGCCTCTTTGGAAGAAACAGTATATGTAATGTCTAACACTAAATTTAAGAATCCACCAAAACACCATTTGGGCAGACTCAGATCTTGGATTGGGCCCTTTTGCCTCCCTCTGGCCACACGATACCCCCCTCTCCTTGGCCAGCCACATCCTAACTTCAGAAACCGGGGGCTTGGACAATCGAAAGTGGGTATTTTTTTCTAATTATGATGTCATTCTGATGGTAGGTTAGGGGTCGCATCTGCTGGTCGGCTGAGGACAACACAAATATTCCTGTTTGTGTGGCTTCAACCCTCCAGATGCCTCCAGCGCCCGTGAAGCAAGAGACTCAACACAGAGGATTCCTGTCCTCGCTGCAGCAATAGCAGTAGCCCATAGTGTCCCCGGACGTTGGTTTCGGATTGTCAGAGGAAGGGAGGACAGAGAGAGAGTGTGTGAATACGTGTGTGTTGGGGGAGGCGGGTGGGGGGAATCCTAAGCTTCATAACCCTGATTTAGAGGACAGTTTTCGTCTTAAAAAAAGAAAAAAATCACACGTTCCTTATTCCCAGGCAAGCTATAGTCAGACAGATGATGAAGGTAACAGGAAAGCTGGTGGTGAAGGAGAGCCCCGCACCCACCCACACAGAGGAGAAGACGCGGCCTGGCAGCAGCCTCATTGGAGAGAGAGGAGCCGCCCGCACAGCAGCTCCTGACAGACCCCCCCCCCCCCCCCCCCAGAGACGCGTTCTGCCAACCGGAGCGCAGCGAACTTTTCGTTCTAAGATTCCTAGTTCTTAGGTGTGTGTTTTGAGAAGGGAAAAAAAAAAAAAAAAGACTTCTGACGTCTGTTCGAAGCTAACTTTTCAACCACATCTTCTGTAACATGGCTCACCCCTGGTTAACAACAAACAAAACAAACCAACCACCGCAAGGACAACAAAAAAACAGAACTACAGCCACACACGCGCACAGATGTATCCCACAGGCTGAAAACCCACGCTGCTGTTACTCACGATGGCAGTGTTAACAAGCATTTTCAACCTTTGCACATGATATTGAACCTGTTCCGTTTACAATGACAATATTAATACTGTGTACAGCTGGAAGTTTGATTTCTGAATTCTTTGAGATTTTAGCGAAACAGTTTATTATACACTGTACATTTTTTTTTTCCACCACGGTTGGGAAAAAAAACAACCACTTGCAATCATTCACTAACCCTGAAGGATTTGGTACCTGAGTGTCCAGACTCAGAGCCCGGAAGCCAAGAAGGGTCCTTGGCCCGCAAGATCCGCATTTGTCTCTAAGTCTCTGTGAGCAGTGACTTGAACCAATCACACCAGGATAATCCAGTCTTCGGGGCTTCTTTCCAGCTTGGGGTTGTTTTCTTTCAAGATACTCTAACAAATCAGCCATAGAATTTAGTGTAAATATTTTTTTTTTCCAAATAGTTATCATACTCAAAAAAAAAAAAAAAAGGCGACATTCAAATTATATAGAATCTAGTTTTTAAAATCAGCACAGATCTTCTTAAAAACTGTGAACTATGTTTTGAAATACTCGTTACTAAAGCTGTTTATAAACCACAGGTGCCATAATATCCCCAAACGGACTAAAGTTCTCTCTACTCTTCCACGGGCTCGTTCCTCTTGTTTTAGCTTTAGGGAGCATGTCTAACCGCACCGCTCATCCACAGGTTCCCCTATCAGGCCGTTTGGAGCCCTTCAGCTTTAAATGTACAGGCTTAAAGTGCGCTTCCAAATGCTCACTCTCCTTTTATTTCTGAATGTTTATTGCCTTAGCTGGCTTACCTGGTGTTCTGCATGCAGCCTTCTGTGGTCATGTGCGAGGAAACAGGCTCTTCTAAGCTGAGTTGGGATTTTGCACTCAGTGAAAAGCCAGTGTGCAAAAGAACTGTCGAAGAAGAAAGAATGAAAGCCTCTGTTGACGGTCCTTTATGAGGGCCCTCGTTGGGGAGCGCTTAACGACCTCCCTTAGGGGTTCTGGGGAAATGAAAAAATAATCCACTTGTTTCAAGATTTGATGAGACAAAAATCCTGCTACATACTGAATATGTTATACTTAAGTTGGCAACTTCTCTGGCATTCCTGTCTCCTTTAAAAGAAGGAAGAGAACATCCGTTTAGAGCAGTGGCTCTCAAAGTGTGTTCCCTGGACCAGCAGCATCAGCATCACTTGGGAATTTATTTAGAAATGCAAATTCTTAAGCCCCAACCCAGGCCTGCTGAATCACAAACTCTGCGTATTGGGCCCAACCAGATGTGTTCTAATAAGCCGTCCAGGTGATCCCTGATGCACGCTAACGTTTGAGAACCACTGCTTTAGGGTAAAGTTGCATAACAAAATCTCTAACGAGGCCTTATTCAGAATAAGCGAGAAAGGCTCTGAGTCAACCTCAAAGCTTCAGCAATTCCATTTTGCTTCCGGGGCTGGCAAAAACCTTCTCCCCCACCCCAGGTAGTCGATAGTTGGTCTGTGCCCAGCTGAGAAGAGACATCAGGACACCTTCCAGGTCCCCCTCCAGAGGGCTCTCAGCTGTTCCCGTCCCTGCGTTTGGTCACAAACCATCTCCTTGGCTGCCCTTTGGAACAAAATCGCTTGCCTTGGGGACCGTAAAGCTCTCCGCCGGCATTACTAAGAAGCCCGTTCTGTCCGTTGATGTACTTCATCATACTTTCCCCAGAGAACCAGCCTGACAAATGTCCCTGAAAACAGGCTGACACCAAAGTGGCGCAACTGCACGGTTGTCAGATTTCTTTGCACAGATGGGTTTTGTTCTGGGTTTCGTTGGTTTATCGTAACGTTCATCTCCTTTCCACTGCCCATCGTCTGTGAAACCGTACCTCTCTAGATGGAGCAGGTGGCCCCTCGTGCCTCATACTCGGTACTTAAAACCACTACATCCCAGCTACCTACATTGCTGTCAGCTCTCAATCATAGCCAGGTAGTTCTTGAACTCGGAACTCTGATCCTGCAAGTGGCGCTCAGCCACCGACTGGACCGAGCTGACCTCTGTTGTCACTTTGTGTTTCTCCATCAAAATATTTGTCTAAGGTATGAACTATTGGGCTGATAGCCTTCCCCCTTGTCATAGCTTTCATTGCCAACTCCATCACACGGTTGTCGATAGCGTCGTACAAAGCCATTGCAAGGACTCTGCAAACTGCCACCAATGACCAGTTCCTGACTAACCAGCCACCTTTTCTTTCTCTTAGCACCACGTCAGCACTGAGACCAGACTCAAGCACCCCTGTCCTGTAACCGAGACAAAATGGCGTGTATTGTTTTGGGTTTTTGTGTTTCTTGGCGGGTTTCTTTCCCTGGCTCTCCAAATTTACCTTTGGGACCTGTTCTAAGTGCAAACCCAGCAGGTTTCGCCTGTCCTGTCCATTAGCTACAATTATATCTCGCAGGGGTTGTTTCTTTCTTGTTCCACAACAAATTGCACATCCATCATCATCGGGGATGATGGCCTGTTAATGAGCACTGGTCTAACACAGCCAACCACCCTCCTCCACTGCACCATGTGAATGGAGGGAGGGAGGATGGAGGGCAGAATCTACTGTATGAGATTCAGGAATCAGTTGTGGTTGGTCAGGACGCAAGTCGGGGTAAGTTCGGTTGGTCAGAGGGAGATGTGCTGGAGATTGGGAAAAATGGATTCTCGAATGATCTCTATAAGGCAGGGAAGGTTCATTTGTAAGTAGTAATGTGAACTGAATTGCATAAGAGTGTGGCCTTTGTTGTGATATACTATGTATTTTCTTATATGCATGAGCCAAACTGTTGCATCATAATTTAGCACTGATGTCTGCTTTTATTTTGGTCATCCTTGTCCACCCTTATTAGTTCTGGGCTGTTAACTGTAGATAGACCTTGTAAATACGGCAACCTTTGGTTGCTGCAATCACCTTGGTTTGATTCCGCCCAAGGAGCCACAAACAAGAACTCCACTGTGTCCTCAGAAGAAAGGGCATTTTTACTTTTGAACCAAAAAGAGGGGGAAAAAATCAGAAACGTTACATCTGGAGGCTAATTAACTGCAAGACATTTTTAATTATGACTACTGTAATTTGACACCATTTGAAATAACCAATTCAGAGACACTAAAGCTTTCACACTATTCATTGGTATTGTAACAAAACTACTACTGTATGGGTTTTTTTGTATTGCTGTTAAGTATTGTTTTGTGTGTGTGTGTGTGTGTGTTGGAACCTCCTGGGGACATGTTATATTTTGAAGTGATTAAACTATTTAATTGTGTGTCTATATTTTGGAATGGAATTATTTCTTCATTAAAAAATGTTTTTAAAAACACTATATCTGTGTATTTTATACCTTTGTTTCAATGAAAACTTTCTGGAGTCTGTTGACAGAAGAAAGACAAGTCAGCACTTGCAGCAGGAAGCGGGACCTGTCAGTTGAGTATTAAGCAACTAGAGCAAAATTTCTCACCTTTCCCTGCCTTTGGAGACACAATTTTTTTTGAAGAGGGAAAGCCTTGCTGTACTCCATAGGGGATGAGTGTGAGAATAGGAATAGCTAACATAAAGCTTGCTTTCTATCTGACACGGTTACAAGCAGTTTATGTTACTTGACCCGATCCTTTGAATCACAGCATCTAGCCAGGTACTTGGCAATTATAAGCTCCCCACTTATTTGTTGAATGAATGAATAAGTGAATTCGTGGCTTTTATTTGGTGTGTGCTAGAGCTGGTGAGGAAGGAGAATCGGCACCTCCCAGAGGTCAGTGTGCTGAGAGCAACAGGAATCAAATGAAGAGTTCCAAAGAGCAGACAGAAACTCAGGGTCCGCAGCGGTAATCACCCCCTACATTCTCGCCTCTCTCCGGGGAACCTCTGGATTCCCATGCAATGTTGGGTTGTGTGTTTTGTTTGCTCAAGGAGCCGATTCCTTTGCAGAGCCAATAGCAGAATCTGTGAGTCTGGCTCCAACACTTCATGAATGGCATTTTTGGGAACTCTGAGCTGGAATGTTGCTGAAAGTCTGTGCTCACAGAGTCTGGGGTTGATTTACAGTTCATGAAAATGCTATAAACACTCCAGAGGCACTAGAGAAAGAAACCAAGAGGCTCTGCTCTACATCAAGTGCCGGGGCAAACCCTGACCTGATACGACCACTAGTGGGAGCTCAGACACCCCATCCCATTTGGAGGTGAGAGACCAAGGCAGGTCCATGGGTGTCTTTCCAAGTCTCTTTCAGCTGCATCTCAATGTCTCATCCTCTCATCTCCTAGGAGTCACATGTAGCTCTGATCTCTACCTTAGCATTTCCTAAATTTATCTAATTGCCAAAGTCACCTGAAGAATCCATTAACCAGACTTAGCAGGTCTAGCCAGGGCCAGGGAATCTGTATTTTTTAACAAGTGCCTCTGGTAATATAGTCTGACAGATTTTAAGAACGACTCTCCTCTTGCTACTCAAAATGTGGTCCAACGACCAATAGCATTGGCATCACCTGAGAGCTAGTTTCAAATGCAGAAGCCCGGGCTCCAAACCAGACCTACTGAATTAGAGTCAGCATTTCCTCAAGAGCCCCAGGGAATCTGTGTGCACTTTAAAATTTAGGAGGCACTTGACCTGGATATCAGCTTTAATCCTAGACTTCTAGGATTAGGTTCAGTTGGGTCCTCGGGGCATGGAATGACAAGCCAGGAGTCCTCCTTAAACTAAGTGTCATGCTTCTTGAACGTACAGTGTTTTGATTTAGTAAGTCTGGGATGGGGACTGAGATCTGCATTTCAAATAATTTCTCAGGTGATGCTGATACAGGTCTGAGGGCCACACTTTGAGGTGCAAGGCTATGGGTTTCTTCTTTTTTTTTATTTGTTATTTTTTTTAAATTTACATCCAAATTAGTTAGCATATAGTGCAACAATGATTTCAGGAGTAGATTCCTTAGTGCCCCCTACCCATTTAGCCCATCCCCCCTCCCACAACCCCTCCAGTAACCCTCAGTTTGTTCTCTGTATTTGTGAGTCTCTTATGTTTTGTCGGCCTCCCTGTTTTTATATTATTTTTGTTTCCCTTCCCTTATGTTCATCTGTTTTGTCTCTTAAAGTCCTCATATGAGTGAAGTCATATGATTTTTGTCTTTCTCTGAATGACTAATTTCACTTAGCATAATACCCTCCAGTTCCATCCCCATAGTTGCAAATGGCAAGATTCCATTCTTTTTGATTGCCGAGTAATACTCCATTGTATATATATGTATATATACCACATCTTCTTTATCCATTCATCCATCAATGGACGTTTGGGCTCTTTCCATACTTTTGCTATTGTTGATAGTGCTGCTATAAACATGGGGGTGCATGTGTCCCTTCAAAACAGCACACCTGTATCCCTTGGATAAATGCCTAGTAGTGCAATTGCTGGGTCATAGGGTAGTTCTACTTTTAGTTTTTTGAGGAACCTCCATACTGTTTTCTTTATTTATTTTTTTTTTTCAACGTTTATTTATTTTTGGGACAGAGAGAGACAGAGCATGAACGGGGAAGGGGCAGAGAGAGAGGGAGACACAGAATCGGAAACAGGCTCCAGGCTCTGAGCCATCAGCCCAGAGCCTGACGCGGGGCTCGAACTCACGGACCGCGAGATCGTGACCTGGCTGAAGTCAGATGCTTAACCGACTGCACCACCCAGGCGCCCCGACCATACTGTTTTCCAGAGTGGCTGTACCAGCTTGCATTCCCACCAACAATGCAAAAGAGATCCTCTTTATCCGCATCCTCGCCAACATCTGTTGTTGCCAGAGTTGTTAATTTTAGCCATTCTGATAGGTGTGAGGTCGTATCTCATTGTGGTTTTGATTTCTGTTTCCTTGATGATGAGTGAAGTTGAGCATTTTTTCATGTGTGGGTTGGCCATCTGGATGTCTTCCTTGGAGAAGTGTCTGTTCATGTCTTTTGCCCATTTCTTCACTGGATTCTTTTTTGGATGTTGAGTTTGGTAAGTTCTTTATAGATTTTGGATACTAATCCTTTATCTGATATGTCATTTGCAAATATCTTCTCCCATCCTGTCGGTTGCCTTTTAGTTTTGCTGATTGTTTCCTTCGCTGTGGAGAAGCTTTTTATTTTGATGAGGTCCCAGTAGTTCGTGTTTGCTTTTGTTTCCCTTGCCTCAGGAGAAGTGTTGACCAAGAAGTTGCTGCGGCCAAGATCAAAGAGGTTTTTGCCTGCTTTCTCCTCGAGGATTTTGATGGGTTCCTGTCTTACATTGAGGTCTTTCATCCATTTTGAGTTTATTTTTGTGTATGGTGTAAGAAAGTGGTCCAGGTTCATTCTTCTGCATGTCGCTGTCCAGTTTTCCCAGCACCACTTGCTGCAGAGACTGTGTTTATTCTGTGGATATTTTTTCCTGCTTTGTCAAAGATTAGTTGGCCATAGGTTTGTGGGTCCATTTCTGGGTTCTCTATTCTGTTCCATTGATCTGAATGTCTGTTCTTGTGCCAGTACCATCCTGTCTTGATGATTACAGCTTTGTAGAATAGCTTGAAGTCTGGGATTGTGATGCCTCCTGCTTTGGTTTTCTTTTTCAAGGTTGCTTTGGCTATTCGGGGTCTTTTCTGGTTCCACACAAATTTTAGGATTGTTTGTTCTAGCTCTGTGAAGAATGCTGGTGTTATTTTGATAGGGATTGCATTGAATATGTAGATTGCTTTGGGTAGAATCGACATTTTAACAATATTTGTTCTTCCTATCCAGGAGCATGGAATCTTTTTCCATTTTGTGTGTGTGTGTGTGTGTGTGTGTGTCTTCTTCAATTTCTTTCATAAGCTTTGTATAGTTTTCAGTGTATAGATTTTTCACCTCTTTGGTTAGATTTATTCCTAGGTACTTTATGGGTTTTGGTGCATATGGGTTTCTTTTAAGGTAAATTCTAGGGATCTTGTTACTGGTAAGTCAGATTTGTGCATTTCTATACATAGCAGGAAAGATACTCAAGTCTAAGGACATGAACATAATGGAAGCTCAGTTGGCTGGATCCCCATGGGTAACACTGCAGCAGTTAAACTATACAGTGAGTACTGGAAGCAGCTGCATTTAAGTATTCTGTCAAAGAAGAATCTTTTGCTCCAAGAATTGAGGCCTTTGTCTCCATGATACAAAGAATCACCAGGGAGTAGGACTCCATGGTCATAGTGGTCGCCGAAGGGCGGATTTGCAAAGTTGGGATAGGGCCACGTGTGGTGAGAAGAAGCTGGCAAAGTTTCAGATTCATTATTCCATCAGAGCACATCAGCTACTGAGACACGCAACACCCAGGAAGAGGTTCTCTGGGCACCTTGGAAACCTAGACTGGGACTCTGATGCCATGGACTATGCTGGGGCACTATGTTGTGATGGAGCCACCTCCGCTTTTGAGAACCCAAAGATACATAAACAAGTATGTTCATGCAGCCTTATCTATAATATTAGAAGATAATAGACCCTAACAGAGGAACACTTAAGCTACTTATGGCAAAATATGGTAGGCTGGAATACTAAGAAGCCATAAAAACTGATGATGAAGATACATATTTATCACCAAGGAAGATGTTTACATAAGTCCGGCCAAAAGCCAGGTTATAAAATAGTGTAAGAATGATCCTGGTTTGATAAATATTTGAGTGCTGGTGCATGGAAAAATATACATCAAAATGTTGATGGTCTAAATCATGGGATTGTGGGTGATATTTTTATTTCCTTCATCAGGCTATTCTATCTTTTCCAGGTTTCATGCCATAAGTAGAGTAAATGGGAGAATGGCTGGATGGATAAGAAACACCAGGGTTGGACAGTTTCTTCAATTCAGTAACAAGGCTACTTGAGTTAGCCAACATCTTTGAAGGGCATGTCTAACAATGAGAATTTTTCTATGCCTTCAGTAAACAGAGGATTCTCTTTTTGCCTGAAGAGATGCTCAATAACATTAGTATGCCACAGACCATTGGAAAATAGGTGTATGCTTGCTTTAAAGAAAACCTAATAAAAATATCAGAGGCTTATGAGTCAAGTTAAATAATGACAATTCATCCTCTTCCCAGTGCTAATCGGTTCAGTAATAGGTAGAAACAAAGCAAGTGAACCAGTAATGTTCCCCATGTCTGGTTCTCCTGTCTCATGTGTAAAATGGGGCTAAATCACACTGGTGGTTGTCTCCTTTGCTTTCCAGTCTCCTAATTGTGCTCCTGAGGAGGAGGGCTGCTAAGGATAAGTCTTGGGCAAGAACATCTGTTGGAACACAGATGGCAGTAGGTAAATGGTTTCTCTGGCATTCTGTTTTTCTGGAAGTCTCTTTGTAGCTGCTCTTTCTTGAGAACAGATACTCTCTGAAAATATCTGGGAAGGGCCAATTAGACCAGCCCTCCAGCTTGAGGTGGCTCAATCAAGTGGCTCATTGCATGTGTGTCAAATTGAATTAATCATATTCAAAGAATCTTTTTGCTGGTTCTCGACTCCTGTGTTTTCAGTGAAATCTTGGGAAACACTGAGTGGAAACTCGTGTTTGTTTTTCCTCTCAGGGCCTTAGGGGATTAGTTGTGTGGCATAATAAATGGACAGTTTGACTATGATTTCCATTTCCACACTCCCTTATGGTCAGCTCCCTACCTTCTCTCACTTGGGGAGATCAATCCACAAAGACAACACTGAAAACTTAGAGACTGTGTTAGGCACTCAATAACAACCAAGTTAAGATAGAAAGCATTTCCTTATTGACCCTTCAAAATGGCTTTTTTTTAATTGTTATTTTTGGAAAAGGACCATTTTATTGATTTTAGGACTTTGCCTCAGTTATATTTCTGAGAAAGAAAGGCTAAATTATAAAACTCTTCTCCTGGTCTCTGGATGTGTAAAAATAAAGTTTAAAAAATGGCTCTCCCATTTTATGGCACTATGTATCTATTTGACACTATCTATTGGTAGCTTTGAGTGCCAAATTTAAGGAAACAATACATGTAAAGCACCCAGCCCGATTCCTGAGCATGCTGGAAGGTCAGCTTACATCAGTTCCTTTCCCTTTGTCCCTTGTGAAGTTTACAATTCTCATTGTAAATGGGGGTGGTAGTTTTAGTTTTCAGAACACTCACGCAAAAATAAATTTAGCTTAAAAACAAATATAAGGAAATCTAAGACTAGAAATTAAAATATTGTTATACTAGAGGGATTTAGTGATCCTATAAACACTAAATTCTGAGGCCCTCCAGCTGGCTTTCCCCACTCAACACACAGAACACTGGCAGCCAGGAATTTACTCTTCAGATAAAAGATGAAAGAGCCCTCTCTGGGAAATCTGACTAACCCCACTCCTGCCCCCAAAAAAGCCCTAACAATACTGACATGGGGCCAACCAGAGTACCCTACAGAAACGGTCATATGCTAAGACTACCAATTAGCTCCTTATGAGCAGATAACCAAGTATAACCAGACACTTGAGAAAAAGCCTTTACCAGGAGAGATAGAGACCAAAACAGGAAAAAATAGCACCTTAGAGGAAGAATGGACTATCATAAGGAAATTAAATAATGTCATGCTAACTGCTAAAACAATCAAACCCGTATAGAATGATGATTATGTATAGCAAAATGCCCAAAAGGGAAATTCCTGATACGTGGGTGGCTTTCCTCCAAATACTGATTTAGGGATCCTGGCTCCTTCCAACCTTTTGAAAATTTGTAATTTGTATTCTATTTTGTAGTGGGTTTCCAATACTGTATAATGTGCATGCTGACAAAACCTGGATCTATTCATTTATACCTAGAAAATAAATAAGAAAATCAGGAAGATTATTAATTACCAAGTTGTTCAAAAAAAAGGAAAAGCAATCATAGTATACCACATAGTTCAACTTTCAATCTCACCTTTAAATAGCATACATACAATAATAACGTAAGCACAAAATAACAATCAGCTAAAATCACACATAATCATTTTGGGAAGATGTGTACATGTGCGTGGAGAGGGAGAGCTAACTTCTCATTTTCCATCGTGGGGAAGTCATAGATGATCCCTAAAACATAACAAGAATATATACAAACATATTATTTAGAGGTAAATACCAAAAGAATAAAAAAATATGAAATTAGTTGTTTCCAAGAAAAGGAATTTAGAAAGTGACAAACATTTAGACCAAGTGAGCATAATTTTGATTTCTTAAAAGAAAAAATGGTAAGCAATACTTTAAGGTGTTAACAGTGATTGTCCTTGGATGATGGATTTTTGGACAAACTTTTAAAATATTTTTCTTCCATCTGTATTTCCTGCATAATCTAAAATAAGCATGGGCTACTTTTATGGGTGAAATATTAGATAAAGTTTAAAAGTAATGTGTTTTTCTATCTGAAAAGGAGTTTTCATGGCATTAATTTGCTCTTCTAATTGATGGAAAACTTGCACACATTTGACCCTTTTGTAAACATACCAGATATGACCCTCTTCCACTTACTTTCTTAACTACCTTGTTGTTTTCTTTTTCTTAACAACAAAATAAATGTCTCTCTAGGAAGGGTTGCAATTTTTAGGACCATTTCAAGGCAAATTTGACCAGTAGTAAGAATACACAGAGAGAGAGAGAACAAGACTGCATGCACAAGCGGGGGAGGGGTAGGGAGAGGGAGAGAAAGAATCCCAGGCAAGTCTCAATCCCACCAACCATGATATCAAGACCTGAGCCAAAATCAAGGGTCTGACGCTTAACTGATTGAGCCACCCAGATGCCCCTCTTTGCCACATTTTTATAAGAATCTCAAGGTCAAAATCTATATACTTTCTCTCCTTCCCTTCCTCTTAGCCTTTTTTCCTCCCAAATTCCATATATTGGGGGAAAATAACTAACATTTGTATAATCCTTTACACCTTTCAAAAAGCCCGTGTCATCTACATTTAATCCCCACAATACCCATTTCAGGAGGGCTTAGTCATCCAGAAGTATAACCTAGAGAGTTGTCTTTGTTGTGAAAACATCTGCAGCCAAGGTCAATATGGGGGAGAAGACTGGGCATTCCATCAAACAAAAAACAGAAGGGACACACAAGAAATTTCCTACTATGATAAGATAATATGCTTCTCAGAAGAGTTTCAGAAAGCAGGCTTCTCCCTTGACCCAGGGCTAAGTAGACTGCAACTCACCTCTGCTAGATCTGGCACCAGCCAAGACTAGGAATCACCCAAGGAGTTGTGCTCAGTTCCTTGGCTTTGGTTTAATTCCTGCAGCTCTCTCTGGTTACCCTAGCAACACATATTAAGCCTGGAGATTTTTTTTGTTTAAAATATTATTTGAGGTAGTAAAGCAGAACTGGGAGGGTAGGAAAGGTGAAAGGAGATTTTAGGACCAAATTTTTCTAAGACATCAGACTGAAGTAAGGCTATAAAATACACCAAGAACCACTCCCCACCCGTGAAACATTTCCCTAAGACTTCACCGGCCAAAGTCAGGAGTAATGGGGCAGGTCTGGTTGTAGAATATTGAAGAAGCCTAGGGCAAGAATCTTTTCCCTGGTTCACAGCCAATGTGGTAACAATGGTCCTCTGAAACACAAAATCCTTTCGAGTCTTTTCAAAAATACTGCCTTCAGAGGGGTTAGTATATGAGAAAAGAGCAGTATTTCCCCTGTATTGTAAAGAGAGCCAGGAAGCCTCCTTGATGGAGAGAGATCCAAATATTTTAACAGGATAAGAAGAACAGTATAATTTTACCAGAAAACCTAAATCAAGGCTAGAACAGATACTGAAAACTGCCTGTAAAACTTAGCTTCCTAGCTCCCACTGTCCACCACAAGCATCATACTTGTTCAATGGCAGAGACATGTTTTTCCAGCCATCGTAAAGGTCTCTGTATTATGAACACTGGGCGGTGCCAGGGACAGTCTTCCCTTTTTTTCCGAAAAAGCACAAAGTCATTCTTCACGTGACCAATTCGCATAATGCTAAATTGCAAGTCTGTGATGGTGAGGAGTGTAAAGCTAACAGGATTTATTCCAAGACCATAGCTCTGTCCTGGCCTGGCCTGGCCTGATGAAGGAGCAAAGCTTTGTAAATAATTGCTCGTATACTTATTTGCCTTACCGGACTCTATGCCTGTGGTGAGCAGGGTCCACCCTCACTTACATCACTTACCCCAATGCCTGGTGCTAAGGGGTTGAGCAATAAATATAGAAGAAATAAAGAAAGCAGGGAGAACACACCATTTCTCAGGCTACTCTTCTAAATATCAGTAGTCATGGCCAGGATTTTTCATGGAAGCTTTGGAAGAGATGAAAATCTATCTGGAATAGACTCTGGTAAGCAGGAGGTTGAGGAGATCCCCCTGGGTGCCGTGCCACAAAGCTAGGAAGTGGTGTTGCTTATTCTCAGATGTGGAGATGCTGATTTGTGCCCTGACCTCCAGACTGCAAAAATCCCTGAGAGCAGAGCCACGACTTTTCTCAGAAGGGGATTAGGCAGTTTGCCTGAGACTGACCCAGTTTTAGCACAGAAAGTCCGGAGCCCGGAGGAATGCCTCAGTCCTCATCAAGTCAAGCAACTGGTTGCCCCAGAAAGCATGTGAAGAGACACTCAAGCACCCAGGCAGGTAACAGATCTCAGGTGAATTCTGCATCAGAAAGCAAGATATCACGCTACAGTGGGACATTTGGAGAACAGAAAATGCTTAATCTACCATGAACGTGTCTTTTCAGTCAAAAGTTTAACTTTTTGCAGGACTATATTCTGATGTCCTGCCAAGACCGTATTAGCTGCAGAATTCCCTTGGGGTAACTAAAATGACTTGTGGGTTCACTGTGGGGTTATCTGAGATAGCCTATAGATAAGAATTGTTTACACATCTAGATGCTAAAGAGAGTCTGCTGTCGTGAATTTTGGCATAATATTGAGCTTTAAAAAAAGCGACTGACTATATTAAGCAATTTGTTCTTGAGGCTACCTTAGGGGTTTTGAGTAGGTCATTAATTTCCACTCCCGTTTTTTTTAAAGAGAGGACATTATTTTGTTCATCTAAGAGTAAATCAAATTTGTTAGACCTGAGCTCAGAGAGAGTAGCTAAGACTCAGCCCTATGTTCTCCATTTTGTTCTTCCACCCAGTGCTCATTCTCTCCAATATGTCAATGGGGTGTTGGAACAGAGTCTGGAAATAAACATATAAGCTTGGACTCTACAGACGGAACATCTATACAGACCTTTCCATTTATTAAATAAGATACATGCTATAAAGGTTTGTGTTCTCAATTAAGAAAAAGCCAGCTTGATATTTCTGGAATAGTTACTAACATTTAGTGGGATTTATATATGGCATGATAGAATTGCCCCTATCCTGCAATTTCTGGAGGAAGCTTGTTCTGACATATTTTCTTTTTTGTGTTCTAAATATTTCGAGGTTTAAAATACATAACAAGCAAATTTGACAACCCAGAAAAACTACAGAACACGCCACAAATTAAACAAAAGGTCCCCAAGATTTCCTGGGTAAGATGCTTCAGCAGTTGCCGAAAGAGTTCACCTCTGGATGAACTTGCATCTCTACCAGTAGTTGATTACTCATCCAGTTGAATAGTAACTGCCAATGAAGAAATAGTAACTGCCAAAAAAATACGTAGTAACTGCTAGAGATTTAGACAAGTACAAACTGGTCATACATTAGTTTTACTCAGTTTGTTGTTCCAAATTGCATGTATTCCTTGAAAGCAAAAAAAAAAAAAAAAAAAAAAAAATTAAAAATCTTGAATATTTTTATACTGGACGTAATATTCTCCTAATGTTATCAGTACACACCCATTGTAGCAACCAAAGGCCATTGTAATCAGTGTTGACATGGAACACACTGTATTCTTTGTTTATAAGTTATCAACAAACTTGGCCCTTTTGGAGTTTTGTGTTTTAATTCCACTTTTTTTTTTCCTGAAAGAGACAATATACAAGTGCAAGGAAGAGGGTTTGAAGTTTATATTTGGATGCTAGACTAGTGATTGGAAAATTACTAGGATCCGTAAATTACATACATATGGACATGGGAGCTATTGCAATGGGGAGGGGGCAAATATATGACAACTCCTCCCTGACTATACAGAGGTAGGAAAGCATGAATTAAAACACGAGAAATGCCGGGAGAGAGCAAAAAATGTTTTGGAGTAATCATGTTTATTCTCTCTGAAAAGGTACATCTCTAGTGAGTTGTTTATAACCATAACCTACATCCTCGTATTTCCCATGAATCAGCTTTTACTGAACAAATGTAAGAGGATAAATGATTACCATTCCCCTTCCAGGAACATCTGCTTCCAAAGGAATTTTGGCAGAGTTTACAAGTGATGTCAGACTGCCAGGCACAAAGATTACAATCTGGTTAATTCTTGCCCTGGCATTCCTACCTCCAGGGGAGCCTTGTTTAAATCCATGCAAACCAGAGTTTGAAAATGGATTACTATACATTCTCACTGGAAAACAAACAAAAGCTTGGAAACAGGAAGTGCTTAGAATTTCAGTTTTACTGAGTCTCTTAAATATTTATATTCAGCATTCCACAAAATATCATTTTATAAAGATGTTTGGGAAAATAAAATCCCAATGAGAAATATTTCCAGTCCTGTTGTTCACCATCAACGAGTATTTATTGAATAACTATCTTCTTCAAGATCTAAGGAGTCACCAGGTCCTTTCTTTATAGACCGAGGCTGTTATTCACAGAATAACTATGCTTTAGCCATCTAGTGGGCTGATCCGAATTTCATAGGATCCTACAGTTACTTTCTTCAGCTTTCACTGGGTCTTCTGAAATGTGGTTAAAAAAGGATTTTGACTAGTTTCTCTAGGCCAGGAGCTCCAACACCACTTTGGCTGAGATGATTGGTTATTGTGAACATTTTTAATGGGGATGAAAGGAAATGATTTTTGGGTTTGGTTGTAATCTACAAAACAAAGGAAAGGCAACTCCTTTGAATGTAAGCTTTGACGATAAGAAAGATACCCTAAATTAATTCAAGACAGGATTATGTGAAAATATCCACTGAAGTCAAGTGACAATCAGATTTTAACAGCCAAAATAAAGTGGCTGGGTGTGGGGATGGTGGGGGGGGGGGGGAGGGGGAGGGATGTAGGGGTGGGGACAGGCAGGTAGAGAGGAATGTACTCTGTGGGGCACACAGGAAGCAGCAATGACTCTTGCCAGCATTTGTTCAGGTCAGAACTGAGTTGAAGAACCAGAATGTGCCTTATAGATTTTTCAAAAGATGGCACGTTATCATTTTATTGTATTTCAATGATTGAATCATTTTTTTAATATTTATTTTTGAAAGAGAGAGAAAGAGAGAGAGGGGCAGAGAGAGAAAGTAAGAGAGCATCCCAAGCAGCCTCCGCAGTGTCAGTGCAGAGCCCAATGCAAGGTTCAAACTCACAAACTCAGATCATGATCTGAGCCAAAATCAGGAGTCAGACACTTAACCGACTGAGCCACCCAGGTGCCCCTCAACTGTTGAATTATTATGTTTGGGCTCTCTGTCAACATTTCATGAAGTCAGTTGATACAATGAAAAATAATGTGGCTTTAGTAATCAGGAGATTGGGTCAGTAGACTGGCTCATTAGACCCCAGGCTAATCTCTTAACTTCTCATTCTCAACATTGAGAGTGCAGATACCTATTTTAAGTTCTTTACAGATTTATTGTGATGATCAAATAAAGCAATATAATAAAATATGAGTGTAGCTATGTAGTAATTTGAAGTAATATGAATGAAGAGCATTGTGAAAAACCATAATTCACCATTCGAAAAGAAAGTATTATTATCCCACACATCAGTTCTAGCAGTTTATCTTAGTTAACTTTTACATTCAGAGAACTCCCTGTCATCAATTCCCTTCACCTCTTCTATGAAGTCAGCAGCACTGGATTATTTTAACGAATGAGGATATTCTTACATTGATCACCGTCGAAAAATGGGTCTGCTCTGTAGACACCAATTAACAGGGAAGTGACCCTTGCCTGTTGCCAGGTTACCAGAAGCTCTCAGTCACCCTGCCTTCAAGTTCTCATTCACTCTAGCAGTTAAAGGTTACAGGACGCCATCAGTTTCCTCTGATGTTCAAGATTAGCTTAACTTTGTTTCCCCTAGACCAGAGGCCTGATGGTTCTCTTAACCAAGAAGCTGAAACGAACTATGCAATGATTATACTCCCCCTTCTCCTGCAACTTGACAGGAACTGCCCAACTAGAACCACAAAGAGTGAGAGCACGAGCACAGGAAAATCTGACCCAATGGCAAAGGAATGTCGTCCCCCTCCTCCAAGTAAATACAAATGTGTATCTAGTTATCAAAGAACTGTCCAGGAGGGTTAGCAGGCTCTGGTGTTAAGGAGCCCGCTGACTTGTCACTCAGCAGCCCCAACAGTTCAGACAGGAACTCCAAGGACATATGAATAGAAATGATAGCCGGATTTGGGGGTTTGTTTTTTTTAAGAGTGAGATATTGGAAGCTGGCTCCCATTCCGTGGCTACGGGCCTTCCTTTAAATACAAACAGCAGCGAGAGCCGAGAATGACTGCCATACGTGAATGCCAAATAAACACAAAATGACAAGCACAGATTTTTGGCTTTATATTAAAGCTTGGTTTTTCAACAACCCCTTTTGTTGCCTCTAAAGACAATGGTCGCAGTGTTTCTGAGCCAGATCCTGGGCTTCCGAGCATAGCCTTCCTTGCCGCACCCGAACCCAGTTCACTCCACAAGCAGGGCGCGTGTCCCCTTTGGGTTTGAAAACAAGCCATCTCTCCCCTCCTGGCTGGCTGTTCTCGAAGTACTTGTTTATTGAAACTACTGAGGAATGGTATATGAAACTGGGAATTTGCAGGCCAAGCCCAGAGTAGTCTGACAAGGGACGTGCTGGTGATTTCTACTGGGTTGGGAAACAGTAGCTTAAATTGGGAGCTCTACAATGTGAGTCCCCTGACAGAGTAGCTGGAGAGAGTTGAGGATTCACCCATTTGGTTCATTCATTATAGGTTTAGTGTTTTCTTTTCTTTTTTTTTTTATGTTTATTTATTTTTGAAGGAGAGAGAGAGAGGGAGAGAGAATGAGTGGGGGAGGGGCAGAGAGAAAGGGAGACACAGAATCCAAAGCAGGCTCCAAGCTCTGAGCTGTCAGCACAGAGCCCCACGCAGGGCTTGAACTCACAAGCCATGAGGTCACGACCTGAGCCAAAGTCGAACACTTCACTGACTGAGCCACCTAGGCTCCCCTAGGTTTAGTGTTTATCATTTGTCTTTATGTCACTGAGGGGTAACAATAATTGACTTAACTGGGTAGAACTGGTGGGCTTTCTACTCTCCTTCTCACATAGCAGTTAAAACAGTTCCAGAATTCTCTTACGTGGCTGAATAAATATCTCAGATGCTTACGCAGGTACGTATCTAAGTGCAGACTTGTGACCCACCCCAGTAAGCCCCCATCTGGTCGTGTATGTCAATTCCTCCCCAGACATTGCCTTTTTGAGGCTTCACAAGTTCTGCTGTATGAGCATTTCAGCACTGGAATACATATTTTTTTACTCTTTCCCATAATCTCACAAAGGGTTTTTTATATTTTGTTTTGCTTTGCTCTTTGCTGATTTTTTAACCCCCAAGGAGAAGAATTGGATTCAAAATTGTGCACTGATATTTTTAATGATTATTTCCATAACGTAAGTAATTTCTCCTTCTAATCCTTTGCTCCGATAAGCTTAGTAAGTTCTGAAGAGGAATGATTTAAGCATAAATACAGTGGCACTCACTACCAGTTTTCTGTCGCCTCCAAGTCTGTGACAAAAATGACTTAACGGACTCCACGCCAAATGTGGCACCTTCACATTTTGTCTTTGTGAAAAAGTGATGGTTACAGCCCCTGGCAGTTCCTCCCATCTCCATAGTTCTTTGCCTTTCACAGTACCCTCCGATAACCATTATCAGGCTTGGTCACCAGAGCCATCCTTATGAGGGGATTGTCATCATCTCCATTTTATACAGGAGAACACTGAATCTTAGAAAAACGAGATTTACCAACAGCCATGCTATCTATACATGGGGCAGAATTGTGATCCAAGCCCGCGTCTCCTTATTACGAAGTCAATGATCACTTAGGTGGCGAATGCTATATGAGTAACAGGAAAAAGAAATAGTACAATGTTTGTAAACCACCTAGTAGAGCTGGACATATTATTGCTTATGGAGGCTCAGGTAGGAATGCATTTCTTCTTCAAACAGCCACGTTCTGCCGAACTATAGCTTCTTACCCATTCACGGTATGAGACTTGAATCACTCTGAGAATTATCTGAACAGGTCATGCGCAGTGTACCTTCTATTTATTTATTCATGCTTTTACTCGCTCACTCACTTTTCTACTCATTTGCTTATTTCTTCATCTACTTATTTATATTGGGAAAATGTTGATTTCTCTCTTACTTGCACTATCGGCCTCGGTAAACTCGGTAAAATAGTCTAACGTTTAAAGAATAAGAAACGAGAATTGCAGGCCACTTCTCAAGCATGTTGTGAAGGATAACTAACGAAAATTAACATGATGCTTAGCAGTACATTGTTCTAAGCAGTTTTACGGACATCTATAGCTGGTTTCAATGAAACGTGTTTGTCCCTTTCATATTAACCCATTTCCAACGCAAATCTCAATAGGTCTAAAGAAGCTAAACGCACTCTAAAGAAGACGTTGTTTATAATTCTACTACTTTCAACATTTGTGGTAGAATCAAAATAATTCATTTCACAAATGCAAAGAATCATATTCATCAAAAATACATTGAAATTTTTAAAATGGTACTTCTATATAACTAGAAGTCAGTTTACTACATCCTTAAATGAAGGCTTTCATGATGGAGATCGTTTACTATCAGAAGTTTTGAATATTCATACATTAAGTTCATGAAGACCAAGAGAAAACAGAAGCTGATATTAATAAAAGATATTTATTCTTTGCCGACACATTCTCTGCTTTTGTTGTTTGCACGCAAACTAAATTTTGAATCTGGTGGAATTCAATGAAAGCTGAAGTTTCTTTCTACATGAGTCCAATGAACTCTGGACCAGAAGCTTCATTGAAGGCCAAATTCTTCTTCCGTGTACGTTTAAAAAGTACTCTATTCATTGTTCCCTAGACAGTGTTTTCTGAACAAAATAGAACAGCAGGCCCCAAACCACAGCCATGAGCTAGGATTCCTCAGATTTAATTTGTTCAAAGGCCTGAGTGGGGTCAAGTAATCATCTGTAGATAAACTTCACATTGGATAAAATGCCAATTTTCAAAACAAAATACCAAGAGAGGATGAGAGAAAAAAATCTGAATGCTGGCTAGACTTGTCATCATCGATGGTGACATCTTTGGGCCTAGAAAACTTCAGTGAGTCAACATTTTCCTTAGTTGTGGCTTATAATTAACAAGGTGAGGTGACAATTTAGGATTCAAGCAATCACACCAGTAATCTGAAGAAGGAAGGAACTGATGAGGCCATTACTTTCATTTGTATTAAAATTCTTCTTTTCCTAAATGCATTCTTTCAGACTAAGCCTAATTTTGTTTACTTCTAGGACTCTCCATTTTGCACTTATTAAAGAAAATTTATTATAAAAGTGCAACCAAAGAATAAAGGATAATCTTAAGGAGAACAGCATTCATTTAGGAGATGCTAGGAATATCACTTAAGTATCATTTTGAGGAGAAAAAAAAAAAAAAAAACCCAGAGAATCAACATGTGTCTCTTCCAAAATTGTTCTCACGGATCTAATATGTAAATCCAGGCTTTTTGTGTCTTTCGTATTAATAATATTCACTCCAAAAAGTAAAAATAGACCCCCATGTAACTAACTTCTTTTTTTCCCCCACAGTAACCTAAATCCTAGTAAAATTGAATTAAACTTTTCTGTAAATAGTTTGAAAAAAACAAGGGAGGGGCCGGTGGTCAGCTATGAGGCAAACTTCCCGATGTTCTCTACCAGGCACTTGTATTTGAACCTGTGCCTCCAGCAGTTTCCTATTATCTTTCTTTCTTTTCTTAGAAATTCTCTTCAGAAATCCCTTCAGATTCCCTCCCCTCCCTGCCATCTCCCATTTGCTCAGGAGCCCAACCTGTCAGCTTCTGCTGGTGCTCTGAGCTGCTCAGTCAAGTCCTATTGGTTCATGAGTTTTTTAAGCAAAATACTGGGAGAAACTGTTAGAGGTTTTGTTGTTGTTTTCCTTTAAGCTAAATAAGACAAAAAAAATTTTTCTCCCAGTAGCCATATAGAAATAAGAGAATTAAACTGATTTTTTAAAAAAGGAAGAAAACTATAATCTTTTCATTGTATTTCCTTTCCTGGATACCACTCCCAGCAAAAGAATCTCAAATCTTAATCTCAAAATCTCTTGTGCTACCTCACCTAGGGTTTTGTAGTCCTTCTGTCACAGGGCTTCTTCCACCGGTTTCCTGGGGTTTCTTCAACGGCAGAAAGCATTCCTTTGATCAGAATTTGGGTTCAACTACCAGCTGGATGCACATTCCCAACTCCCCAGTGCTTTGCTTTACAGCCCAAACTGACCCCACTGCCCAAAGAAGGAAGCAAGGATGTCAGAGCAAGTAAGTCCGGGCTCTGTTTGCAGCACAGAGAGTGCTTTCTGGCATCTCACACTGGAACCCTGAAAGATCTCCCCAGAGGGAAATATATCTACACACACGCATGTGCACATGCGCACGCACACGCGCGCGCGCGCACACACACATGAATGACTAAGACTAGAATAGCTTAAAGAGAATTAGGAACTCTAAGAAATTATGTTAAGGAAGTATCATTCCAAAAAAAGCATAAGCAAGAGCTAACTTTGGTTAAGTGAGTGACTTAAATCTTAATCCTACTCTGTTTTTACTGTATCCTCCTTCTGAGTGTAGCTGGCGTGCAGGGGTGCAAGGTCATTTGGTTCCAGGAGTCCCAAACAGACCAGACTCTGCCACTCGCCTCCTCTGACAAAATCCAAAGGCAGAGAAAGGGGTGGTGGTGACCCAAGAAAGGAACTTGTTTCAGCGAGGCCAACATGGGGAAGACAGCAGACTAGCGTCTCAAAGACCTTCTCCAAAGTGCCAAAAATACTTACAGGTTTATATAAGGAAAATGTGGGGCAAGGGTGAGTGGGCAGTGAAGGTCAAGTCCATCATGGTCTTTGGACTCCATCATGGGCAGGGTCTTGCTGGGCTCCTGGCAGTCCTTATGCCTGGAGGGGGCATTGCTGGTTCCCAGCAGGGGGTGCTTTCCCCTCAGGGTCTTCCACCTCAGCCAAGAGACAAGCTGGAAAGACCCAACTAGAAAGTTTGAAGTCAAAATGGAGGCAGGCAGAGTCCTCTCATGAGCACTTGACTCCACACAGTTAACTTCATGGGCATGTTTTTTAATGTTTATTTTTGAGGGAGAGAGAGAAAGAGAGAGCTGGGGAGGGTCAGAGAGAGAGAGAAAGGGAGGATCCAAAGCAGGCTTTTAGAGCAGAGCCCAATGCAGGGCTCTAACTCACGAACCATGAGATATGACCTGAGCCGAAGACAGAAGCTTAATCGAATGAGCCACCCAGGCGCCCCTCCATACAGTTAACTTCAATGCCCATCTTTGATCTTAGCTTCATTTTAACTCTTTTCAGGTTTTTGGCCCTAAGTTTGCCTAGACCCTCTCTGACTTGGCCTGCACTTCTGTCCCAACAAACTCCCTGCACTCCATGCTTCCATTTCTAACCTTACAGACACCTCCACACACCAGGGCCCAACAGGCTCTGCCTCAGTCTCCCCATCCTTTTGGGGATGCCCATCACCCATGACCCTTCTGGATGCAAAGGGAAAACTTTGCCTCATACAACAAAGAGAAGATGTGGCTTCGCACTTAAAAGAACCTATAAGGGGCGCCTGGGTGGCTCAGTTGGTTGAGCATCTTGCTACAGCTCAGGTCATGATCTCACAGTTCGTGAGTTTGAGCCCCGCATCGGGCTCGCTGCTGGAGGGAGCACAGAGCCCACTTCAGATCCTCTGTCCCCGTCTCTCTCTGTCTTACCCTGCTTACTCTCTAAATAAATAAATAAATAAATAAATAAAAGAACCTATAGCTGCAGAAGAATGAGGAGGCAAGGAGTAACTACTAACATGTCTCTGTATAGGAATGGACAGGGTATTTCTTGAAGTTACCCCAGGGCACCACATTTGCTTTCTCTGCTGTACTCTGCATACCCATCCATCCTCTATGCTGTTAAGATGTCCCCAAGTCACCAAATCTACCACGGAAAACCCACTGCCAAGTATTTCAAGTTAAAAGGAAAATCTCCAACTTCGTTTTCTGGTATCTGGTTGAAGACAGCGCACTTTCTCTGCTGTGTGCAAGAGACAGCTGCAAACTGCTGATATGGACACCGAGTGGCCAACAGGGAAACCATTTTTAAAAATGACAAGCCACTTGTGGGAGTTTTGGCATCATTTCCTCCAATGACTGGTAATTATTTAAGGAAAAAACATTAGAAATAGTACTAACCAAAAACCTGGTAACAATGAATTCTTGATCATTACCCATGAATGGGGTCATCAGCCCCCAGATAATGAAATCTAACACTTTTGTTAGAATGGGGACTTTTTTCTTTCTTTTTCTTTCTTTTTTCTTAGAAAAGACTAATTAGACTTTAGAATGGGTCTATCCTTACAATGCAGCCGTCTTCTTAGAGAAAAACACATGAGTGTGTTGTTACAGGAGGAGAACTTTGACCTGGGAAGGGTGTTTAGGCATTCTCCCAGACAAGCTGTTGACTTTCACATAAAATTGGCAAAGGAGAGAGCCATCTGGGATAAAATGTTATGCACATTATTGGTGTCTCACTCTTAGAAGTGCATTTCAGTCTTGTACCACACAAAAAACATGATATTATGCAGCTAATAGAGGCCATTTCTTATTAAATCACAGATGGATAAGGAGCCCAGGACAAGTAAATTAGTTTTACCTATTTCAAAAATCTGAAGCATTACTTTAAAATTTTTTTTTAATGTTTATTTTTTTGAGAGAGAGAGAGAGACAGAGCATGAGCAGGGGAGGGGCAAAGAGAGAGGGAGACACAAAATCTGAAGCAGCCTCCAGGCTCCGAGCTGTCAGCAAAGAGCCTGATGTGGGGCTCAAACGCACGAACCACAAAATCATGACCTGAGCTGAAGTCAGATGCTTACCGACTGAGCCACCCAGGTGCCCCCAAAACATTATTTTTTAAATGAGCATTTGGTGCAACTATCTGCTTACTTAGTTTTAGAGTTTCCTATAAAATGCATCCTCTGCTCCTAGATCCCATGGTGCCTTGTGCAATGGGGACCATCAGTATGCTTAGCAAGGGGTTATCTGGGTTCTACTCATCTCACTATGGGATACTGTGCAAGACACTTCATATTCCCAGATGTATTAGTTAAGATAAGACTAGCTGTGTCACAAACACCAAAATGTCATTGGTAGTAAAATATGGTTACTTGCTCGTGATGGTTCAATGTAGATATTACTAGTAAGCTAGTAATAATCACTAGGAATCCTTCCCATGGTGATTGAGGGATCCAGTCTCTTCCTGCTTTAAAACTACTCCTCTCACGAGGGCATCAAAGTCCTCAGCTTCTTGGCTGATGGAAAGGGAAAGAGAATATGGGAAAGTCCTACCCACTTTGTGATAGCCTGGCCCAAAAGGGACACATCCTCACTTCCCCTCTTATCCAACATCAAGAATGGGTCATACAGCCATGCAGACTTAAGGACAGGAACCAGGGACTGAGAAATACCATTCAGCCTCAGAGGGCATGAATTTGGGGTGCATAGCTATAAACATTTTTGCCATACCAAACCTCCCCTTTTTCATGTGTGAAATGGTAATAACAATTTCTAACCCGGCACCTGACAGAGACGCTGTGGGAAAAACAATAATAAATGTTAGCATGCAGGGCGGCTGGGTGGCTCAGTTGGTTAAGCGTCAGACTCTTGATTTCAGCTCAGATCATAATCTTGCAGTTTGTGGGATCTAGCCCCTTGTGGGGCCACAAGTTGAGCTCTGTGCTGTCAGCTTGGAGCCTGCTTGGGATTCTTTCTCTCCCTCTCTCTTCCCCTCCCCTGCACTCTCTCTCTCCCTCTCACTCTCTCTCTCTCTCAAAATAAATAAATGAAAACTTAAAAAAAAAAATGTTAACAAGCTTTGAAAATAGTTCCAGAGAATCATAGCCCCACAAAAGATTATTTTACCTACTATCTGTGAACTTATTTGTGCTTTCCAGTATTTCAAGATTCAAGTCTACCTTCAACGGAGTTATAAAAGCGCACGCTTTTGTCTCCGCGTCCGTTGCCCTCGCCCTCACCCTCTGGCAGCTTTTGACATAGTCCACCCCTGAATCCACGAGACAATGTGCTTTCTTGGCGTCCATATCCTGGCATTCTCCTGGTCTCCCCACTTCTTCACTGCCCCTTCCCAGTCCAGTCTGCTGAGTTCTCAACCTTCACCCAAACGCTTCTCATCGAAACACCTCGAGCTTCTGCCCTGGCCCTTACTATGTTTTACTCCTTCCTTTCTCTCACTTCCTATTGGTAAATCTTACTGGCCTTACCACACCTTCCCCAAAAATGAAAGGTCTTCTCTCTGTCCACTTCTATCTATGTGCTGTCTCCCTAATTCCAGCCACCATCGTATCTCACCCCGATTGCTACAGAAATTTCTTAACTTGTTCAAGTAATCCCACACTTGCACCTTATAATCCATTTGCTCCAGAGCAGCAAGAGTAATCCTTTTAGGACATGCATACACAGGAAAGCAGAGGTGTGAGGTGGAGAGCGGGACCAAATGCTGACTGAGTCAGTTGAGCCTTTGACTCTGGCCTTGCCCGAAACGTGATCTGCCCCTGGACTGGCTGCTCAGAAGAGCCCAAACTCCCTCTGTTTTTGCTAGTTTGAGTTAGAGTTAGAATGTGCTCTTTCCTCTGCCCAGGATGCCCCCCTCCTCTCTTTTCCCAAGATTAAGTCCTGTCCACACTAGGTCTCAGTTTAAATGTCACCTCCTCTTAGATACCTTTCCCAAACATCCTGCTTGGAGATCTTCTCTTAAAATCTGCTTTTCCATTTCTTAGTCCATTGTTGGTTTTTGTGGGGTTTTTTTTAGGGGTGGGGGGTACGAGGCACCTTTACTGCCTCATCACACGTAATATAACTTGTACCATTTCACTTTTTTTATGTTTACTTCTTTTTTTTTTTAAGTTTATTTATTTACTTTGAGAGAGAGCGTGTGCAAGCTGGGGAGAGGCAGAGAAAGAGAAAGAGAGAGACAGAAGGAGAGAGTCCCAAGCAGGGTCCACGCTGGGAGCCTAATGCGGGGCTCGAACTCATGAACCATGAGTTCATGACCTGAGCTGAAATCTAGAGTAGGACGCTTAACCGACTGAGCCACCCGGGCACCCTATCCCCCATTTGAGAGAAGCAAGGGATAAGGTAGTCTCTGGCTCCATTGCACCCACAGGGCCTGAGATATGGCCTGATCACATAGCACCCACCCACTATTTATTAAATAAATGAATACATCTCTTTTCCTCATCGCACTATGTCTTTGAATGGTGAATAATCTATGCTGCTTAAGAGAGGAAAAAAGAGGAGTTGGCATATGACTTTTAGGCCTAGAAATGACTTTACTAGATTAAAAACTTAAGGAATGTTTTGCTGTGTTGTCATTTTCTGTGCACCCCAAATATCTTGCACAATGCCTTACTTATAACATGTGTACGATAATCTAAATTTTTGCTCCCAATTATAGTGCCAATTAAAGCAGCAAAGAAGCCAGGCAGTGCTGAACCGACAGTAAGTAACACACCCAAAGCTGTCATCCTTCCTTTCACAACTTACTATGAGAATGAATGGGGCTGGGCTGGCATGAGGGGAAGAAATATCCCAGGCAAGTGGGTGAGAGCACTGTAAATATTTATTGAGTGTATCATACGTTGCTGTAGTAAACAAATTCCAGAAATAGAGACAGAAAATCTAAAACCCTCTGTCAGTGAGCCAGATGAGTAGAACCCGCAGCACCTGAATCAAAATCTGTGAAGTCAGTTACGAGTCCCACACTTAAAGTTTCCAGGTGTGGAAAGTAAACTTCCAATAATTTATGACAGTGTTACCCAGCCCTCTTCTCCTCTTCTTCTGATTGTCCTCTGTCTCCCCACGAGGCCAGTCACAGAGCTGGGTCTCAGCAGGGGAGGAGGGTCAAGGGCTGTGACACAGGAACTATGAGACTTGAGTCAGAACACAAAATGTGAGTGTCCAGCTGTCTTGGTCAAGTCATGTAATCTCACGAGATTACCTCGTCTGTTTCCTCATCTATAATATAGGAATTAACAACACTCATTCTCTGTGCCTCGCAAACCGTTTCTATAATATACTAATGAAAGTACATTGCGAGTAACTTGTTCTGCAAATGTCCCGCAAGACGAGCAAACATTTCTAATAAATTTTAACTTGGTAAGTGAGCGAGGTCTGGCAATGCGAGTAGTACGTGATGCTGAACGTCACATGATCACAACTGAGCCAATGGTTATTCTCTCTCTCTCTCTCTCTCTCCCTGTCTCTCTGCGGGATTGTGGGTGATCGGCTCCCATACCCGGATGCTCTGTCTCAGGCCACCGTGTTTGGCAGAAATCAGTGATTCCTCTGCTGCCTTATTTCCAGTTACATTAAATACAGTATATGACAAGAGTTTATTAATACCGCGCTGTGGTCAACATCCGTGAGAGCATATACAGTGGCCTCCATGCAGAAAATGATTCCACTGAGACAATAGATAGCAGCGATTCCGTTAGTGATAGTGAAAGTCATCCTACACAACCCTCCTCTCCCATCTGCCTCACACCAGCCATGAAGATTTTCAAAGGTAAGTGCATATTAATTTGTTTATGTCTTTATATTTTGTATTTTCTTTATTATTTTGTATTATATTACAGTATTGTAATCATTTTTATAGGAATATTTTGGGGTCTTGGAATGAATCATCTGAGTGTCCATTATTTTTTATGGGGAAATCTGCTTTGATATTTAAGTGCTTTGGATCACAAGCATGTTTCTGGAACAAATTAGGCTCGCAAACCAAGGTTTTATTATGCTTTGTAAATTGTGCAAATAATATCAAAATTCAGTTGCTACACATAATCTGTTATTTTTATTATCTTTTATTAAGTTTTTATCTTAATTGCAAATAGTTAGCATGCTGTGTGATATTAGTTTCAGGTAGAGAGTATAGTGATTCAGCACATCCATACATCACCTGGTACTCGTCAAGACAAGTGCACTGCTTAATCCCCATCACCTAATTCACCCATCCCCCACCCACCTCCCCTCTGATAATCATCGGTTTGTTCTCTGCAGTTAAGAGTCTGTTTCTTGGTTTCTTTCTCTCTCTTTTTTTTCCTTTGCTCGTTTGTTCTGTTTCTTAAATTCCACATATGAATGAAATCATAAGATATTTGTCTTTCGCTGATTGAGTTGTTCCCTTAGCCTTATACCCTCTAGCTCCAGCCATGTCGTTGCAAATGGCAAGATTTCGTCCATTTTAATGGCTAAATAATATTGCATATAGGTGTGCCACATCTTCTTTATTCATTCATCTATCAAAGGACACTCAGGCTGCTTCAATAATTTGGCTATAGTAAATAATGCTGCAAAAAACATAGGAGGCCATGTATCCCTTTGAATTAGTGTTTTTGTATTTGGGGGGGTAGATACCCAGCAGTGTGATTACTGGATCCTAGAGTAGTTCTATTTTTAACTTTTTGAGGAACCCCCATACTGTTTTCCACGGTGGCTGCACCAGTATGCATTCCCACCAACAGCACACAAGCGTTCCTTTTTTCTCCACATCTTTGCCAATGCTGCTGTTTCTTGTTTTTTTTTTTTATTTTCACCACTCTGACCCGTGTGGGATGATATCTCCTAGATTTTATTTGCATTTCTCTGACGATTAGTGATGCTGAGCATCTTTTCATGTGTGTTGGTCATCTGTCTTCTTTGGAGAAATGTCTCTTTATGTCTTCTGCCCATTTTTAATTGGATTATTTGTCATTTTTATTGTTATTCATACAAATCCATACTCAGTTACAGAGCTCCCTAATTACTTACATTCACTACAAAGATAAAATTGACATAATTATAGAGTTCTTTATAGACACTTAAGGGCTATTGAAAAAAATACACGATCTAACCACACTTGTGCTAAAAGCACTTTCAGAAAAGAATTCCAGATATTCACTAAACCTACCCAGAAATCCAGACTCTGTTTTTTTTTTTTTAACGTTTGCCTGAAAACATGCAGTCTCTTTAAAACTGTTATCACACAGAGACTCATGAAAAAATTGATAGATATCTGGACAATGCAGCCCATACTCCCCCTCTGAATAGTAGGGACAATAGGTAGCTTATGTAAAGTCCTCATTCCCCAACCTTAAGCCAAAACCAAAATTCAAGTTGTGGGTAGTAAAGGATCCTCAGAAAAAGGTGTTCCCTCCAGCCTCCCAACCAATCATAGTAGATCAAGGAGTAAAAGACTTTCTGACAGAAAAGTGCTCAGAGAAATGAGCCCTGCACTAGCCCAGCTTGTCCTCTAGCCTAGGACACTGTGAAAAGAGTAGAGGACCACATCTCCATTCAAGAGAAGCCTGTGTGCTATTCAGGTTAAGTATAGGGCTCTAGAGTCAACTAGTAACCATGCAGCATTGTGACATGGGCAATTGACTTAACCTCTCTGTGCCTTAGTTTCCTTGTCTGTAAAATGGAGATAGTGGAAGAACTCTCAAAAGGACATTGAGATGAATTAATAACGTAAAATTTGTACAGAGTTAACAGCATTCCTGGTACACAGCAGAGGCTCAATAAATGCCCATTTCCACTAATATTACCAAATGGAGGGATAAAGATGTGTTTTTTTATTTCCCTCTTAGAACTTAGGGTCACAAAACTTTAATGCTACTCAAGTTGACATTACAATAAGAAATGTTGAGAAGTTATTTCCTGAGATAATCCTTTTGCCTGAAAGGATCCATCAGTGACCCTGAATTTAACCTGTTGCAATAAAAATAAGTCAAAGTTTCAACGGATTCAATTATCTGAAGGCTCTAACTTACAAAGAAAACCTTCAGTTGCATTATTTATTTCTATCTGATTGAACAGTATATAATCCTAATGTAAACTATTAATCCTAGTGAAGCACCAATGAGCACTTTTGTTTTGCTATTAGGTTTTAAGCTTCTACAGCATTGCCCTTAAGTTACATAAAGAGGTCTAATGTCTCCTTATCATGAAAAAATTAGATCCTTGGACCCTTGCTAAGATCCCTAGGCCATTTCTGTCCATGTCCCCAGTGGTCTGAAATAGCGTTTTCTAGGCACCAAGGGGAATTTTCCTTGAAAAAAAAAAAAAATCCTTTAATGCTCTTGTATCGCTTTCCCCCTTGGGTCACATCTGAATATTCAGGCCAAAGGAAACATCTGATTAAAACTTGCTTTGAAGATGAAGCCTAGAAATTTTAAATAAATTTTCAGAGTCATTCTCAAGCTTAAAAATCTTTTATGTTTTAACTGTAGAAAAAATTTTTTTTCTAATTTCTTATTTAGCAGTTCTCTCTCAATCATAAGAAACAAAAAAACCTCATATAATTTTAGTCATTTATTCACTGATTTGTTCATTCAATTATTCAACCATTCATCATACATGTATTGATGTTACAGACAATGTACAAGCTTGGGGAATATAAAACTGAACAAGACACAGCCCTTGTAACATATGTGATGATCCAGACACAACAAATACTTACAGTATCGTGTTATAAGTTTTTAGCTAAAGATATGTGCTAAGTGATAAGGAAGCTCAGAAGAAGGAATGACCATTTGTTTCTCTAGGAGCTGGGAAAGGTATCACAAAGTAGGGAGATGAGGTGGGTATTCACAATGAGTAGAAGTCAGAAAGGTAGAAATTAGGGAGAAAGTCATCAGTTACAAGTGAGTTACAAGTGGAGTAATTACATGAGTTAACATCTAGAAAGGATTTAGACCATTGCTTGGTACATAGCAAGTGCCATTGTGATGTTAGCTGGTATTGGTATTACCATCGCCACCATCATCATCTAGACAATAGGAGTCATTGGAGTGCTTATCAGCTCCAGTCTGGGATAGTTGGTGACTGCCTGGGCTGACATCACATTGCCCTCGACACGTTCATATTTAATAAATATGACCTACTGCAGTCTAGCACACTTTCTTTGTCCAGATAAAATATTGGGCCCTAAGTAAAGACTTTGTAATATGGGAAGGGTTTAGATAGAAGAGATTATAATGAAAACCTATATTTAATGCACAAGCAAAGGAATTGAAGAATGGAGGTCAACGTGCTTGGGAGTTTTGTCCCAGGAAATCTGATGGCAATAGCAATGGAATGTCAGATTTTGGCTATTTCGTAGTCAGCATAGAATTAGCTGTGCTGTAAAACCAACAGCAATGAGCTCTCCGTGGGTTAACACAGAGCAAGTCTGACATGAGTTTACAGGCTCTCAGGGCAGCTCCCTTCAAAGTGGCAATTTGGGGACTCAGTCTAATTCCCCGTTACAACTATTCCATCCAGAACACATGGCTTCTGGGTCACCACAATAGGGGAGAGAGACCTGGAGAGTCACACACCTGTTAATAAATGCTTTGACTTAGAAGTGCCCCACATCAATTCTACTTCTACTCCCAACTCATTGACCATAACTAGTCATATGACCTTATTTAACTAGTATGAGGTATTAGGGAATTTGTGGGAGTACATAGCTGTTTGGAGAACAGAGACTCTGCACAATTAACCACAATGACTTGACTATATTATAATTTTTTAATTTTTTTAATTTTTAATTTTTTTTTTTTGCAGAGGTGGAGATGGGGGAGAACATTGCTGTTTTTTCCCTTATGAATGCTTTCTGTTTGATTCACTCTTCTCAGTAAGCTGAAAAACCATTTTTTTTTTAATTGTGCACCTTAAAATTTAGTACTTAGGTATTGAATAAAAAATGAATGGACCGATGGACCCATTAGACAGAGCCAGTACAGATTATCCATGTTTTTGCAAAACAGCCCAGAAGTCTACCAGCACTTTCTTCTGGTGATGAAACTGATTTCATCATTAGATAGGTAGGTAAATTCATTTCATTATTTGAGGAATTACCTGAGGGAACAATCAAACTGACTCATTCTTTCATTCTTTACAAAAACGAGTCAGTACTATACGTCTCTACACTGTACGTTAAACTACCTAACACATCACTTACCATTTTATCTACACCCGTATTTTCTTTTGTCTTTATTTCTGTCTCATTAAAAGTCTTTTGCCCTAAGGATGTTTTATAATAAGGAAAAAAGAAATAAAGCTTACATTATTTCTTCTATATATTATTACCTTGATTTATCATTCCTGCTTCTGTAAAAGCTGAATTCATCTTAAAGGAAAATATTTAATTCAGCTATTTTTAAGGCAAAAATAACACTCTTCCACTTTAAATATTTTCTTAAAGTATCTTCAAATATTTTTGTTGTTCGATTATTTCTCTGCTGAAAAAAAAAAAAAAAAACACTTGAGAAATGCTCTTCTCCTTGTCTTCACTGTCTCCATTTGGCTGATATTGTGATCATGTCATTGCATGTGATCATGTCTTTATAACCTTTATACAGCGTCTCAGTTGACAAAGAAAAACAACCCTTCTCTTAATTCTAACAAAGACATATATTGCACGATTCCTGACATATAGTATTTATTCAAATATGTCCAAGTTCTAATTCTCCAGACTCTCCAGTAATGATACCCAATCAGAGATTCTGAAAAATCCTGATTGATGTAAATGAAGTACATTCCATTATTCTTATCCATAATTCATCAAATTATATGCCCAGATGGGTCACCATCACCTCCATAAAAATGACAAATGATTTCAAGTCCTAACGGAAATAGATGTATTGATTTCAAAATTCCATCAAAGCATTTTTCTTAGAAACATAATCAATAGTGCTGTTGGTGAACAGCTCACTCCAATAAAAACAGTATGTTGCGATTAATTCAGGCCTTGAATTCCACTTTTCAACAATAATAGTGAAATCAGGATAATTCATGATGTTCTCCCTAGCCAAAGTCCTCTAGGCCAACAGTCATCAAACATGCTATCAGAGCAGATCAAGCATGAGGCACGCTGCAATGTATTTGCTGCAAACAATAAAGTATCAACGTTTTTAAATTATTTTCTTTTTTAAGATATGATACAGAGTAAATTCAAGCATGTCTTTATGTCTTTCTTCTTCATTTCCTTTGCATATGTGAGAACTGTGTATAACCACGGCTTATCCTGAATAGCAATCCAGTTTACCGTGATGCCAGTAAATGTTAATAGTTGTAGCAATTAGTCAAGTGAAAAAATACTGAGAATTTCTTCAATATCTGGGTATTTCCATGGGAATCTATCACACATGTGAGTGTCATGGATATCACAAGAGAGAAGGGGTTTGGAATCATTGCTCTGGGCAAGCCTTGGTGAATATTCCTGAAACTCATTTTCTGCTACATTTGTTCTAAAGCAAATACAAATTTTCTCTTGGCTGTAATTCTGTGGTATAAACTTTCCATATTCAGCCACTTAATAATTCATATCTAAGATACCAAGAATAAGTTGGTAGTTTTTCTGTCACCTTTACTGAAACCATTTTTTAAAAAATAATTCAAGTTCTTTTACTAATATACATCCCATTCACCCCCTTGAAGCAAAGCAACTCAATGCCCTCTACCAACAACTCAAACATTTGTATCCACTTCAAATAGCAAACAGAAAAAGAGACAGAATTTTAATTCAAGTGTATCAATTGAATGAGTTCAAGAAATATTATCCCAAATGCTCATTTATGACCATTATGTCCTCAAACTGAAACCACAGGGGCATTGTGAAAACGCAGTGACATAAATAACACAGTGCTTATGAACTACAGCACTCTTCTGCAGAAGTTCTAGGAATTCAGAGTTCCCCTAAAAACAAACAAACAAACAAACAAAACTCACGATGATATTTCTTAAACCAATAATAAACTCTGGCATCTAATATTGTGTAATATCCCTTAGCAAGCTCCTGTAACTGGCAAATGTAGTTTGACCATATATTTAAAATACTGTTCTCCATTTTGTTCACACTTCCGGTCCACAAGTCAGAGAAAATGGCCAATTTAATATGAAATACATGACCATGTAATTCATATGCAGTTCTCTAAAGAGCCCCCAACTGCTTTCAAACAATGAGTATGTGTGTGGAAAAACTAAACAAGCAAACAAAAACAAACAAACAAAAAACATTTAGGCAGTTTTAAACTGCCTTAAAGCAAACAAGTCTCTAGTTACAAATAAGTATTCTCTAGATGGTGTTTAAATAAATGTTGAAGAATAAAAAAATTCCCAACACATCTGAAACCACTTATATCTCCTATTTCATAAACGAAGCACTGATAAACCAACATGAAATTTATTTGAGTTAAAATAAAGAACACTCCCAAGAAGAGTATTCATCCAGAGTGAATATTTATAGAAAAGCTCCATTCCTCAAAAAATCTATGTGTTTATAATGTCAAGTGTTGCCAGAATCCATAAGTTTAAGGCTATCACATGAAAGTTTTCTAACAACCTTGCTTGGGAGAAGAATACTGGCTTACAAAAAAATGCCCAAGGATTATAAAAAAATACTTTAGAAAAGCTAGTAAATAAGGATGTTAAAAATTCACCCCAAATTCTTTCCTTCTGACAAATTGTGTTCTTAAACAATCCTTGTGAGATTTCTAAAATACTTTAATAATAGCAAAGATCTCTTTTTTTTCTACCTAACACATTTATAAATTATAACCACTTACTTATTATGTTTTATGACCATTCAAACTTTAAATAGATTCTAATTATAATCAAAAGTACGAGGATGTGTAATAATTTAAATGAATGAATAACAAATGCAACTTCTAGAAATATCGATATTACAATTTTAATGACAATTATGCTAATTATGATATAAAACTTTACACAGGACAAATATAAGAGCAATCGTCCCAACTGCTGGTCTTAAAAACGTAAGGCGACATAGAATAGAGTAGCTGTTTTCATACTGGTTTTGGCGAGCAATTGTATATGATTTGTGTCTCTGGCCCTTGGCACCATAGGAATTCCCCTCCCAGCCAGCTGTTCCTAGCCACGTTGCCTCAGCCAAGCTCTTTTCTCTATGAAACATCCAGGATTGGGTGTGAAGCTTCCTCAAGGCTCCCAGGCCCCCTAGGCTTATCCTACCGGACCACTCATCACACTGAAACGTAATTTCTTCTTCACTTACTAGTATGTTCCACTGACTGAAAGATTCTTGATGGCAATGGCCATGTTTCATTTACTATGTGCCTCATGTTCCTATCACCTAAGAGATGCTTGGTAAATAATTGTCAATTACTGCTAAGTGGATGACCCCCAAAATACAATATAGGGAGAGGTACTTGAAAATTACATAAACAGTGTTTTGGTATCAAGAGCACGTACTTTTCACCTAAAAATGATACTTCTGCCACCACACATCCAATTTAGATGTTGGGCTGAGGGCTTCGAGTAAACAACATTATTTTGAGAATATTCCGCCTTTTTAAACAAGCTACATAATAGTTCCCACAAAATCTGCTTATGAACCCCCATGTTGGCTTAGTTGAAAATAATCACAAACTAGGGATGCCTGAGTGGCTCGGTCGATTAAGCATCTGACTCTTGATATCAGCTCAGGTCTTGATCTCAGGGTCATGAGTTCAAGCCCCATGATGGGCTCCACACCGGGCACAGAGCCTACTTAAAAAATGTTTAAATAAGTAAATAATAAAGAAAATTTTTTTTAAAAAAGAAGCTATCAATCCATGAACAGACATGAATGAAATTCAAATGCATATTACTAAGCAAAAGCAGGCAATCTGAAAAGGCTGCATATTTGTATGATTCCAACTATATGACATTCTAGAAAGGTAAACCTCTGGAGACAGTGAAAAGATCAGTGGTTGCCAGGGGTTAAGTGGGCTGGGGGGAGAGAGATGAATAGACAGAGCACAGGGAATTTTTAGAGCAATGAAAATATTTTGTATAGTACTATAATGATGCATACATGTCGTTTGTCCAAATGGACACATTTGTCCAAACCCACAGAATGTATAACACCAGGAGTGAACCCTAATGTAAGCTAAGGACTTGGGGTGACTATGATGTGTCAATGTAGTTTTATCAATTGCAATAAATGTACACTGTGATGGGGGATGTTGATAGAGGGGGAGGCTATGCATGTGTGGGGGGCAGGGGAAATCTGTACATTCTACATAATTTTTCTGTGAACCTAAAACTGCTTTTAAAAAATCTATTTTTTTTAAAGAAGGGAGGGGGACTCGTAGGGGTTTTTATTTAAAAACATGAAGATGAAAGGTAGCTTAAGGTTCATAAAGTCCAAACCCCACATTCTATAGCCAAGCAGAGGGAGATCCAGGGAGAGTAGGGGCTTGTGCAAAGTGAGACAAGACTCTAATGTGGGGAAAATGTTCCAAGCTTTGCTCTCATTTTCCCAAAAGGGGGAAAAGTGTATGTGTAAAACTGTGCGTTGGGGTGCAGGCAAACAAGTCCAGCTTGCACATGTCTGTACATGTGCATGTCTATACAAGATGAAGCAGTATCGGCATATTTTATACCAAAAATAGATTTGGCCTGAACTGTCCAGGTAATTAAAGCCTTGTAATTTTTTTTTCTTGAATCATCTAGACGATTGCCCCAATTCTCTGCTTCACTTTAACACGTGGACACCACTAGAAAGTACACATTTAAAATGCTATGCCTTTTAGACAGACATGTCCTTCTTTAGAACCTATTAATATTTATGCTTCGATATTAAATCTCCAGAGTCTAATTAGGTGGCAGATGGAAGCCCTGTCTGAAAAGGGAACATATTAAAATATAACCGACCCATCAGCAAACCAAACATAGAAAATCTTCTCTAAAATTTGTGAGTTGACTCTGAAGGGCAATTCTGACCTGCTGAGTTAATAGCTGGCACTCAACTCCCTTGCCCGCCCTTTTTATCTTAACACATGTGGAAATTTCCCAAATTTGCCATACGGTCATTTATTCATTCTGTCACCTATACCAAAGACTAGCATGCCTATAAAAAGGCGGACAGAAAATACCTCGTCCATCTCCCATCCATCACCTACCCAAACATCCAGGACAGATTATACTCTCTCCAATGTTTCATGTCATTTAATAAAAGCACTGGTGCATCTCAAATAGCAAAGAGCATCATTCAACTATCTCTGGGATGATGGTGATACCCTGCCTCTAACCTCCCAACTCAGTATAATTTAATAATAGAGATCATGAATGCTTGGTGTCCCTTCATCGGAAAGTAAACACCTTGAGGGCTTTTATTCATTTTATTTCTGAAACATTTCAAGCCTGCAGATGAAACTAGAAAAATATAGACTCCCGTGTCCCTACCACCAAGATGAAACACGTTAACTTTTTGCTATATTAGTTTCAACGTCTATATCCAGCCATCTGCCTGAGCCCCTCTCATGTTTCCTCTTCTTCCACGGAAGTAGAAAGTAATGTTCATGTTCCCAGAAGTGAGGAGAAGGTGGAAGAGGAGGAAGAGGAGGTGGAGGAGGAGGAGGAAGAAGAGGAGGAGAGAATGTTTTCCTATTTTCCAGATTTATTATAATCAGCTTACACTACTTTTGTGATAGGAAAAAAAATCATTTTTAAAATAAAAAATTTAAACTACAATATTACTTTTCATTTCAAGGAGTACAGATGGCAAACATTCTTGAGAAAATTGTTTTCCGTCACAGTGTGGAAAAGTCTGGGCAGACAGACCTGGTTCCCACCACCTGAACAGGGAGTGTGCAGACCCTGGGCTGTTCCTGCCATCCCTGAACATGCTTCCCTCCTCCAGTGGGTGGTGGCCCAGGCCCAGGAACCTTCTCCAGCCTCTTACCAGCCAGGTGCATGAAGCTGGTAGGAAGCACGCACTCCACACCAACACATATGGGCCATTGTTCCTTTGATCAGGAAAATAGGCCATTGGCAACCTTGGTGAGAACCACTTTAAAAAACTGAGAGGAGGGGCGCCTGGGTGGCGCAGTCGGTTAAGCGTCCGACTTCAGCCAGGTCACGATCTCGCGGTCCGTGAGTTCGAGCCCCACGTCGGGCTCTGGGCTGATGGCTCAGAGCCTGGAGCCTGTTTCCGATTCTGTGTCTCCCTCTCTCTCTGCCCCTTGCCCGTTCATGCTCTGTCTCTCTCTGTCCCAAAAATAAATAAACGTTGAAAAAGAAAAAAAACTGAGAGGAGGAAAAGTAATCCTGTCAACAAACGGTACTGGAATAATTGGACAATCACGGAAAAAAAAAAAAAAGACCTTAAACTTCACATCTTATAACATTTCACCCAAAATAAACTATAGATCTAAAAACAAAACGTAAAACCGTCAAATGTTTAGATGAAAACATAGAGAAAAACTTCATGACCTGAAGGTAGGCGAAGAGTTTTTTGACATGTCACCTAGGTCATGTGGTCCCTATGATTACAAAATCAATAGGGGCGCCTGGGTGGCTCAGGCAGTTGAGTGTCTTAATTTCGGCTCAGGTCATGATCTCGCGGTTTGTAAGATCAAGCCCCAGGTGAAGCTCTGCACTGACAGTGAGAGCCTGCTTGGGATTTTCTTTCTCCCTCTCTCTGCCCCTCTCCCGCCCATGCTAAAATAAGTGAATAAATGAATGTCCCCCTCAAAATAAATGAATAAGCTTTAAAAAAAATCAATAAATTGGATTTATCAAAGTTAAAAATGCTTGTTCTGAGAAAACCCTGTGAGGAGAATGAAAAGACAAGCCACAGACTGGGAGAATATATTTGCAAATCATATGCCTACCAAAAGACTTGTATCTGAAATGTGTAAAGAAGTGTCTAAACTCAACAGAAAATAAGCAAACAATCCAACTGGAAAACAGACCAAAGATTTGAGCAGAGATTTTATCAGATGCTATAACAAATGTCAAGTAAGCGCATGAAAAGATCTTCAATATTTTTAGCCATTAGGGAAATGCAAACAAAAGCTATAAGGAGATGCTAGGTATCTAATACCTAATTAGGACAGCTGAATTTTTTTTTTTTAGTGATAATACCAAGTGCTGGGGAGGATACAGACAACTCTGTACTATTTTTGCTACTTCTTGTGAGTCTTAAACTATTTCAAAATAAAAAAAAAATTTATAAAAGGTGGTGAGAGAGGAAGCCTGATTGCAGAATTGACCAGAGAAAGGGAGGGGAGGAAGTGGAGTAAATGAGTGACAATCACTCTGGAAAATTATCTGACTGATTGTCTTCATAGAACATGGTCCTGAACAATGGAATTTGTCTGGGCAGGCAAATCCCCAAGCGGGGAAACAGCAGCCTGTGTGGGCTTAGCACAGTGCTAAAAGGCGTGAACTCTGGGGCCAACTTCTCAATTGTGATACTGACTAGAACATTTACAAATTGTTTGACCTTAAGAAACAAATGTGTGCCTCCATTTGTTCCTCATCTGAAAACAGGAAAATCCATTTTGAGTGTCATTTTGAAGATTAAATAGAAAACATTGCACTCGTAGCATTATAAATGTCTCATCCTTGTTTACCTTTGTAATTGTGATTATTCTAATTCACCTACATTTTGCCTAGGATTGGCAACTCTCAGAGATCCTCATTCATTTGTTTCTTCCTCTCTACTCCCCATTTTCAAATCCTCTCTCATTACATCGCAATCCCTATCCCCACCTGCATTTACTACATACACTGCTGCTATTCTATATGATTTACACTTTTTAGTGTTTTTTTAATTTTTTATTCTAAACTCAAATGCATTGGATTTTTTCAAATGTAATGATCTAAAACTGACCTTTTAAAAATATTCGATTTTAAAATCCATTTTAAGCCAATTATATTACATCATTATATACCTGTGGGTGAATCCACATCAAATTGGTAGAATTAATAACACATTATAAATATAATGAAAAAAAAATATTTGCCTGAGATGATTACACTACGAGAAAACAGATTATATGATTGTGTGCTGACCTTTTCTGTAAGAGGTGAAATTATTTTCTTGGTCCATCAAGGACTTACTTTTCTTATTAACAAAAAGCATTCCTTTTTTTCCTCCAAGGCCCCAAACCCTCAGGACCCGTTAAGCATGATTTAAGTTGTCAGCAGATTAATTCAAACTTTCACCAATAAATTATTCATATTTTTCCCTCCAATAATGACTAATGGAATACGTAGGAAATGTGGAGTGTGTTCACATTTTGACAGTCATTTTTATTAGAACACTGAAAGCACATATTCTTAAACATTTATCACTAGGCTACATTAAAATTGGTAGCAGACAGAAGAAATGAGAGGAGACTCATTATCTAAATTCCTGAAGAACAGAATGATGTGGTTGTGACCTTTAATTAATATCATGCTCCACACACGGGAAAATCTGACAGATATGCCTTATATTGTATAAGCTGCAGCTAAGTGTTTATTAAACCAACAGTAAAAACCTAAGTACATAAGGTGCTCGATCACATGTATTTAAACTTTCTGATCTTTGACCGAGGGAAAACTACATTCTGAAGGACAGATACACTGAAGTATGCATAGAATATGAAATGTTGTACTTTTCCTCACTTTGTAGAATTTTTTCTTTTTTTTTTTTTTTCAAAGTTTTTATTTATTTTTGGGACAGAGAGAGACAGAGCATGAACGGGGGAGGGGCAGAGAGAGAGGGAGACACAGAATCGGAAACAGGCTCCAGGCTCCGAGCCATCAGCCCAGAGCCCGATGCGGGGCTCGAACTCACGGACCGCGAGATCGTGACCTGGCTGAAGTCGGACGCTTAACCAACTGCGCCACCCAGGCGCCCCTGTAGAATTTTTTCATTACTACCTTCTCTGAAGTAAAAATAACTAGCTGTTCCCAAACATGGGCTGGTTTTATTAAGTGATCTTTCATCATTTCAAGGCAGATGGCCCATGATCTCAACTGACCTAAAGCAGGTTACCACTCAGCTACCAAACATGGGGGCCAACCGTTCAAGTAGAGCAACTCCGGGGAATATTAAAAGATATCTGGACAAAGTCTTTATTTTTCCCCTTAGATGAATCTACCATATTTCAAGGTTCGAGTGGGGGGAGGGGGTTGGAGGAATAAGTCAAAGGACTGCTCCTATGTCTGGCAAGCAAGCACCGTATGTTAACGCATGTCTAACTATCAGGTTATCTTGCAGATTAGATCCCTTTCCAATCTAAAAATGTGGTATTGAACAAGAAAAGGCTAACTGGTAGAGACTCGTGTTTAAGTAAAAGTTTTTCCTTAAAGAAAAACTCATTTGGGACACCTCTGGATGATTCAGTCGGTTGAGTATCTGACTCTTGATTTCAGCTCAGGTTATGATCCCAGGGTCATGGGATCGAGTCCTGAGTCAGGCTCCTTTCTCAGCATGGAGCCTGCTCGAGATTATTTTCTCTCTCTCCCTCTGCCCCTCTCCCCTGCTCACATGCGCTCTCTCTCTCTCTAAAATAAAATAAAAATAAAGAAATAAATTTTGATGAACTTTGAGTTCTCAAAGTACACACCAACATGTAAGTACTAAACAGTTTACATTGAATGCAATACATAGGGGGAAGATACTTTATCAAGGAGAATCTCAAAAGAAAAGTATCGTCCAAATATTTTGTTAGCAGGGACACTTTACATTTTATTTATATGTGTTATATCTATCCATATTTACCGTATTAGAATTCAAAACAGAAATGTTCTTAAGCGTTTATTTAAAATAACAACAGTAAATCCATTACATGTTAACATAAATAATGTGTTTTTATGAAAAATAACTATATTTTCCAAGACAAAAAATATTTAGAGAGAAGAGTAGCATTGTTTCATCACTTTGCAAATCTCCTTAAGATTTGACTTCTGATAGAAAACATCTGGATTCTTAAAACTGCTCTTCATTCTGTCTTTGGCAATATGTTGTTTTAGTCGAAGTATGGAAGAAAATTCTGCATCTCACAGATACGCATTTTAAAGGATTAATTTCAAAATCTTTTCAGATAATTATGGATATTTTTCTCTGATATGATGCCCAAATTTAGCAAGCGCTAGTTTCTTAAACACTAGTTGCCAGGTGGAATATGAAACCATGTCAGTGAACATGTCTGCTGTTAAGATTAAAATCCGTTGGTCTATCTTGCCCTTTGAATATATAACATAATTTTGTAATATCATGCACTGCTCATTTGGAAACTATTATTAGCTGAATTATGCAGATCTTCCAAATATTGACACATTTTATTTTGTGACATTTATGAAAATAAGATTTGTTAATATCACCACTGATCTCATCAAAAAAGTATTGGAAAGTTGTCGTGCTCTTAGTAGCAGATTCCAGTTTCCCAAAATTCTAATTTGCACTTGAAAGACTGGGTTTTTGCATTGTCAACAATGACAAATGTCCACTATTTTTCTTAAGGTGACAGATTCACTCATTCATTTTTGAGAAACACGTATGCCAAGTTACCCAAATCTAAATAACTATATTTGTCCAATAGTCATTGTTTAAAGTAAAAGGGTATACCACCGAAAATGAAGAAGTATAGTTCAGTTCACAACTCAATCACAGGAGTGCTTTTCCTCAGGCCAAACACAATTCTTCAATATGCAACAGAAATATTTTTTGTGTTTCCCAGCTGACCACATAAATGTGTTCTCAAGGGTCACAATTTAATAAAAGGAATCATTTTACTTCATTATTGATTGAGTGAAATCGATCATTCTTTTACTGGGAGTGTCCTTTGCACCATTGAAGCAAATGCCTACACATTGATAAAGGCAAACAATGCCTTGGTGTTGTTAGGGAAATGATTTTATCAGAGTGTTATGTTGTACACTTGAAACTAATACGGTGTTATACCCCAATTTAAAAAAATGGTTTTGACCTCACAGACTGAAAGGGTCTCGGGGACCCACAGTGGTCAGCAGACCACATTTGGAGAATCATGAACAGATGGAGAGTTTAAACTGATGGAATCGATGTGCGCAGATCTGTGCCCTGGAAAAACTCACAGGCTAGACGGGCAAGGACTGGAAGACAGAAAATAAGGTAGGACTCAGGATTTGGTGTCCTGACTGACTGTCCACTATTGTGCTTGTACTCAAACCCAGGCCTGAAGTCTCTGATCTGCATGATCCACGTCTTCTAGTTCTTTGTTCCCAGGTGTTTCTTTTGGACAGCCATGGTAGTTGTAAAGGGCATGAACTTTCTAGGAAAACAGACTTGTGTTGGCATCCCACCCCTACCCTTAGGTGTGAACTCCCATTCTAGGCTTCCACTTTCCCATCCATGATATAAAGATAATACTAGGACTGAGATGATTGTGAAAATGAAATAAATTAAGATTCATAAAATGCTTAGCATAGTGCCCAGAATATCATAAGCATTCAGTAAAAGTTAAATATTATTATTACTGTAGCAGTTCTTTATGAGTGGTAAGTTAATGGCATGTATGGATCTGCTCTCTTCCCTGAAGCCCTGAAAACAGCCAGCTTCCCTCTTTAGTCACATCTCGTATTCTGGATCTCACCATCTGGCCCACAATGCTGAACTGCTATATTGTAGTTTCCGCTGTGAACCAAACCTCTCTGTCCACTGTGCCTCCACTCTGTCTCCTCTGCTTGTATGATACCAACTTCTCTAAGAAGCTTTTCCTCACCAGTCTCTGGTCCACGCCGAACAGGTATCACCTTCTTCTCACTCCCAACGTATATATTCCTATGGCTGCAGTGCCACATTGCTGTAACTAACTGTTCATGTACCACTTAGAAGGATGTGCTTGTAACCCCAGGACCAGTGACAGTGTACGTGTATAACAGTCACTCAATAAATGTGCGTGGAATGAGGGAATGAATCAATTACCTATCAGCCAGGTTTAGAAATTGCTACTAGTATCTCGCATGAGAGGCAAAGCCCCCTGTGTATTCTCATCCCAAGTGTATTTGTAAGGTGAGCAGGCCACCTGCCACCATCCTTCTCTCTACATCTTCTCCTGCCCTCCCATCCCCCAAACCTAGAAGAACATCCTCCTACATTGAATTGCGGTGTTTGGACCATCAAACCCACACTTGCTACTGTGTCTACTGCCTCCAACCTTGCTCTGTCTCCCCTGTGACTGACAGGGGAGCTACTTCCCACCCGACTCCAGCCCATCCCATTTTACAAGGGCTGAGCTCTGCTCTCCTTCACCCCTACCTTGCTTCAAGCAAGATCCTTGGCATAGACCTCGACCTGAGCTCTCTCGTTCTTTCATCTCTTTACTTCCAAAGCTGAGTGTTCAGCCCCATGTTCTTTCTGATCAAATGTTCCACCATTCTGGACAACAGACCACAACACGTTATGGTCCTAGTTGGCATGGCATTTCCTTTGAGTGTTGGTAACTTTGTTCTCAGTTCCCAGAGTCGTTGCTAGATTCACTTCCTATGTACATAGTTGGGGGTCCTTGACTCACAACACCTATCAAGGTGGCCCAGATAGCCTAACCTCCTGCTGAAGCCAAAGCCTTGCACTTGTCAACAGTGATAGAGCACAAGGCATCTGTTTAGCCCGATATGTACCAGCTTGTGGCAAACGCACATCAATAATGTCAGCGCAATATGAAGCTTAAGAGTATTTGGAGAGCATCTATCTCAAACTGGGGTGTGATGTACCCACATCAGTTGATTTGAAGATGTAAGTAGGGTCCAGAGTTTGATTCCTAGTGAAAACTGAAATACAGTGGTAGTGCTTTTCACACCAACCAATGTACTCTAGTCTGAATAACAGATTCCTCAGATTAATAGTTTGGCTCGCTCCTGCCCCGAATGTGCTGATTGGTCCACT